>NC_039246.1:17167992-17767992 GCF_003368295.1 Carassius auratus
TATGACTATAACTGAATATGGGCATGTCAATCTGTTTCAGGTCAGGAGTTCTCATCAAACATCGTGAAAGTTTTGGGGCAGAATTGGTCATTGTCATGTCTGAGTTAATAGCCAACTTCCTGTTTCATGGCGAATGCATACGAAATTCGCCAGGCCGCCACGGACACGGCCCATTAACGAAAACATCAAAAGCTTTCGCCCATTTACATCGCAAAGGCCTTCAGATTAGGCATACCAAATTTGGTGTTGATCTGAATGAATCTCTAGGAGGAGTTCGTTAAAATACAACGCATGGAAATGACAAAAATGACACAAAATTTGCTCATAATTATAATAACCGACTTCCTGTTGGGTTTCGGATTTTGCTCCAAGAGACTTTTTGTAGGTATTGGAGAGTTACATGTGGTATACCGATTTCATACATGTACATGAAACGTAGCTCGAGGCGCACACCGTTGAACGTGTATAGGTGGCGCTTGTTGAGCCATTTTGCCACACCCACTTCTGAAACCCATATCAGACGTAAATTTTCGCCAGTTCTGAGGTGTGTGCAAAGTTTCATGACTTTTCGAGCATGTTTAGGCCCTCAAAAATGCGATTCATTTTGGAGAAGAAGAATAATAATAATAATTAAAGCTGCAAGCAGCGATGAACGGGCCCTCGCACCCGGGCTCACCGCCATCGTGTGGCTTTAGTAAAAAGGTGAACGTTGAGAAATATGCATTTAAACTCATAAACATAAGTGCAATATATCAAAGTTTATTCCATAAGTGTGGCCAATCTTCCTGTTGCCAGCAGGTGGCGCTATCGTTATAATGGAATATTGGCCTTCAGATGTGTTCAAGCCAGGACCCTTATCACACATGTGAAGTTTGGGCAAGATCGGACATTTTATGCCTGAGTTATAACATCTTTTATTCCCCATGGCGAGACATCGAACTTCGTCATGGCGCCATGGACACACCTTTTAACAAAAACTCAAGATCTTCACAACTAAACATCACACAGGTCTTTAGATTAGACTGACCACAAAAAAGACATTAATGTCATAAAATTTCTAGGAGTAGTTTGTCACAGTGTAAAATATGTCACTTCCTGTTGCCAATAGGTGGCGCTATGACTATAACTGAATATTGGCATGTAGATCTGTTCAGGTCAAGAGTCTTATCAAACATGTGAAGTTTGGGGCAGATTGGACATTGTATGTCTGAGTTATGGCACCATCATTTTTCATGGCGAATCATCGAAATTTGTCAGGCCGCCATGGACACGCCCTTTAACGAAACCTCAATTCCTTCGCAATTTAACATCGCAAGGGCTTTAGATTACACTGACCAAGTTTGGTGTTGATCTGAATAAATCTCTAGGAGGAGTTCGTTAAAATACAACCCCTGAAAATGACAAAAACAACACCAATTTTGCAGGGAAAATTAAAAATAACCGACTTCCTGTTGGGATTCGGATTTCGTACCAAGAGACTTTTTTGTAGCTATTGGTGTGTTACATATGTTTACCGATTTTCGTACATGTACATGACATGTAGCTCGAGGCGCACTCCATTGAAAAGGTATAGGTGGCGCTATCGAGCCATTTTGCCACACCCAATGGAATATTAGCCTCCAGATGTGTGCAGGTCAGTACTCTTATCACACATGTGAAGTTTGGGCAAGATCTGATATTTTATGCCTGAGTTACAACAACTTCTACTCCCATGGCGAGACATCGAACTTTGACATGACGCCATGGACACGCCCTTTAACGAAAACTCAAGATCTTCACAATTTAACATCGTACAGGCCTTTAGATTAGACTGAACACAAAAAAGACATTGATGTCATAAAATTTCTAGGAGTAGTTCTTCGCAGCGTAAAATATGACACTTCCTGTTGCCAATAGGTGGCGCTATGAATATAACTAAATATGGGCATGTCAATCTATTCAGTTTCAGAGTCTTATCAACCATGTGAAGTTTGGGGCAGTTTGGACATTGTATGTCTGAGTTATAGCAACTTCATTTTTCATGGCGAATCATCGAAATTCGCCAGGCCGCCACTGACACGCCCTTCGACGAAAACTCAAAATCTTCGCAATTTAACATCGCAAAGGCCTTTAGATTAGGCATACCAAACTTGGTGTTGATCTGAATAAGTCTGTAGGAGGAGTTCGTTAAAATACAACGCATGGAAATGGCAAAAATGACACAAAATTTGCTCATAATATTAAAAATAACCAACTTCCTGTTGGGTTTAGAATTTTGTTCTAAGAGACTTTTTTGTAGGTGCTGGAGAGTTACACATGTGTACCGATTTTCATACATGTACGTGAAACATAGCTCGAGGCGCACACCGTTGAACGTGTATAGGTGGCGCTGTCGAGCCATTTTGCCACACCCACTTCTGAAACCCATATCAGATGTAAATTTTCGCCAGTTCTGAGGTGTGTGCAAAGTTTCATGACTTTTTGAGTATGTTTAGGCCCTCAAAAATGCGATTCATTTTGGAGAAGTATAATAATAATAATAATAATAATAAACGGAGCAATTCCAAGAGGGTCCTCACACCATCGGTGCTCGGGCCCTAATAATAATAATAATAAATATAGCTGCAAGCAGCGATGGCGGGCTGAAGCCACCAGTGCCATCGCCACCCCGGTGGCATCAGGTAAACTGTGCCCAGCGGGCACATGCATTCACAATATCCCTCTGGCAGTGAGGTTTTAAAGGATATGGCAGTTAAAGGGTTAATCCGAATCATCTAGACTTTAAAATCACATTCACAGAACAATATATATATATATAACTTTAGTAACACTTTACAATAAGATTCCATTCATAAACATTATGTTAACATGAACAATATTTATATAGCATTCATTCACGTCAGTTAATATTCCAAACTTAAACATTAAAACATTGTTTTATTGTGATTTTTTTCCAAGCATTTTTTACCAATTCCAAACCATATCAATCTTAATAACTACCATTGTTTTTTATTTAATCATTTATGAGTGCTATACAATAGTCCAGGAAAGCTGGAAGAGAAAAACAGGTCAAGAAGAACTGACAAAAAGAATTGCAAAATAATTAGGAAATAATGTGAAGATTAATTTTTTGTCAATTCTGCAAGACAGACTTTCAGGAAAGGAGGTGGAATAAAAATGAGCTCTTAAATCTTAATCCCAGATTCTGGAAGATATATTCCTCAAACCATCGAACAAGAGGAGGTGGTGCTGGTCCTTCACGAGTCACTCTAATCTGTTCATAAAGCCTATATATAAAGTCTTAATATATAGTATTTCACAATACTTCATGGTATTCTAATTAAATCATTTTTTGGGATCTTAAGTCTCTCAGAGCCGGACACCGAGTAATTCTGGAGACTCCAGGAAAGTGGCAGTTCTGTAAAATGTTGGCGCTGGAGACTAAATGCTCCCTGATAGTTTCACACCTAATTCACTTAACACACACACACACACACACACATTAACCACAGTGACAGAGGGACAGAGTGACATCAGATGTATGATAGTTTTTTTATTTTCTATCATCCATATAGTGTTGTATAGTCATGAAACTATTGTCATGAGACCAGTCATTCTGAGGAAATATGCCTCAGAATGACTTGTCTTTTATGTGTACATTTTTTTTAAGTGTTTAGAAGCTGCACTTTTAAAAAAAATAAAAAGACATTTACTGGTTCCTTTTTTACTATTATTTCAAAAAATCACCACAACAAAACCATTCAAGCTATCCAAAATTCATTCACACCTGTTCTGTAAGATTAGTTCTTTAAACAGTGGTAAAAGAGGATGTGGTGCTGATCCTTCAAGAGTCACTCAAAACGTATCTGTCCATAAAGCCTATAAAGAATTATTCTTAATATACAGTTCACAATACTTCAGCTTGTTATTCTAATTAAGTGAGGGTCATTTTATCAGTAAAATTCCTAAAATACATATTATTTTATTTGAAAGATTTCTATAAATTATTTAAATCATACTCGTTTCTACAATAATTATTTAAAAGTAATCCTATAGCTCCCTCTGGTGACCATTATAGGTACTAAGAATTGCAAGCTTGATTTATAAGTTATGATAGTTTTAAATTTTATGCTGGCTCTTGAAAGTGATAAAGCTATGAAACTTACTGTGCTTCCTTCAAATGAGGACTTCTACTAATATAAAAAATAATGAAGATTTAGAATGAAAAATTGTAAAGATATAGTAAAATAACTATTGTATTTTTTTATGTTACTTTAATAAATCTCTATGGCAACACCATTTAAGCTATCCTAAACCCATTCACAATTTAACATCTCAGTATATAGGCATAATGTTGAAAAAGGAGTATGGAGTAGTATGAGTAGGAGTATGAATTCATTTGCAGGCTTTATCATAAATCCACAATAAAATTTCTGAGTTCTGTATCAATCTGTGTTGTTGTTTGTTTATTTTTATCTTTTATTTTTCATAGGAAGATAACTTACTCTCATTTTTAATAAATGTGCTTATAAACCAAGGACAAGCTATTTATAGCTGTATTTATAAACTGCTTACTACTGACTATTGATATTGGGACAAGGCTTTATAAAGCATGAACTGACTATTTAATAATGAGTGCAGTTATTATAAAGTGTTATCAATGAATTTGCTAATGTTAACAAATTAGACATTATTTTACAGTGTTATCAAATCCTTAAATGACTCATAAGCATTTGTGAAAGTTCTGCTTGTATTACAGCTTAGTATTGATCTGTGAGCTGAACAGATTTACTGTTACATCCATGAGATTATGTAAATTAAAATAAATATAATGTCACAGGATGTCAGAGGTCAGTATCAAATGAGTTTGAAATTATTATTTGCAGCACAAATAAGGTTTTTTTAGGATTTTTAAAAATCCCTAAAACTGTCAGAAAAAGGTTAAGGCCCAAGCTATTTCTATGTGAGTGGCTAATTTTATTTTTGTTTTTATAATTGTAATACACAAACTATGAAATTATACAAAATGTATAAAAAGATAAATAAATAAATACGCACACATTAAAAAAGCAGCCAAGTCGAATGAGTTTCCTTTTTTATATAGATTAAAATTGAAGACAGAAACAAGTGGTAAATGTGGTCACTTTAATATTCAAATCCAGTAGATCCAGTTTATGTTCACGTGGCTGTTTTCGTTTATATTCGCCAAGCTATTATGTATTTTGAAATAATCTTGTCCGTGATGTGTTCGTTCGTACGACGAAAGCCAGAATCCTGCAGCTCCAGAGATATATGTTATTCTGCCAGTCGCGCTTTCAAATAGTCTTGCACACTTAAACAGGTCACAAACACCTGCATTTAGCTCTTGTTGTGTTACAATGGGTTTATTGTGTGCATTTGTGGTAATGTTTTATTTAAAAAAGCTCTTAAACAAGAATAAATTCGTTTGTTTTGAGCTCGACAGTGTACGCGCTGATTGGAGGCGGTGATTTCAGATAGGCAGCACAAATATTTCATTTTCACACAAACAGTTCAAAAACATCTTAATTTAGCTCTTGGTGTGTTCTAATTGGTTGATTGTGTGATATCGCTGTAATAATTTATTTTTAAAAGCTTTAAAACAGGAATAAATTCGTTTTCTCTGAGCTCTTTACTCCAGACGCTCGTGGTCACAGCGGTGATTCATCTCTCCTATTTCTCACGTATCTCTGGCCAGAAATAATTTATCCATGAGCCCTGAACCGGTAATAATCAGATATGTTGGTTTAGCTTGTCAGTGTGAATTAAATCTAAGTATTTGTTTGTATTTTTAACCGATTTAAAAATGAAAGTAAAAGTCCGGTAATTGCACCTGTAGGGGCGCAATTTCTCTCAGACAATGGAAGTCTGAAGCACATATACTCAAACAGAGGGACAGAGTGAGATGAGATGTCTGACAGTTTTTTAATTTTCTGTTATCCATACAGTGTTGTAAAGTCGTGAAACTATGCATATTTCCTCAGAATGACTTTTTCATCTGTATGAAAAAATTATTTGACGTGTTTGGAAGCTGCAATTTAAAAATACAATAATGATTCCCTTTGTAAGGTCATTTAAAAAAATCACCACGGCAAAACCATTCAAGCTATCCAAAATCCATTCACAATTTAAGTTCCTATCAGAAATACTGATGTGTGTTCAGAGTTTTGTGAAATTCTAAGTATGTTATTTGCCTCAAAATCACCTGAGAAGTATTCCAGTTTGACATGTTGCCACGCCAACAATTTTTTAGATATCAATATCCCCCTTGCAGATTTATATCGGCTGTGTTTTAACATTATTCTGATGAAGTTTGAAGCAAATCGAGTAATAATAAGATGCTGAATTCAAATCATTTTGAAAATGACACTTCCTTCTGCCAGTTGGTGGCGCTATAACTTTGACTCCTAATAGTCACATATATGCGATCGACATCATACAACGAATAATCTGATGAAGTTTGATTAAAATCAGGAAATGTATGTGGACGGTATTAGACACTTCCTGTTTCTCATTTCTCGCCATAATTTCAACGCCTCGCCACGAGCAAACCGTTCGAGATATCAAAAATCCCCTGGCAATTTTTCATCCCCAGTGTCTTGAGATCATGTTGACCGAGTTTGGCGGCAATCGAGAAAAAAACCTATGACAAGTATTTCAAATTCCAGAGCATGCGCTTTTTACATAACTCTAAATAGCTGACTTCCTGATGGGCGGAGCCTATGACATGCAATACGAAAGTTGTTTGGCACGATGAGATCTATATGTGCACTGAGTTTCATATGAATATGTGCAAGTATGTGTGAGCTATACATCAACATTTCTGACTGTGTTCCAGGGGGCGCCGTAGAGCCCCTGTGCCACGCCCGGGTCCCAGCCTCTGCAGGCTCCTAAAGGCCACAGATTCCAAAGTGTGCGCAAATTTTCAAGAGTTTTTGAGTATGTTAAGGACCCCAAAAGCCCCCACAACTTTGACGAAAAATTTGAATACTAAACCCTAAATAGCCAACTTCCTGTTGGGCGGAGCCTATGATATGCAATACAAAAGTTGTTTGGATTGATGAGATTTATATGTGTACCGAGTTTCATACGTCTACGAGCAAGAATGTATGATATATGGCCCTCCATATTCCAGGGGGCGCTGTAGAGCCCCTGTGCCACGCCCGTGTATCAGTCTCTGCCCGGCCCTAATGGCCGCAGGTTCCAATCTGTGTGCCAATTTTCAAGACTTTTTAAGCACGTTAAGGGCCCCAAAAGCCCCCGAGACGTTGGAAAAAAATAATAATAATAATAATAATAAAAAATAATCCTAAGGAAAACAATAGGCCTCTCGCCCTTTGGGCTTGAGCCCTAATAATAATAATAATAAACGGAGCAATTCCAAGAGGGTCCTCACACCATCGGTGCTCGGGCCCTAAATATAGCTGCAAGCAGCGATGGCGGGCTCAAGCCACCAATGCCATCGCCACCCCGGTGGCATCAGGTAAACTGTGCCCAGCGGGCACATGCATTCACAATATCCCTCTGGCAGTGAGGTTTTAAAGGATACGCCAGATAAAGGGTTAATCCGAATCATCTAGACTTTAAAATCACATTCACAGAACAATATATATTTAACTTTAGTAACACTTTACAATAAGATTTCATTTCTAAACATTATGTTAATATGAACAATATTTATATAACATTCATTCATGTCAGTTCATTTTCCAAAATTAAACATTAAAACATTGTTTTATTGTGATTTTTTTTTCCAAGCACATTTGACCAATTCCAAACCATATCAATCTTAATAACTACCATTATTTTTAATTTAATCATTTATGAGTGCTATACAATAGTCAAGGAAAGCTGGAAGAGAAAAACTCCTTATATTCATGTGTGCAGAATTATTAGGCTGAGAATTATTAGTTTTCTTTTACAGATGAAATGCGCTAAAAAAGAGTTTTAACTCAAACTGTAAAGTCGAAAATTATGAAATACCCATGATAAATATCAAACACAAATGCAATACAGAAATGGATAAGTTAAGACTTGACCATTGTACAAAAAATGCTGACTGGGTCATGAGGTCAGAAAAGAAGAAGAAAAAAACAGGTCAAGAAGAACTGACAAAAAGAATTGCAAAATAATAAGGAATTAATGTGAAGATTAATTTTTAGTCAATTCTGCAAGACAGACTTTCAGGAAAGGAGGTGGAATAAAAATGAGCTCCTAAATCTTAATCCCGGATTCTGGAAGATATATTCCTCAAACCATCGGACAAGAGGAGGTGCTGCTGGTCCTTCACGAGTCACTCTAATCTGTTCATAAAGCCTATATATAAAGCCTTAATATATAGTATTTCACAATACTTCATGGTATTCTAATTAAATCATTTTTTTGGAATCTTTGATTTCTCAGAAACTGACACATTGTAATTCTGAGACTCCAGGAAAGTGGCAGTTCTGTAAAATGTTGGCACTGGAGACTAAATGCTCCCTGATAGTTTCACACCTAATTCACTTAACACACACACACACACACACAAACACACACACACACACATTACCCACAGTGACAGAGGGACAGAGTGACATCAGATGTATGATAGTTTTTTAATTTTCTATCATCCATATAGTGTTGTATAGTCATGAAACTATGCATATTTCCTCAGAATGACTTGTCTTCTATGTGTACATTTTTTTGAAGTGTTTAGAAGCTGCACTTAAAAAAATAAAAGACATTTACTGGTTACTTTTTTACTGTTATTTCAAAAAATCAACACGACAAAACCATTCAAGCCATTCAAAATTCATCCGCACCTGTATTGTAAGATACAATCTTTAAACAGTGGTAAAAGAGGATGTGGTGCTGATCCTTCAAGAGTCACTCAAAACTTATCTGTCCATAGAGCCTATAAAGAATTATTCTTAAAATACAGTTCACAATACTTCAGCTTGTTATTCTAATAAAGTGAGGGTCATTTTATCAGTAAAATACATAAAATTCATATTATTTTTCTTTGAAAGATTTCTATAAATGATTTAAATCATACTTGTTTCTACAATAATTATTTAAACGTGATCCTATAGCTCCATCTGGTGGCCATTATTGGTACTAAGAATTGCAAGCTTGATTTATATGTAATGATAGTTTTAATTTTATGCTGGCTCTTGAAAATGATAAAGCTATGAAACTTACTGTGCTTCCTTCAAATGATGACTTCTAGGTATATAAAAAATTATGAAGAGTTGGAATTAAAAAATTTAAAGATATAGTAAAATAACTATGGTATTTTTTTATGTTACTTTAATAAATCTCTATGGCCACACCATTTAAGGTATCCTAAACCCATTCGTAATTTAACATCTTCAGTATATGGCTTCATGTTAAAAAAGTTTGGTGTGAACTACTTGTGTCTTCTTGGAGGAGAATGAATTCATTTACAGGCTGAGTTTATCATAAATCCACAATAACATTTCTGAGTTCTGTATCAATCAGTGTTGTTGTTTGTTTATTTTTATTTTTTTTATTTTTCATAGGAAGATAACTGACCCTTTGCTCTCCTTTTTAATAAATGAGCTATTTATAGCTGTATTTATAAACTGCTTACTACTGACTATTAATATTGGGACAAGGCTTTATGAAGCATGAACTGACTATTTACTAATGAGTGCAGTTATTATAAAGTGTTATCAATGCATTTGCTAATGTTAACAAATTAGACATTATTTTACAGTGTTATCAAATCCCTTAAATGATTTGTAAGTGTTTTGTAATGATTTTATTGACCTACAAGCATTTGTGAAAGTTCTGCTTGCATTACAGCTTAGTCTTGATCTGTGAGCTGAACAGATTTACTGTTACATCCATGAGATTATGTAAATTCAAATAAATATCATGTCACAGGATGTCAGAGGTCAGTATCAAATTAGTTTGAAATTATTATTTGCAGCACAAATAAGGTTTTTTAGGATTTTTAAAAATCCCTAAAACTGTCAGAAAAGGATAAGGCCTAAGATTTCTATGTGAGTGGCTAAATTTGTTTGTTTTTATAACTATAATGCATAAACTATGAAACTATACAAAATGTATAAAAAAGTACAAGTTATTCTTTTCCAATGTTTTTTATTTATTTACATTTTTTTTTTTTGGGGGGGGGGATTTACATTTTTAAAAATTTGCCTACGGCAATCATTCTAAACAGCTTGAATAAAACCTGTCAATATTTATTATAGACCACTATAACTGTGTATAATCTAACAAACGAGTTTATTATGAAAATAAAAGCGTGTACACCAGATAAATTGGACGATAAAGAAATTGCTAACAATAGTATAATAGAGCATGTTTTAGGTTTTTAGGCGTTTAGATGCAGAAATGGAAAAATCAAATGTAAAATCAAATGTAATTGATTTAATTAAATATAGATTAAGTCTTGTTAGAGCAAAATAATAAATAAATACGTACACACATTAAAAAAGCAGCCAAGATGAATGCGTTTATTTTTTTATATAGATTTAAATTGAAGACAGAAGCAGCTGGTATATGCGGTCACTTAATATTAATATCCAGTAGATCCACTTCAGATTTAATACTCAACAGTTTATGTTCACGTGGCTGTTTTCGTTTATATTCGCCAAGCTATTATGTATTTTGAAATAATCTTGTCCGTGATGTGTTCGTTCTTACGACGAAAGGCAGAATCCTGCAGCTCGAGAGATATATGTTATTCTGCCAGTCGCGCTTTCAAATAGTCTTGCGCACATAAACGGGTCACAAACACCTGCATTTAGCTCGTGTTGTGTTATAATGGGTGTATTGTGTGCATTTATGGCAATAATTTATTTTAAAAAGCTCTTAAACAAGAATAAATTCGTTAGTTTTGAACTTGTGACACTGTGCGCGCTGATCGGAGGCAGTGATTTCAGTTAGGCAGCCGCAAATATTTCATTTTCACACAAACAGTTCAAAAACATCTTAATTTAGCTCTTGGTGTGCTCTAATTGGTGAATTGTGTGATATCGCTGCAATACTTTATTTTAAATAGCTATAAAACAAGAATAAACTCGTTTTTTTTCTGAGCTCGTCATTCCACAAGCTCCTGCTCAGAGCGGTGATTTATCTCTCGTGTTTCTCACGTATCACTGACCACACATCAATTATTAATGAGCCCTGACCTGATAATAATCATATATGTTGGTTTAGCTTGTCAGTGTGAATTAAATCCAAGTATTTATTTGTATTTTAACCGATTTAAAAGTGAAACCAAAAGACAGTCTCCTCCCTTTTTTAGTCCGGTAACTGCACCTGTAGGGGCGCTATTTCTCTCAGACAATGGAAGTCTAAGCACACACACTCAAACAGAGGGACACAGTGAGATGAGATGTCTGACAGTTTTTTAATTTTCTGTTATCCATACAGTGTTGTAAAGTCATGAAACTATGCATATTTACTCAGAATAACTTTTTTTCTGTATGAAAAAAGGTTTTGAAGTGTTTGGAATTTAAAAATGCAGGAAAATTAATAATTCCATCTTTATTGTCATTTAAAAAAATCCCCACGACAAAACCATCCAAGCTATCCAAAACCCATTCACAATTTAAGTTCCTCAATGTTTTTTCAACATGTACACCAAGTTTGATGTGTATAGTGTTACTCTTCTCTGAGCAGTATGCATTAATTCACAGCTAAATGTAAAAAACAATCCACATTCAAATCAAAATAGCCGACTTCCTGTTGGTCGTAGCTGATGACTGTGAATTAGAAAGTTGTCCATCTTGATAAGAACAATTTTTGTACTGAGTTTGGTGTCTGTAGCTAAAACTAACCCCCCCACTTTTGACAAAAGGTGGCGCTATAGAGTGCCTCTTCCACGCCCTCTTATGAAATTTTGCCAGTGTCTAGCTGTCACTAATACTGATATGTGTTCTGAGTTTGATGAAATTCTAAGTATGTTATATGCCTCAAAATCACCTGAGAAGTATTCCAGTTTGACATGTTGCCACGGCAACAATATTTTTTAGATATCAATATCCCCCCAGCAGATTTATATCGGCTGTGTTTTAACATTATTCTGATGAAGTTTGAAGCAAATCGAGTAAAAATAAGATGCTGAATTCAAAGCATTTTGAAAATGACACACTTCCTGCTGCCACTTGGTGGCGCTATAACTTTGACTCCTAATAGTCACATATATGCGATCGACATCATACAATGAATAATCTGATGAAGTTTGATTAAAATTAGGAAATGTATGTGGACGGTATTAGACACTTCCTGTTTCTCATTTCTCGCCATAATTTCAAAGCCTCGCCACGAGCAAACCGTTTGAGATATCAAAAATCTCCTGGCAATTTTTCATCCCCAATGTCTTGAGATCATGTTGACCGAGTTTGGCGGCAATCGAGTAAAAAACCTATGACAAGTATTTCAAATTCCAGAGCATGCGCTTTTTACATTACTCTAAATAGCTGACTTCCTGTTGGGCGGAGCCTATGATATTCAATACGAAAGTTGTTCGGCACAATAAGATCTATATGTGTACTGAGTTTCATATGAATATTGGCAAGTATGTGTGAGCTATACATCAACATTTCTGACTGTGATCCAGGGGGCGCCGTAGAGCCCCTGTGCCACGCCCGGGTCCCAGCTTCTGCAGGCTCCTAAAGGCCACAGATTCCAAAGTGTGTGCAAATTTTCAAGAGTTTTTGAGTATGTTAAGGACCCCAAAAGCCCCCACAACTTTGACGAAAAATATGACTACTAAACCCAAAATAGCCAACTTCCTGTTGGGCGGAGCCTATGACATGCAGTACGAAAGTTGTTTGGTTTGATGAGATCTACATGTGTACCGAGTTTCGTGTGTCTACGCGCAAGTATGTATGATATATGGCCCTCAGTATTCCAGGGGGCGCTGTAGAGCCCCTGTGCCACGCCCGTGTATCAGTCTCTGCCCGGCCCTAATGGCCGCAGGTTCCAATGTGTGTGCCAATTTTCAAGACTTTTTAAAGCATGTTAAGGACCCCAAAAGCCCCCGAAACCTTGGAAAAAAATTAGAAGAATAAATAATAATAATAATAATAACAAATAATCCTAAGGAAAACAATAGGGCTCTCGCCCTCCAGGCTTGAGCCCTAATAATAATAATAATAATAATAATAATAATAATAATAAACGGAGCAATTCCAAGAGGGTCCTCACACCATCGGTGCTCGGGCCCTAATAAAAAACAAAGCAGATACAAGAGGGTCCTCGCACCTCGGTGCTCGGGCCCTAATAAAAAATGAAGTCAAACCTTTAGATATCCAACATTAGTTGCAGTGGAATACCATGATCAAAAATCAGCTCATTTAGGAGCTCTTTGTGTGCAAAATAGAGCTGCATGACTCTGTGAATCTAGGTTTACTTGTTACTAAAGACAGACTGGTGTAATCATGTAATCAATAAATCTTCATTTGAAGCGTCAAATTACTTTTAAAAGGTGACTTTATTTTGACTGCTACTGTATACATCAGTGTTTAATTCTGAACTATAAACTTTTATTGTAGTAACTACTGTGTACTGTACTGCATTAGCAAATCTGTGATTATTTGAATGTAACAAATACAGGTCCTTCTCAAAAAATTAGCATATTGTGATAAGTTCATTATTTTCCATAATGTAATGATAAAAATTTAACTTTCATATATTTTAGATTCATTGCAGACCA
This sequence comes from Carassius auratus, assembly GCF_003368295.1. NCBI lineage: Eukaryota > Metazoa > Chordata > Actinopteri > Cypriniformes > Cyprinidae > Carassius > Carassius auratus. The sequence goes on from NC_039246.1 coordinate 17,181,683, forward strand.
ACTGAAATATTTCAGGTCTTTTATTGTTTTAATACTGATGATTTTGGCATACAGCTCATGAAAACCCAAAATTCCCATCTCAAAAATTAGCATACCATGAAAAGGTTCTCTAAACAAGCTATTGACCTAATCATCTGAATCAACTAATTAACTCTAAACACCTGCAAAAGATTCCTGAGGCTTTTATAAACTCCCAGCCTGGTTCATTACTCAATACCACAATCATGGGTAAGACTGCCAACCTGACTGCTGTCCAGAAGGCCATCATTGACACCCTCAAGCGAGAGGGTAAGACACAGAAAGAAATTTCTGAACGAATAGGCTGTTCCCAGAGTGCTGTATCAAGGCACCTCAGTGGGAAGTCTGTGGGAAGGAAAAAGTGTGGCAAAAAACGCTGCACAACGAGAAGAGGTGACCGGACCCTGAGGAAGATTGTGGAGAAGGACCGATTCCAGACCTTGGGGGACCTGCGGAAGCAGTGGAGTCTGGAGTAGAAACATCCAGAGCCACCGTGCACAGGCGTGTGCAGGAAATGGGCTACAGGTGCCGCATTCCCCAGGTCAAGCCACTTTTGAACCAGAAACAGCGGCATAAGCACCTGACCTGGGCTACAGAGAAGCAGCACTGAACTTTTGGACAAATTGTGCATGTCATTCGGAAATCAAGGTGCCAGAGTCTGGAGGAAGACTGGGGAGAAGGAAATGCCAAAATGCCTGAAGTCCAGTGTCAAGTACCCACAGTCAGTGATGGTCTGGGGTGCCATGTCAGCTGCTGGTGTTGGTCTGCTGTGTTTTATCAAGGGCAGGGTCAATGCAGCTAGCTATCAGGAGATTTTGGAGCACTTCATGCTTCCATCTGCTGAAAAGCTTTATGGAGATGAAGATTTCGTTTTTCAGCATGACCTGGCACCTGCTAACAGTGCCAAAACCACTGGTAAATGTTTTACTGACCATGGTATTACTGTGCTCAATTGGCCTGCCAACTCTCCTGACCTGAACCCCATAGAGAATCTGTGGGATATTGTATTGGAGGAGATGATGAATGTCCCCGCCCGAATATATATGACCATTTGTGCTACAAGCATTCCCTCAGAACGCGTGTTCAGTGCTGCAGGTAACGTCGTTACGTCTTTCAGGGCCTCCCTTAAACCTGACAAAGTGAACATGCTAGTTTTTCTAGCAAAAAATATGAAGGCTGTTATGTAAACCATAGCGCATTTCATTTTGCCAGCACTTTTTTTCTTATTCTAAATGTGAAATAATAAATGTTAAATAAACGTGTTCCTTATGCTCAATTGCCTTAGCCTCTGTGTGCGCAAAAGTCGTTATAGTTTAATAGTTTATCTGATATCGCCCCCCAAAAATATGAAGGCTAGGGTAACCTCGCCTATTATTTCGTTTTGCAGAATTTGTATTTCAGACATCATTCCATATCTGTTCTAAATGTAAAAAAAAAGAAAAAAGAAAAAGTGAAATAAACCTTTTCCTTATATTTGTTAGCCTCCCGTGTGTGTGCGAAAGTGAAAGTCCATCGATCACGGTGGCGTGGGGTGGGGGTGGGGGCTTGCGGTTTACCGCAATACCACGGGAATTTATTGCTTTTCAACCGCGGTAAGAAAAATTCAATACCGTCCCAGGCCTAATCCTGGGCCTCCATAACACCTCAGCAGTGCCACAGGCTGATTGCCTCCATGCATTGAAGCAGTCATTTCTGCAAAAGGATTCGTGACCAAATATTGAGTGCATAACTGAACATAATTATTTGAAGGTTGACTTTTTTTGTGTTAAAAACACTTTTCTTTTATTGGTCGGATGAAATACGCTAATTTTTGAGATAGGAATTTGGGGTTTTCATGAGCTCTATGCCAAAATCATCAGTATTAAAACAATAAAAGACCTGAAATATTTCAGTTGGTGTGCAATGAATCTAAAATGTATGAAAGTTTAATTTTTATCATTACATTATGGAAAATAATGAACTTATCACAATATGCAAATTTTTTGAGGAGGACCTGTAATGGTACGGAGAGGTTGAAAAAAAACTTGCTCTCTTTAGGTCAGCCTAAAACAGAGTTCAAGACTCAAATCACACTAGGGCTGCATGGTGTGTTGTTTAATCATCGATATAGCGATGTTCGAATCCACGATAGTCACACTGCAATGTGTGATGTAGGCTGTCGTAGTTGATCCGTTATTCATTAACTGTATGGGCCAGCTGCTCCCCGGCCCTTAACGCTTGTGATTCGCGGAGAGTGCGAAAGAAAGAGCGTGAGAGAGAGAGAGAGAGAGAGCGAGCGAGAGTGTGCGAGCGAGAGAGAGAGAGAGCGCGCTTCAAACAACACGAGCGCTGTCTTGCTCTCTCTCCCTCGCGCATATTAATCAATTGACACGATGGTGTCGGTTTAAATCATTTAAAATGAGAATGTGAATCTGCTCACCCCATTTTTGTTTGCAAGAAAAAATGACATTGCGATTTCTGCGATTTATATTGCGATATGAAATGTCATTTTTTCCCAATACCGTGCAGCCCTAAATAACACTGGTGTCATCTTTAACGACTGGTTGAATTAAAGTGCTTTATGTTGTTGGTGACACTTTGCTTGCAATATGTTAGGCATATTGCAAATATTATACTTCGATTTTTTGGCTTCTGATCGCAAGTAGCCAAACATGATAGTATTTGGATTAGCCAGCAAGGTCCTCACAGATAAACACAATAAAAAAGCTGCAGGCAGGAATAAGTTTGTGAAATGGGAATTAAAATTTCTCAAGTCTCTGATTCCTGACCTTAAAGTTCCCTGAAGTGGCTTGAAAAACAGGGTTATTCTATAGCCCCTTTCACACTGCCATTCCGGCAAAAACAGGGGTAAAGTGTTCCTGTAATTGCTCCCTGGTCGCTAGATTTGGCACTTTCACACTGCCAGTGATGACCCGGTATATGTGCGTACTTTCATACACAACCCCTGAAGATCCCGTAACGACACGTGACATCAGCGTGTGACGTGTAATGTACGAGTCGACAACGCTTGGCACGTTATACTTTAACTGAAGCAAGCAAACGATCTCGGCGTCAGCGCGGAAAGTGAGGAACTAACTGATCTCTGCTTCATTACAGTTTGCACATATGTTTTCGTCGCGAATGTTGATCTTCCTTCAAAACAGCCGGTAAAAGAGTCGCGCGATAACGCGCGTCATCACTTCGATACCGAATTAGATCTGGCTTTTGTTCACACAGCGCTCGTTCCGAATCGATTACCGCAATGTTACTATGTGCCCGACCCGGGTTCGATTCGGTAATCAATTTCCGGAACGTGGTTGCTTTCACACAGAAGGCGACCAGGCAATGTTACGGGAATATTGCGGGTCCGACGTGCAGTGTGAAAGGGGCTTATGTGGTGACGTCATTTCAACTGAAACAGGAAGACAGGGCGGGACATAGAGAGCCCCACCCCCTTTTGGAATTAGGCAGTAGTGTTTTGTCTATATCTGCACTGGTCAGAGTCGTTGAGCTTGGTAAAGCCATATTTGACAGCCAAAGTCTAATAGATTACCTCCTTACATTATATTCAAGATGAAACCAAGTTAAACAATAGTGATCATAATCATGCTGAGGCTGTGTAGTTTTAAAAGTGTTTAATATCCAGACTCACACAAATGAACCGCTCTGTGTGATCTCGTCTCTGGACCGGTGTCCTGATATTTTATCCGAACTGTCAGATTGTCCCGCCAGGGTTTACTGTGCATGAGCACATCAATATTGTGATCTGACTTTGAATTTGTTCAGCTACCATCATGGTACAGGCCCCAGGTGCGACGCTACAAGTTTGCAGAGTTACAGGATTTGTTCTGAGTTGACAAAACCAAAACTCCAATCCAGCTTTGTTGGTACCATGATGCTGATCATCAACTTTCTTTGTCAACTCAGGCTTTGATCCTGAGTTTGTGGAGCGCGTGCACTAGGGCTGTCAATGAATATTCTGAATTTGAATATGTATTCGAATAGTAAAAAAAAAAAAAAACTAATTTCGAAGGTGAAAATTAATATTCGATTTAAGTGGAAAAAAAGTCTGTGGTAGTAGAGGCGTGGTTGTCTGCTTTGCGAGTGGGTGCGCTAGCGCGCCTGAGGGTTCAGGGACAGGTCACAGGATTCTGGCACAGCATCACTGCTGAAAGTTGACGCGTCTTCATGGAAGATGGCAGCAAGTGCAGAGCCCAACACGACCGCAGCAGAGAAAATGAGGTAAAATTGTTGACCCGCGAGATAAAGTTGTATGCAAGCTATTTAAGATACAGTTAGCATGCCATTCGACCAGTAGCAACATGAGGTCACATCTCAAAAATGTGTACCCACATGAGCATGGCATAATGTGTGGAACTCCAGCTAAACAGTCACGTCTGTTACTTTGCATCGCCCGCCGTAAGCTCTTGGTCTGCAACACGACAAGAGGCCATAACTGATAATATAATTTTGTTCATTTGTAAGGACGAGACCGATCAGTATCGCAGATGGGGCACGCTTCGGGGAGTTCTGTCAAGCAATGGATCCGAGGTTTGATTATTATTTAATGTCAAGGAAAAGTTCCATGTTCACCACAGCACAGCTCACTCTGAGCATTCAATGTCAGTTTTATATGCTGTAAAACTTCAATTAATATTAATAATATTTGTTTCAATCACTGAATGAAGCCGGCTATATATGGGACAACAGTCGCGACCATAAAGCTGCGGTAGGTAACTTTTGACGCTCTAGCGGTTAATAAACAGAACTGCTTGCGTCTTGCGGAAGAACATCGTAGCCGGAACTACTTCTCTCTGTTTATGTCTATGAAGAATCACAAAGGTACTGGGTTACTCGGCCGCGGTATCCCCGAAGCAATCTAAAATAGTCCAAATATAAACACTTATTATAGGTGCACCCTAGTGATTCAGGACAAGCTAAAAACACGGTTTGGAAAATGGATTCATGGTGTACTCGCTTATTATATACATTTTTCTACAATTTGAACACAAAGTTATGGACCGCAGCTCTGATTGGTTGTTTTTTACCGGGAGCAGATGCATTTAAGCAAATGGCAATAGGACCACTGGGAGGAACCAGAGGAGCTTGATTTTTTTTTTTTTTTCACAGATTGTCTCATATTCTACTGTCAGGACATAATGACAGGTTTAACATGTAAAAAATATTTTTACAAAAGTTACCTACTGCAGCTTTAAATTGCTTGCACAAAAATGTGTTTGTTCATTTAAACCGTTATGCACAGAGAACGTGAGTGTGAGAGAGCGTGAGGTCTGCAGTCTCGGCCATTAGTTGATTTCCTTATTTTTGTGTAGGTAATATGTTGTCATATGTTTAAGCTTAAATAGACTTTCTATACAAGTAGTTATGTCTCTTTGTATTATTTTGGCCTGTTATTGACGTAATGCGCGTCATTGACAACATGCGCAACCAGATGTTCGAATAGTTCGAATATTTAGGTGTTTTTTAGAGGGAATATTCGAACATCATTTGAGCAATTTTGACAGCCCTATCGTGTACATGAACGTGACATCACTGGCGAGCAGCCAATCACAAGCCTTGCAACACACAGCAAGTTTGATTTACTTCTCGCGAGAGACCCAGAGATTCAAAACTGAAGGATAAAGGTTTTGCTAAAGGTTAAGAGATTGAAGAATGACATGTTTAAATGTCATATGAAAAATGAAGTAGGACAAATAAAATAAATGATCTTGCTCTATCAGTGCAGTGACAAGTGAAACTTGTTAACTTAGTTTATACATCTGAAAATATATAGTGATAGAGACTCGAACATGTAAGGTCAAATTTTTATTTTTAAATAGTGCAGTCTTTTGATACTACGGCTTATTTATATTACATGAGCTGTATACATTTAAAATAAACAATTCATAACTGTTAAACTAAAATTGCTAGTGTGTAAAAGATATATAATATAACATGAATCAAAATTATATAAATCATAAAATGACTAATGATTAAAATGATTATAATTAAAGCCAGACTTTTTTTTATTTTTTAGCATTAGTGACCTTTGATTTTGAGCAAGATAAACTGGAGTGACTGTGTCAACATGTCACTTCTCTCACATCTGATTGGTCCAGCTTCAGTCTGAGATCAGGTTATCCGTGGAGTGTAAGTTACTATGGGAATGAATACCGCTAAAGCCAAGCCACTTACGTGGTACCTAAAACCCAGGATTGATGCAAACTAACCTGAAATGACCTGGCTAGCCAGCTAATCATGGTACAGGCCCCTGGTTAAGAGAAATGGCAGGCCACAGTATTTGTCATGTTTCTGAGCTGGTGATTGGCTGGGCAACGTAAAGCAGCAGCCAATGAATAAGCAGAGAGTTACTCTGCGAGGACTATAGCACACCAGGACCACGAGCAGCATCAGGGTGTGACTCTAGTCTCGCTTTACTTGATCAAAAACATACAAATCACAATCAGTCAGTCAGAATCAAACTCACGCTGACAGCACTGTTGAGCCGGTGGACGCTCCTCCTGACCGATACGCCATTAATGACCTCATTCACCAGCATCTGCAGGGGCTTCGAGAGACAACCACACATTACACTTCAACCACTGCTGAGCAAGTCACACACACAACAGTCTGATACACAGGGGTTTGTTTCTGAGCTGGTGATTGGCTGGGCAACAGAAAGCAGCAGCCAATGAATAAGCAGAGAGTTACTCTGCGAGGACTATAGCACACCAGGACCACGAGCAGCATCAGGGTGTGACTCTAGTCTCGCTCTTCACACATTAAAGCAGGAATCATTTAGATCTGAGTAATGGACCGCAGCAGCAGTACCTTCAGTGTGTGAACTCTCCTGCGGTCATCAGCTGCTGTTATCTGTGTGTGTCTGGAGCAGCCGAGTGGAGAAAGCAGCTGGCGCTCTTCTCATTCAGGATTACATCACTGTCAAACAAGAAGAAATAACTGTTTGATCCAATCAAGAAATGAGTCACTACAAACCAAGTTCAGGAAAACACAGAGAAGCTCAAGCTCAACCACGTGCAGAAAATAAAATAAGTACAAACCCCATCTCTTCTAGTCATCTGAATCTGGCTTTAATCAACAAACCACAACAAGCAGCAAGAAGGGTTGGGTATCATTTGAATGATCAATTCAGATTCTGCTTATTGAGCAGATTAATCCTCAGTTTTGATTCCAATACAATAAATAAATAAAAAATGAAGTCAAACCTTTAGATATCCAACATTAGTTGCAGTGGAATACCATGATCAAAAATCAGCTCATTTAGGAGCTCTGTGTGTGCAAAATAGAGCTGCATGACTCTGGATCAATTTAATACTTTTTTTTTTATTAAATGGAGTTTGGGTTTTTCCTTGGGACTCAAGAAATTTGTATTTTTCAGATAACCAAGTGAATGATTCAGTGACTACGTTTACAAGTTGTTAAAATTTGGGCTATGGTCGGGTTAAGGTCACTATTCGGGTTTCTGAAACATTCGGGATAACCCGTTTACATGCGTGAGCAGAGAGAGTTACTCCTGTATACATGGAATGTGTAATCAGTCGCCAATATCCCGATGTAAACGGCGACGCACGGTTAGCGTCTGGACGTATGACGCAATATGCATTATTTCCAATTCTTCTTCCTGTATCCAAAGACTCAAAAGACCAAGATTCCTTGCGAATAGAACATGCGCAGAATACACATTTTGATGGGGATATGCCGAAACGCATTTACAACACCAAATATTCGGGTTAGAAAAGGGGTACCCCAGGTTTAATATCCCGTTTTGAACGGGTTATTGGCTGCATGTAAACGTAGTCATTGACTCAATCTAGGTTTACTTGTTACTAAAGACAGACTGGTGTAATCATGTAATCAATAAATCTTAATTTGAAATAATGGTACGGTGAGGTTAAAAAAAAAAAAACTTGCTCTCTTTAGGTCAGCTTAAAACAGAGTTCAAGACTCAAATCACACTGGTGTCATCTTTAATGATTGGTTGAATTAAAGTGCTTTTTGTTGTTGGTGACACATCGCCTGCAACATGTTTAGCATATCGCAAATATTATACTTAGATTTTTTGGCTTCTGATCGCAAGTAGCCAAACTTTAGAGTGTTTGGATTAGCCAGCAAGGTCCTCACAGATAAACACAGAATAAAAAAGCAGCACGCTTGGATCAATTTGTGAAATGGGAATTAAAAATTTCTCAAGTCTCTGATTCCTGAACTTAAAGTTCCCTGAAGCGGCTTGAAAAACAGGGTTATTCTATGTGGTGACGTCATTTCAACTGAAACAGGAAGACAGGGCGGGACATAGAGAAGCCCCGCCCCCTTTTGGAATTAGGCAGTAGTGTTTTGTCTATATCTGCACTGGTCAGAGTCGTTGAGCTTGGTAAAGCCATATTTGACAGCCAAAGTATGATAGATTACCTCCTTAATATTCAAGATGAAACTAAGTTAAACAATAGTGATCATAATCATGCTGAGGCTGTGTAGTTTTAAAAGTGTTTAATATATCCAGACTCGCACAAATGAACCGCTCTGTGTGATCTCGTCTCTGGACCAGTGTCCTGAAATTTTATCCGAACTGTCAGATTGTCCCACCAGGGTTTACTGTGCATGAGCACATCAATATTGTGATCTGACTTTGCAAACTTGTAGCATTGCACCTGGGGCCTGTACCATGATGGTAGCTGAACAAATTCAGAGTTACAGGATTAGTTCTGAGCTGACAAAACCAAAACTCTCCAATCCAGCTTTGTTGGTACCATGATGCTGATCATCAACTTTGTCAACTCAGGCTTTGATCCTGAGTTTGTGGAGCGGGTGCACATGAATGTGTGACATCACTGGCGAACAGCCAATCACGAGCCTTGCAACACACAGCAAGTTTGATTTACTTCTCGTGTGAGACCCAGCGAGATTAAAAACTGAAGGATAAAGGTTTTGCTAAAGGTTAAGAGATTGAACAATGACAAGTTTAAATGTCATGAAAAATGAAGTAGGACAAATAAAATAAATGATCTTGCTCTATCAGTGCAGTGACAAGTGAACCAAGAACCAAGAACCAAGAACCAAGAGAAACCAAGTGAAACTTGTTAACTTACCGTATTTTCCAGACTATAAGTCGCACTTTTTTTCCCATAGTTTGGCTGGTCTTGCGACTTATAGTCAGGTGCGACTTATTAATCAAAATTAATTTGATGAACAAAGAGAAATTAACCAAGAGAAAACACTACCGTCTCCAGCCGCCGGAGGGCGCTCTATGCTGCTCAGTGCTCCTGTAGTCTACACTGAAGACAGAGCGCCCCCTCGTGGCTGTAGACGGTAATGTTGTGTCTTGGTTCTAAATAAATGCGACTTCTAGTCCGAAAAATACGGTATTTTATACATTTGAAAATATATAGTGATAGAGATTCGAACATTTTTGTATAAATAGTGCAGTATTTTGATACTACAGCTAATTTATATTACATGAGCTGTATACATTAATATTTATTTAAAATAAGCAATTTATAATAACTGTTAAACTATAAATGCTAGTAGGAGATATATACCAGTAATAATAATAATAATAACATGAATCAAAATTATATAAATCATAAAATGACTCCGTAATTATAATTAAAGCCAGACTTTTTTTATTTTTTCGCATTAGTGACCTTTGATTTTGAGCAAGATAAACTGGAGTGACTGTGTCAACATGTCACTTCTCTCACATCTGATTGGTCCAGCTTCAGTCTGAGATCAGGTTATCCGTGGAGTGTAAGTTACTATGGGAATTAATACCGCTAAAGCCAGGCCACTTACGTGGTACCTAAAACCCAGGAATGGTGAAAACTAACCTGAAATGACCTGGCTAGCCAGCTAATCAAGGTACAGGCCCCTGGTTAAGAGAAATGGTAGGCCACAGTATTGGGCATGTTTCTGAGCTGGTGATTGGCTGGGCAACGTAAAGCAGCAGCCAATGAATAAGCAGAGAGTTACTCTGCGAGGACTATAGCACACCAGGACCACGAGCAGCATCAGGGTGTGACTCTAGTCTCGCTTTACTTGATCAAAAACATACAAATCACAATCAGTCAGAATCAAACTCACGCTGACAGCACTGTTGAGCCGGTGGACGCTCCTCCGGACCGATACGCCATTAATGACCTCATTCACCAGCATCTGCAGGGGCTTCGAGAGACAACCACACATTACACTTCAACCACTGCTGAGCAAGTCACACACACAACAGTCTGATACACAGGGGTTTGTTTCTGAGCTGGTGATTGGCTGGGCAACAGAAAGCAGCAGCCAATGAATAAGCAGAGAGTTACTCTGCGAGGACTATAGCACACCAGGACCACGAGCAGCATCAGGGTGTGACTCTAGTCTCGCTCTTCACACATTAAAGCAGGAATCATTTAGATCTGAGTAATGGACCGCAGCAGCAGTACCTTCAGTGTGTGAACTCTCCTGCGGTCATCAGCTGCTGTTATCTGTGTGTGTCTGGAGCAGCCGAGTGGAGAAAGCAGCTGGCGCTCTTCTCATTCAGGATTACATCACTGTCAAACAAGAAGAAATAACTGTTTGATCCAATCAAGAAATGAGTCACTACAAACCAAGTTCAGGAAAACACAGAGAAGCTCAATCTCAACCAGGTGCAACAAATGACCAGAAAATAAAATAAGTACAAACCCCATCTCTTCTAGTCATCTGAATCTGGCTTTAATCAACAAACCACAACAAGCAGCAAGAAGGGTTGGGTATCATTTGAATGATCAATTCAGATTCTGCTTATTGAGCAGATTAATCCTCAGTTTTGATTCCAATACAATAAATAAATAAAAAATGAAGTCAAACCTTTAGATATCCAACATTAGTTGCAGTGGAATACCATGATCAAAAATCTGCTCATTTAAGGAGCTCTTTGTGTGCAAAATAGAGCAGCATTTTTTTTTAATTATTAAATTGAGTTTGGGTTTTCCTCGGGACTCAAGAAATGTGTATTTTTTAGAAAAACCAAGTGAATAAATCAGTGACTCAATCTAGGTTTATTTGTTACTAAAGACAAACTGGCATAATCATGTAATCAATAAATCTTCATTTGAAGCGTCAAATTACTTTTAAAAGGTGACTTTATTTTGACTGCTACTGTATACATCAGTGTTTAATTCTGAACTATAAACTTTTAGTGTAGTAACTACGGTTTACTCTGCATTAGCACATCTGTGATTATTTGAATGTAACAGAAATAATGGTACTGTGTCATCTTTAATGATTGGTTGAATTAAAGTGCTTTTTGTTGTTGGTGACACATCGCCTGCAACATGTTTAGCATATCGCAAATATTATACTTAGATTTTTTGGCTTCTGATCGCAAGTAGCCAAACTTTAGAGTGTTTGGATTAGCCAGCAAGGTCCTCACAGATAAACACAGAATAAAAAAGCAGCACGCTTGGATCAATTTGTGAAATGGGAATTAAAAATTTCTCAAGTCTCTGATTCCTGAACTTAAAGTTCCCTGAAGTGGCTTGAAAAACAGGGTTATTCTATGTGGTGACGTCATTTCAACTGAAACAGGAAGACAGGGCGGGACATAGAGAAGCCCCGCCCCCTTTTGGAATTAGGCAGTAGTGTTTTGTCTATATCTGCACTGGTCAGAGTCGTTGAGCTTGGTAAAGCCATATTTGACAGCCAAAGTATGATAGATTACCTCCTTAATATTCAAGATGAAACTAAGTTAAACAATAGTGATCATAATCATGCTGAGGCTGTGTAGTTTTAAAAGTGTTTAATATATCCAGACTCGCACAAATGAACCGCTCTGTGTGATCTCGTCTCTGGACCAGTGTCCTGAAATTTTATCCGAACTGTCAGATTGTCCCATCAGGGTTTACTGTGCATGAGCACATCAATATTGTGATCTGACTTTGCAAACTTGTAGCATTGCACCTGGGGCCTGTACCATGATGGTAGCTGAACAAATTCAGAGTTACAGGATTAGTTCTGAGCTGACAAAACCAAAACTCTCCAATCCAGCTTTGTTGGTACCATGATGCTGATCATCAACTTTGTCAACTCAGGCTTTGATCCTGAGTTTGTGGAGCGCGTGAACATGAATGTGACACTGGCGAACAGCCAATCACGAGCTTTGCAACACACAGCAAGTTTGATTTACTTCTGTAAAAATTTACTTAAATGATCTTGCTCTATCAGTGCAGTGACAAGTGAAACTTCTTAACTTAGTTTATACATTTTGAAAATAAATAGTGATAGAGACTCAAACATGTAAGGTCAGATTTTATTTTGTATAAATAGTAGGGGTGCTCCGATCACGATCGGCCGATCGTTATGCGCATCTCCTCAGTAAAGCCGGTTTTCTAATCAGCGGTTAATTCCATCAGGTGCGTGATTTCACATAGAGCAGCTGTTACTACACAGAGCCGTTGTTAACTGAGAAGATGGGCCAATAAACGCTGAAAATTAACGTGATTTGCGCATCTTCTCTATTAACAACGGCTCTGTGTAGTAACAGCTGCTCTATGTGAAATCACGCACCTGATGGAATTAACCGCTGATTAGAAAACCGGCTTTACTGAGGAGATGCGCATAACGATCGGCCGATCGTGATCGGAGCACCTCTAATAAATAGTGCAGTCTTTTGATACTACAGCTTATTAATATTACATGATCTGTATACATTAATATTTAAAATAACAGATTTATAATAACTGTTAAACTAAAATTGCTAGTAAGAGATATACCGGTAATAATAATAATAATAACAACAACAACAACAAATCAAAATTATATAAATCATAAAATGACTCCATTATCATTAAAGCCAGACTTCTATTTTTTTTTTTTAAGATAAACTGGAGTGACTGTGTCAACATGTCACTTCTCTTACATCTGATTGGTCCAGCTTCAGTCTGAGATCAGGTTATCTGTGGAGTGTAATAGAGCCCGACCGATATTATCGGCCGATATGAGCTTATTGCATTTTAAATCGGCATCGGCGTTTATAACGGCCGATGAAACATGAGAAACAGAGTCTCATGCTTCACTCATGTTATGAGTGTTTCATAGTTTGCCCACCAGAGGGAGCTCCGCAGTTGCAGAGAGTCTGAAACTCCACTATAGAAGAAAGCGATCAGCCAAGCCACAGAGATGTACTGTTTTGACGGTAAGTCTGTCAATCGTCATGTGAGATGATTTAGTTCATACACTGTATATAAAAACGGTGTGGTAGTTCTAGATAACTGTCCTATCATCACTTCTAAATATTCTGTAACATCACTTACAGCCGCTAATGCATTGCTATATTAGATTAGCCACAAAGCTAATACCATGTTTATCAGTGGAAGAGCGCAAACGTTAATAAGAGGTCAAACTATAACGTTAGCATTTATCTTATTCTAAATATATCTGCAGTGGTTCCCACATAATGACCGCGTAATCAGTCAATGACTAGAAGTTATGAAGTTATGTACAGCGTGCATTAACTTGTTTGAAGGTGGTTCTTCTCAAAATTGACAGCGGTGTGTTCATGACACTAACGTTAAATTTTGAATTGATTCGGTAATCTTCCGGTAACAGTAGGCAAGACGCGGTTTTGATTCAGACTGCACAAAGAGAAGAGGAGAAGATATACGGGTCCGTTGTGAATGTGTCTGTGAGAGCAAATATAGTAACTACAGTAGGTGCTTCAGAAATGATTAAACCAGAGGGGACATGTAAATAAATGTGAGCTGAACACGCGCTTTTTTCTTTTTTACAGATTGTTTCAAAGCAGCTTTACAGACATAACTGGAAAATGTTGTAATAATATGGTTAAATATAAGTAGGTAATAGGTCATACCTGATCATTAAAAAATATATACTTTTGATGTGCAATTGTTTAGTCATTGAGACTGTAATCTACGGCTTTTTTTAAAAACATTAACCCTTTCTGGAAAATGGTTTATACAGCCCACATACATAGAACAGGCAGATATTTTGCTATTGAATGTTGTGTAAGTGCAGTTTATAGGAAATGGGTCTAATATCCAGTTCAAAATATCGGCTTATAAATCGGCTCTTTTTGAGTTAATATCGGCTTCGGCCCCCAAAAATCCATATGGGTCTGGCTCTAGAGTGTAAGTTACTATGGCAATGAATACCGCTAAAAGCCAAGCCACTTACGTGGTACCTAAAACCCAGGATTGGTGCAAACTAACCTGAAATGACCTGGCTAGCCAGCTAATCAAGGTACAGGCCCCTGGTTAAGAGAAATGGTAGGCCACAGTATTTGTCATGTTTCTGAGCTGGTGATTGGCTGGGCAACGTAAAGCAGCAGCCAATGAATAAGCAGAGAGTTACTCTGCGAGGACTATAGCACACCAGGACCACGATCAGCATCAGGGTGTGACTCTAGTCTCGCTTTACTTGATCAAAAACATACAAATCACAATCAGTCAGTCAGAATCAAACTCACGCTGACAGCACTGTTGAGCCGGTGGACGCTCCTCCTGACCGATACGCCATTAATGACCTCATTCACCAGCATCTGCAGGGGCTTCGAGAGACAACCACACATTACACTTCAACCACTGCTGAGCAAGTCACACACACAACAGTCTGATACACAGGGGTTTGTTTCTGAGCTGGTGATTGGCTGGGCAACAGAAAGCAGCAGCCAATGAATAAGCAGAGAGTTACTCTGCGAGGACTATAGCACACCAGGACCACGAGCAGCATCAGGGTGTGACTCTAGTCTCGCTCTTCACACATTAAAGCAGGAATCATTTAGATCTGAGTAATGGACCGCAGCAGCAGTACCTTCAGTGTGTGAACTCTCCTGCGGTCATCAGCTGCTGTTATCTGTGTGTGTCTGGAGCAGCCAAGTGGAGAAAGCAGCTGGCGCTCTTCTCATTCAGGATTACATCACTGTCAAACAAGAAGAAATAACTGTTTGATCCAATCAAGAAATGAGTCACTACAAACCAAGTTCAGGAAAATACAGAGAACGGCGGTATTAGGAGCGCATGCCCAGCTCGGGGTAACAGAGTATCGGTGAACGGTTTCATCCTGTCAATATGTACCTCAACCTCGAGCCAATAGCCTTCGAGTATGAGATGTGAGGAGCATGTGATTTGTTGAATGTAGTGAATGAATACGCCTTTCACTGAACGAGCTTCATATGAGACTGAACGAGATCGAGAGATATCGTTTGTGAACGAAACGACTGAACTGACAGCCATGTCATTCGCGAACAAGTTAAATGAATGGATGCATGTCATTTGTGAATGAAATGAACTATCACATAGCTTACGTGAACGAAATGAGTAAACCGGTTCAGTTGGCCATTTATCAGGTCAATCTTACAAAATGCAGAGCGCAGTGACAGGTACTGAGCACGTACGCTTGTTTTCATATTTAACATACAGAACATAATTCCACGTTTAATCCACGATTTATGAACGGGATTATAAAGGCTAATATATGAACTGTCTGACCAAACAATTAAAATTACATTATGCAAGGAAACCTTGTGCTTTGTTCATCTGAACAACTTAATTAGACTTTATATACTGAATGCGACTATGCACACATTTTAATGAAGCCAAATCAGTTTTTCGTAACAAGTCAATACGTTCGCTGACTTAAGACACTCTTTTTCGCCACCTGCTGGCATATTTTGTGTAATACGCAGAAATGGTCACTGAATGAATCGAATCATTTTGGTGAACGAACTGAAAATGAACTAATCTCTTGAAAGAATCATAATTTCCACCACTAGCTCTCTCGCAGCTGTAGACGGTAATGTTTTCTCTTGGTTCATGTCAAATTAATTTTGATAAGTCACACCTGACTATAAGTCGCAGGATCAGCCAAACTATGAAAAAAAGTGTGACTTATAGTCCAGAAATTA
Organism: Carassius auratus; assembly: GCF_003368295.1. NCBI lineage: Eukaryota > Metazoa > Chordata > Actinopteri > Cypriniformes > Cyprinidae > Carassius > Carassius auratus. The sequence goes on from NC_039246.1 coordinate 17,197,581, forward strand.
CAGTAATATCATACAGCTCCAGGTATCTACTAGGGATCGACGATATATCGGCCGGCCAATATATCGGGCCGATTTTAGGATTTTACGCGTATCGGTGGCTGCTGTGTTCGCCGATAGTTTTTTCCCGGTATTATTTACAGACAGGCGTCCACAGACAGCTCTGTGTTGAGTTCACATTGAACCTTCCCCATGAGCAGAGTGCTGGAAGCCTGCTCTGGTACTTTTTCAAAGCATCGTTTAACTGTTTGACTCGGCTGTAATATTGCCACACACTTGGAAAGTGGAAACACGTTGCTCTATGTGACTGCAACTATAGCTAAGAAAGTCTGTGGGTCAAAATGGAAAATGCCTCATCTACAAAACAGCTTGCCATTGTTATCTAGGGAGCTGCAAATAGCTAAGTAATGGCAGCTGTTACAAACATTGGTCATAGGATTAAATAATGGCGAGTTGCCAACGTTGTTCTGTGATTCCGTGGTTTTTGTAGGAGTTTTATTCAGCGACCGTCTTGCTGTGGTTTGAACGTGTGCTCTAAATCGCGGTTGCGATGCGCATGTTTGTCTGTCCATGCTTTTGCCATGGCGAGATAAAACATCTAAACATTTCAGACTGCCAAGCGAACGTAGGTCATGTGATAAAAACAACCAACTTTTCCATGACAATATCGAAAGCTCAGCTGACCATAGCTGATGCTTCCTCATCATTGTGGAGAGCACATTTCATGGTTGCATAGCAACGACAGATGCCACGGGAGCGCAAGCACTTGTGAAAAGGAGAACGCATTTTTAGACGTGATTTGTGAACTGCCACAAATTTATAATAAACAGAGACGAGAAATCGTTTTTGTTTTGTTCAAAACTACACAGAATAACATGTTCCAGTCGATTTAAAAATTATAATAATAATCATTTGAATCATTAATTCAAACGCGCTTAAAATTCCTGTTTAATTAATGGATGATTCAGTTTTTTTATTTTTATTAATCGAGTTGTCTTGAATAATTCATGAAAAAAAAAAAAAGTTGTTTTTGCCACCTACTGGAGTAATCAACAATCTTTATTTGAAGAGACTCCTTTCACTTCAGCCATTTTATTGGTTATTCCTTACAATTGGCAAGAATAAAAGAAACATTTATTCTTCAAGTATTTGCACAAAAAAAAAAAATCCATATCGGTCGATCCCTAGTATCTACATACAGTGACAATGACTTTGTCCTCCATTGTTGTTTCAGATTTTCCTTCCACTTGCTATGTTGTAATCACATCACTACTACAGCAAGCTCCTGATTGGTTAACGCAGCACGAAACTTCTCCAAAGTTCAGATTTTTTTATCTATTGGCATCTTTGCATTTACTAAACATGTAAATCACTCACGCTAAACTCTTTATTCACATCTGGTATGGTAGGCCACAGTATTGGGCATGTTTCTGAGCTGGTGATTGGCTGGGCAACAGAAAGCAGCAGCCAATGAATAAGCAGAGAGTTACTCTGCGAGGACTATAGCACACCAGGACCACGAGCAGCATCAGGGTGTGACTCTAGTCTCGCTTTACTTGATCAAAAACATACAAATCACAATCAGTCAGTCAGAATCAAACTCACGCTGACAGCACTGTTGAGCCGGTGGACGCTCCTCCTGACCGATACGCCATTAATGACCTCATTCACCAGCATCTGCAGGGGCTTCGAGAGACAACCACACATTACACTTCAACCACTGCTGAGCAAGTCACACACACAACAGTCTGATACACAGGGGTTTGTTTCTGAGCTGGTGATTGGCTGGGCAACAGAAAGCAGCAGCCAATGAATAAGCAGAGAGTTACTCTGCGAGGACTATAGCACACCAGGACCACGAGCAGCATCAGGGTGTGACTCTAGTCTCGCTCTTCACACATTAAAGCAGGAATCATTTAGATCTGAGTAATGGACCGCAGCAGCAGTACCTTCAGTGTGTGAACTCTCCTGCGGTCATCAGCTGCTGTTATCTGTGTGTGTCTGGAGCAGCCAAGTGGAGAAAGCAGCTGGCGCTCTTCTCATTCAGGATTACATCACTGTCAAACAAGAAGAAATAACTGTTTGATCCAATCAAGAAATGAGTCACTACAAACCAAGTTCAGGAAAATACAGAGAAGCTCAATCTCAACCAGGTGCGACAAATGACCAGAAAATAAAGTAAAAAACCCGTTTCTTGGTTAACTAATGAGGTATTATTGTAAAGTCATACCTATGGGTCTTTACAGTTCTTTTGCTCATTAATCTGTGTAAAACTTAACTTTATATATTTTACTGTATTGCTTTATTGTATTAAAATGTTCAGTTATTTAACCTGTTACTGTATTATGACCATTATGTCAGAGAGAATACTGGTCAGAGTCGCTGAGCTCGGTAAAGCCAAATGTGACAGCCACAGTCTAATGGGGCGTTCACACCAGACACGACATGCAAAAATAAATTGCGCTATTCGTGTGTAGTTGGACGCTTGAACATTGAGTTTATTCGCTTCATTCACTCGTGAAATTTACTTCACAACAGACACAAATTTGCGTCATGGAGAGGCTTCTGCCAGTTGAGTTCACGCAGCTTTGTGACTTCAACCACCATTTATTGTTTCCAAAATATTTTTTTTGTGTCATGAAATTTAATTTTAAAAGTATTTCAGGTGAGAAGGTAGTTGTTCAAAACTCAAATTTGCTGTTCATTTATAATGACAGCACTATTAAAAAATGAGTTTCGCCGAATTTCGAAGATCATCAGCTCCACACGTTCAGTCAGAGCTCAGTGATCATGTATCCGCCGAGAGCAGATCAAATGCGATTTTCACTCCTGGACTTATAGTCCAGAAATTACAGTAATATCATACAGCTCCAGGTATCTACTAGGGATCGACGATATATCGGGCCGATTTTAGGATTTTACGCATATCGGAATTGGCCGATACATTTAAAAAAATATGTTTTTAATATTTTTATTTTTATGTTTGAGCTTATATATATCTCTATTATCATAACAGTCTGAGTGATTCTGATTCCTGAACAGTAAACTTTGTGAAATTTCTTTGATTATAGATCTAGTCAGAAAGAATCATGAGCAGAAACCTTTTTATTTTGGGTATGTCATTTCTGTCTCCATGCCAAAAAAGGGGGGTTACTAGTAAGGGGTTACAGGTCATGTTACTCAAAGAAATGTTTGCAAAAAAAAAAAAAAAATCGCTAATATTTTGAGACGTCATATCACTACAGACTGCATGATAGTGCAACAGCATGTGTCTGATCAGGGCGATAACTGCCGTAGACATTGATGGGGGCTAATCCCCCCAATAATTTGAAATCGCTAAACCATTTTCTCAAATATTGCCTATTCGACAGAGAAAGAGGGAGAGAGAGAGATAAAGAGAAATGGAGGTTGTGTGTATTCGTGTTTGTGCGTTTATCTTTTTAGAGTGAGTTTACTTAAAAACAGCGATTGTTTCCCTCATCACTGGAAAATATAATGTAGTGATTCAGTATTTATTAAAAGTCTTGGGCAGCGTTGAAAAGTTTATTTTCTCCTTGATGTGTGAGCTGCACGATTTCCGATGTAGGTGTGTGTCAGTAAGCAGCTCATTACTACAGAACGATAATTAAATGCTCTAATGGACACCAGTATGTGTGTGTATTGTAAGAGCTAGAAGACGGATGATGACGCATGACGTCATAGTAGTGGTGTCCCAATCCTTAGAGGAATATTCTCTCCCCTACCGGTCATCGGCTAAGGCTGATGGGAAAAAAAATTGGTATCGGCACTAAAAAAAAAATCCACATTGGTCGATCCCTAGTATCTACATACAGTGACAATGATTTTGTCCTCCATTGTTGTTTCGGATTTTCCCTCCGCTTGCTATGTTGTAATCACATCACTACTACAGCAAGCTCCTGATTGGTTAAGTTCAGATTTTTCATGCCACAGGATATCTATTGGTGTCTTTGCATTTACTAAACATGTAAATCACTCACGCTAAACGCTTTATTCACATCTGGTATGGCAGGCCACAGTATTGGGCATGTTTCTGAGCTGGTGATTGGCTGGGCAACGTAAAGCAGCAGCCAATGAATAAGCAGAGAGTTACTCTGCGAGGACTATAGCACACCAGGACCACGAGCAGCATCAGGGTGTGACTCTAGTCTCGCTTTACTTGATCAAAAACATACAAATCACAATCAGTCAGTCAGAATCAAACTCACGCTGACAGCACTGTTGAGCCGGTGGACGCTCCTCCTGACCGATACGCCATTAATGACCTCATTCACCAGCATCTGCAGGGGCTTCGAGAGACAACCACACATTACACTTCAACCACTGCTGAGCAAGTCACACACACAACAGTCTGATACACAGGGGTTTGTTTCTGAGCTGGTGATTGGCTGGGCAACAGAAAGCAGCAGCCAATGAATAAGCAGAGAGTTACTCTGCGAGGATTATAGCACACCAGGACCACGAGCAGCATCAGGGTGTGACTCTAGTCTCGCTTCTGAAGTGATCAGAGCGATCACAGACACTGAAGATGAGCAGTGAGAGGCACCTGGCAAACACCCGAGTCCTGAAGCAGAGAGAGATCATCCATCTGATGGAGCAGCATCTCCTGACCATCACACTGTCAAACAAGAAACAACTAATTAACAACAGCTGAATCATTCCTTCAGTATCTTCTCTGTGTGTACCTTATACTTAGTAAGAACAGGAAAGACAATTTTGTAGCATAAATGCTTATCTTCATGTACATAGAGATCAGTGGTTATTTCATTTGTACAAACCACTCCAATGTGTTACTAAATATTGTAAACTGCCGTTTATCACATAACTGTTTAATTATTGAAATGAAACAATATAGTTTTCTGTACGGTGTTGTATTATTACAGTTATCTGTAGCGAATCAGGAGCTTAACACATTAACTGAAAATAACGTTGCATTTTTTATATGAATGCACTAAATTAAAATTATTTGCATTTGCCAAAAAAAATGAAGCACTGGGCCGTAATACCGAAAACTTCTTTTTGGCAAATGTTTTTCAGCACTGCATGAATTAAACTTTGAAAGCATGAGCTTTATAAAATAAAAAATCAATTACAAAACAATTTAGAAATATTTACTTTTAAAATAAAATATTTACAATTAAGACTTTTTTATTATTATTTCGTGTGTGTATTAGAACACAACACTCTGCAGTTTGTGATTTAGGCCACTTTTCTGATTTCACTCATCATTCAACATCTTCCTCTTCTCAGCGGACAATGAACTCTTTTAATTATTTTTTCTCGGACAGTTTTAAATGTTTCCACACTGCATGTTCGCGCCTTTATTTGATCACGACACGTCATTGCTCAGTACACTTTATTCGGACGATCACGTAACGTTAACATCCCTAACAGTTATAACAGTTACCTTTTGTACACTTTTTTTGTTTGAATTGTCCATGTTTTAATGGTAACGTTACTAGTTTCACATGCCGTTAAAGAGAATTCATGGCCTTACTCAGTGGATTAAACTAATGCACGTGGTTTCGCGTAACGTTAGTCAAAGCATTTTTCTTAACAGTGAACAGATACTGGTGTTCGATAGATGTCTGCCAAATATTGTTACAAAAGTATATAACCCATGAAATGATTAATCATATCAACATTTTCGGTGAAAAGCAAGCGTTATGTCTCACTCACATGTCTACGCTGCCGCACTCCACGTCGCTCGGAACCGGAAGAGACAGTGCTGCATCCTCGTGTCCTTGACGTCATCCTTTCACCGGAAGAGCCGCCGGAGCCTGCTACTGCGCATGCTTTCCCTTTTTGCACAAGTTTGACAACAGCTGGCCTGGAATCTTTTTTTTTTTTTTTTTTTTCAATACATTTATTTAAACTTCAAACCATACAAAACAGAAAGACATACAACATAACAAACGACTATTTCACATTACACCTTCATACAAAAAATCTTAGAAGAAAAAAATTCTCCCTAACCAAAAATGTAGTAAGCACCAGTTATTTAAACAAAATAGTTTGACCTTATCGGCTATAATGTATTTAAATTAATAAGTACATAAAACAATATCAACTTAACCAAAGAAATATAACTAAAAATAAATAAACATAAGAACAATTCAAATTCCCTAACATAGGAGTTTATATCAACTGATATTCTGATATAAGTCAGAAGAGGTTAATAGCAGGGACTGTATCAATTTCCTTTAAGGATTTACAAAATAAATAAAAGTCATTTTTTAATGCATTCACATTTGGAAGATATTTTGTGAAATGACATTTGTGGATATAGAATTTAACAAATAGTATTATATTATTTATCAAATATTCAACTTTTTTATTCTTCATTAAAAGTCCATATTTGATCCCATTCCAGGAAAAAAAATCTATTTGAATAGACTTAGAAATCAGCCAGTTATGTATTTCCTTCCACAAGTTGTGTACAATCTCACACTCAAAAAAAAAAAAAATATGTTCTGTTGATTCTGACAATGATTTACATTTATAAATTCTTGTGAAGGATAAATTTCGTTTACCATTTTAAAATGGATTTCTTTAAATTTGGGAGGAATAGGAAATTTCAAAAACTTAGTTCTAATTGATGTTATTTCTTGTTTGTTTAAGTTTTTTAAATAATATGTTCTTTTAGAGGACCCAGGATAGATCTCATCAATTAGAAATTTATACCATTGATCTGTGCTTTATGTAATTTCGGGTTTAGGGACTGATCCAAATTATTCCTTATTATATTAATCATAGCCAGTGGAATGTGATCAACTACATTTAGTCCTCCAGCGTACAAATTATTTTATATTTATTACTAAATTCCTCACATTTTAATAGATTTCCTTCTTCATTCATCATATATGAACAATGGACCAAATTAGTTTTTCCAACCATCCTTCCAGGAATACTGATTTCTTCCTTCTTAAAATCACCCTGTTATTCCAAATCGGGACGTTATGTGGACTAAAGTTATGCTTGTAAGCCATTTTCCAATAGAGCAGCACTTGTTGGTGGAAGGCAGAGAATTTCACGGGTAACTTTGAAACCTCAAAATCACGTCAATAGAAAATCTATACCACTTAATTTTTTAAACACAGACTTAGGTAAAGAGAACCACAAGTCTTCACTGCAATTCAAAAACGACTGGAGCCATTTTAGTTTAAGTGCACCATCCATGGTCTTAAAATAAATTGCATTTATTCCTCCCTCCTCATATTTTTTTTATCATATCTGCTTTTCTAATATAATGGTGTTTATTTTTCCAAATAAAGTTAAAGATAAGAGTGTTTATTTCTTTTAGGTTTTTAATGGAAAGCGGTAATGAGTACGCTGGGTATATTAGTCTAGAGATACGTTCAGTTTTTGTCAATAATGATCTTTCAAATAACGTTAGGTCTCTCTGCAACCAATTATTTAATATTTTTCTGGATTTTTCAATAGGCTTCTGGATGTTCTTGTTGTTACTTGTTCTAGAGTCTTTGGAAACCCATATACCCAAATAACGAACCTCCTTTTTCATTGGGATGTTATACAACATAGTTTCTGAACTGTCATGAATACTTAAAAGTTCGCATTTATTAAGATTAAGTGTTAGGCCTGAAGCCTGGGAGAATAATCTCATCCTCTGAAGAACGATAGGTATTTGATCCTTATTTTTTAAAAATAGTGTTGTGTCATCCGCTAATTGACTGATAAGTATTTGTTTTCCGTCTATATTAATGCCTTCAATTTCAGAGTTTTTTAACCAGATGGACAATAACTCAGCAACTATAATAAACAACAGTGGAGATAAACTGCACCCTTGTCTTATCCCTCTACCAATGTTGAATCTTGTGGTTGTACCCTCAGGGAGGGAAACACAGCTACTAATATCTGTATGTAACATTTTAATTATATCCAAAAAATATTTTCCAAATCCAAAGTATTCTAAAGCGTGATAAATAAAAGAATGTTCAACCGAATCAAAAGCTTTTTGAAAGTCAAGAAATAAAATATAAGCATCATCTTCCACCAAATAATTGTAATCTATTAGATCTAAGACCAATCTGATATTATTATGAATTAATCTCCCTTTCATGAATCCTGATTGCGAGTTGCTTATAATTTTAGAGAGACCTACTTTTAATCTAAATGCCAATGCCATGGTAAGGAGTTTATAGTCTGTATTGAGGAGAGTGATAGGCCTTAAGTTATTTAATATTTGTTTGTCTTTCTCTGGTTTGGGTATTAGTTTAATTAATCCCTGTTTCATCGTTGTCATCAATTCTTTTTTATCAATACTCTCTATAATTGCATCAAATAGTAATCCTTTTATGTCTTCCCAAAAATATTCATAGAAATTAGCGGTTAATCCATCTGGACCAGGCGAACGATCAGATGCTATTTTTTTAATAACTTCATCTAATTCCCCTAAATTTAAACCTTCTTCACATAACGTTTTAAAGTCATTATCAATTTTTGGGATCTTATGCTCTATTGTTAGAAAAATTTTTTTGACTCCTGTTCATTGTAACAAGGAGAGTAAATGTTACTATAAAAGTTATAAATTTCTCTCGCTATTGATTTGGATTCTGTGCAGTCTTCCCCATTAATTAATAGACAAGAAATTGTGTTTTTTTCTTGTCTTCGTTTTTCGAGCCTATTAAAATAGGCTGAATTTTTTTCCCCAACCTCTATCCACTTCGCCCGTGATCTAACAAATGCCCCTTGGGCTTTGTTAAGGTAAAACTTGTCTAATTGAGTCTGTATATTTGAAATTTCTATTTTATCCTCTTCTGACCAATCCAATTTAGACTGGCCTGGCATCTGATATGTAGTTTCATATTGCCATCTATCCTTCCTATTTACTGTAAATTAGTCATCAGTTATTTTCTGTCACAAATTAATTTCTCACATAACTTAAAAACACGATCACATCATCCTGTCGATTGTTTTCCATTGTGTGAAGTCTGCTATATAACCTCATTCTCAGCCTGCCTATCATTATCTTATATTTGTCAGCTCTCGTTTCTCTTAAAACATCTATCTTCTTTGATTGAGTTTACTTGTCTCCCTTTTATTTTTTGACTGCTCCTTTGCCAGTTTGTCTGTTTTCTTATTTCCCAGAATTCCCAAAAGCAATTATTTTTCCTTGACCATCATGCCTATTCAGTTAGCAAGTTTTCATAAAGCAGCTCCTGATAGTTTCTGGCCAGATCCAGAATCACTACATGACAAATAAACCAATTAAACCCACTCCGTCATTAATAAACCTTTTAAAGGGACCTGCTGTGAGCTCCTTTTTTTAGGAGTACTGTAAAGGTGGAATACGTTGGCCATGATGCTGTAAAGGGAATTCTGTTAATTGGCACTTGTGCAAAAAGAGTTATGTGTGAACGTCCACTTCCTTGAAGCACTGCATATTTTTGCGTGCATCTGATGCAGTGAACTTGATTTTCTTTGTGTTGGTAACTTCAAATGAGGAGTTTAATTTCCTCCTTGCATCCCCCAAATAGGTTTGATCAGTTAAATGTGTTTCCTAATGCTCTCTGTTCACATCTCTCTCATGATTTTTAAATCCATGAACAATAGAAGCGCACTCCCAGTATCAACACTGGCACCACATTTTCCACCTTCAGATGGGTTATTTTATAGGCTTTACATTTTAGGAAAACGGCAGGCATTGCTTAAGTTTAGTATTTGGTGTGCCAAACTTGCAGAAACTGTACTGACATAAGGGGTTTTTTGTGCAGTAGCAGGTCCGTTAGAATTCTGAAAAATCATTGACGAATTGACTCTCAGTGAATGACCTTTTTTGAAAACTGTTGGTTTGTCACTTGTGCAACATCTTAGGTGGTTTCAATACTAAAGGGATACTCCACCCCAAAATGAAGATCGTCATCACTTGCACCCAAGTCGTTCCGAACCCATAAGAGCTTCGTTCATCTTCGGAACACCACCACAGACGTAGTCAGCTAGACGATGAACTATGAATATTATTAATTAAGTTATTATATGATTCAGTCACACATTTAGCAATATTTGTTAGTTCTGTTGTTGATTCAGGGTTAGCATCATCTGAGGTCCTCTGAGGGTCAGCATCATCTCTTCTCAGGTGTTCTGGATCCAGACTGGAGCTTGTGTAAATCCTAGTTACCACGGGATGTAAATCCCGTGGCGAAACATAGAAACAAAATACAGACATCATTAGCATAGCTGCTGATCCAGCAAAGTAAAATTAGTTTAACCCAAGCTAATGAATAAAAAAGCACCTTTGATCAGATGCAACTACACTCACAATTAAAAAGATACATTATTCGAATGCTTGGCGAAAGAGATGTGTTTTTATTCTAGATTTAAACAGAGAGAGTGTGCGTGAACCCCGAACATTATCAGGAAGGCTATTCCAGAGTTTGGGAGCCAAATGTGAGAAAGCTCTACCTCCTTTAGTGGACTTTGCTATCCTAGGAACGACCAAAAGTCCAGTGTTTTGTGACCTTAGGGTGCGTGATGGGTTGTAACGTGGTAGAAGGCTAGTTAGGTACGCAGGAGCTAAACCATTTAGGGCCTTATAGGTAAGTAATGATAATTTGTAACTGATACAGAACTTAATAGGTAGCCAGTGCAGAGACTGTAAAATTGGGGTAATATGATCATATTTTCTTGACCTGGTAAGGACTCTAGCTGCTGTATTTTGGACTACCAGTAGCTTGTTTATTGACGAAGCAGGACAACCACCTAGAAGTGCATTACAATAGTCCAGTCTAGAGGTCATGAATGCATGAACTAGCTTTTCTGCATCAGAAACAGATAACATGTTGCGTAGCTTGGCAATGTTTCTAAGATGGAAGAATGCAGTTTTTGTAACATTGGAAATATGATTTTCAAAAGACAAATTGCTGTCTAATATAACACCCAGATTTCTGACTGTAGAGGAAGTAACAGTGCATCCGTCTAGTTGCAGATTGTAATCTACAAGATTCTGTGTAGTGTTTTTTGGTCCAATAATTAATATTTCTGTCTTATCCGAATTTAATTGGAGAAAATTATTTGTCATCCAATCTTTTACATTTTTAACACACTCTGTTAGCTTAGATAATTGGGAAGTTTCATCTGGTCTCGTTGAGATATATAGCTGAGTATCATCAGCATAACAGTGGAAGCTAATTCCATATTTTCTAATAATATTACCAAGGGGCAACATGTATATTGAAAATAGAAGGGGACCTAGGACGGATCCTTGTGGCACTCCATATTTTACTGATGATAAATGAGATGACTCCCCATTTAAGTAAACAAAATGGTAGCGATCGGACAGGTAGGATCTAAACCATCTTAGAGCCTGCCCTTGAATACCTGTATAGTTTTGTAATCTATCTATAAGTATGTCATGATCTATGGTGTCGAACGCAGCACTAAGATCAAGTAAGACTAGAAATGAGATGCAGCCTTGGTCTGACGCAAGGAGCAGGTCATTTGTAATTTTAACAAGTGCAGTTTTTTGTGCTATGGTGGGGCCTAAAACCTGACTGAAATTCTTCATACAGATCATTTTTTATGCAGGAAGTGCTCAATTGAGCAGACACAACTTTTTCTAAAATTTTAGACATAAATGGAAGATTTGAAATAGGCCTATAATTTGCCAGTACACTAGGATCTAGTTTTGGTTTCTTAATAAGAGGCTTGTTAACCGGCAGCTTGAATGGTTTTGGGACGTGACCTAAAGATAACGACGAGTTTATGATATTGAGAAGCAGTTCTTCGGCTACAGGTAACAGCTCTTTCAGTAATTTAGAGGGTACAGGATCTAATAAACATGTTGTTGGTTTAGATACAGTGATAAGTTTATTTAGCTCTTCCTGTCCTATGGTGGTGAAGCACTGCAGTTTATCTTTGGGTGCGATGGATGAAACTGAAGTGTTAGACGCTGTAGAATCTACATTCGCTATTATATTTCTAATGTTATCTATTTTATCAGTGAAGAAATTCATAAAGTCATTACTATTTAACGTTGGTGGAATATTTGAATCAGGTGGCGTCTGGTAATTAGTTAAGTTAGCCACTGTGCTAAATAAAAACCTTGGATTGTTTTGGTTATTTTCAATGAGTTTGTGTATATGCCCTAGCAGTTTTTAGAGCCTGTCTATAGCTGGACATACTGTTTTTCAATGCAATTCTAAAAACTTCCAAGTTCGTTTTTCTCCATTTGCGTTCAAGACTACAAGTTTCTTTCTTAAGAGAGTGAGTATTACTGTTATACCATGGTACAGTACGTTTTTCTCCAACCTTTTTCAATTTGATTGGGGCAACAGCTTCTAATGTATTAGAGAAAATAGTGCCCATGTTGTCAGTAATTTCATCTACTTCATGTGTATTTTTGGGTACAAATAGCAGTTGAGATAGATCAGGCAGGTTATTTGCGAATCTTTCTTTGGTGGCTGGAACAATAGTTCTGCCCAGACGGTATCGCTGAGACATATAGTTAATATCAGTTATACGCAGCATGCACGATACAAGGAAATGGTCTGTAATATCATCACTTTGAGGTACAATATCTATAGCAGTAAGATCGATGCCATGCGATATAATTAAATCTAGTGTATGATTAAAACGATGAGTGGGCCCGGTGACATTTTGCTTGACTCCAAAGGAGTTTATTAGGTCAGTAAACGCAAGTCCTAATGTATCATTTGCATTATCAGCGTGAATATTAAAATCTCCCATGATTAGCGCCTTATCAACTGTAACTAGAAGGTCTGAGAGGAAATCTGCAAATTCTTTTAGGAATTCTGTATACGGCCCTGGTGGTCTATACACAGTAGCCAGAGCAAGAGATACATTAGATTTCTTTTGCATGTCTGACAGAGTAACATTTAGCAGATGTGTCAGCCGCGCCACAAGCATATGTTCTCATCGCTTCCTAACGTTACGGTTCATCCACTGATGGCAGATGGGCAATTCCGATGGTGCTTTCCTGGATCTTGACAGTATATGGGATGGTCACAGGCCTCCCGGTTTTCATCCAAAATATCTTTAACCCCTTTGCTGTCAAGGATCGTTACCGGCCCGAGATTATTGTTTTACTTTCACAGCACGTTAAACCTCAATCTCTCACTTGACCTGGAGAATGTGCATCAGTTGAAAGTTTAAAGACTCTAGCTTCGATATTTGACCAATGTTTTGATAAAACATTGTTGCAGTGACCGTCATTTATGTCAGGAGTACAAAATTGGAGTCATTTTTAGAATAAAAACTCACCAAGCATTCATATTCAGTCACGTCTGCAGTGGTTTGTGTTCTCATAGATTCACTGAAAAGCGTCAAATGGGGTTTATTGTCAAAAGTTGCATATACACAGAGATATGTTTACTTCAGTCAGAATCCTAATTTCTAATCATTTTCCACTGATTTACGCGATCTGATGATAATGATCCGTTCTCAGTCCTGTCTCTGTGTGAATAGTCTTCCGTGTGCGCGCGCTGACAGAGACCGGATTCGCCCGTGTCTTGTCCATCATAACTGTGCATCATATCCCGCCCCATCCTACCCATGATGCATTTCCTTTTGTCAAAGGTTGTAAGAAAATGTTTTGTATTTTTATAGTAAGGTTTTTGATAATAGTGGGGTAAATGTATACTGGAATAATGATAAATGAAGAATCAGGATTTTGTGTCATACCTGGCCCATGTGTGAAAGGCTCGTTTCGTAACAATAGAATCATGAATGGGGCAGTTTTGCCAGTCCAAACAAAAGATAATTACATTCCAGGAGTCATAAATCAAAAACACACATGACACGGTCTTAGAAAAGGTTTAATAAAATTCACACTTTGTGGGATTATATTCTGAAATGTCAAAATGAAGTATTAGTAGACTTGTGGCTTTAGCTTCATTATGTATCTAAAAGTCATATCCTACAAATCACTTTTAAATAGGTTTTTAATATTTTTACCGACATGTTTGAGCTTACATACATCTCTATTATAACAGTCTAAGTAATTCTGATTCCTGAACAGTAAACTTTGAGGTGTCAGCTGTGTGAACAGATGTTGATTATGTATATAGTAAGAAAGACTCCTTAAAGACTAGTTTAATTTTGGGCATGTCATTCGTGTCTCCATGCTGAAAATGGGGGGGGGGGGGTGACAAGTAAGGGGTTCAATTGTGTTCCAAAGACGAATGAAGTTTCTACAGGTTTGGAACGACACGGAGGTAAGTGATTAGTGACACCATTTTCATTTTGGGAGGAGGATCCCTTTAATAGCATTACTTTGAGTTGAGGACAATTGACACTGTTTCGTGTTTGCTTCAAGACAGTCGAGAATGACTTCCATTTAAAACTTGAGCTCAGCAATTTGAGTTGGATTTAAAGCCGCAAGTAATCCACATAACTTTATATTGTGAATATCGGGAGCCAAACTACCGTTTGGAAGACAAATTAAAATAGGGGAACCTTGAGCTGCCCCAGGTTAACAACTGGAAGATGGATAGAGGAATGCCTTGGTTTAATAGTGCGAGGAAAAAACAACTGGGAAGAGGCATGTAATCCCGGATTCTGTCGAACCAAAACAATAGACAAAGAGATACCTCGGTTCTGCACGGTTTATTAAAAACACTAGATTTACATGACCAGAGTAACTTCTCCACTAGAAACCACAGTCTGCTCCCCAGAGACAGCCTTGATACGAGTTTCTCTTCCTGAAAGAGAAGTGTTAGAAGTGAGAACGCACTTCTAAAATGCTCAGTTCCTTTTGTCGAGAGAAAGCAAGAACTCACGTTTCCTGGTGCAGCTTTGCTCACAAGAGCCAGATGATGGATGGCACACCTCTGTACTGCAGTGGATGAAGACCTGACAGGGAAGAAAGAGGCCCAAGTCATAGAACCCACAAGTAGTAAATACACAAATGTTCAAGTAAAGGGAGGCATACGGTTTCCTGCAGAGCAGCCAGTGAGGCTGGATCTACAAATGTGAACATCTTCACAACAAAGCGCTTGTAGTGGTTTGGGAACTGAAGACCAGACGATCCAGTCACTGGAACCATTGTGGTAAGATAGCGGTCGTCCTGGTAAGGGCATCTGAAGACAAAAGAGAAGGTTAGAAAGGGTCTCCCAGCAGACTAAGAGAATGAAGATTGGCTGTACACTCACCCGTCGATCAGAAGGTCCCACTGGGGGAGACTGAGTGGACTGGGGGTTGAAGTAGTCCAACAACGTCCCAGCATCAGGACAATGTTGGGGTCAGTCCTCTCCATAATGTGAACCTCAACATACACAGGCTCTCGCAGGACTTTTGTGATGGGATAATCAGCGTCACTGTAGTAGGAAGTGTAAGCCTCATCCCCTG
Organism: Carassius auratus; assembly: GCF_003368295.1. NCBI lineage: Eukaryota > Metazoa > Chordata > Actinopteri > Cypriniformes > Cyprinidae > Carassius > Carassius auratus. The sequence continues at coordinate 17,212,920 of NC_039246.1, forward strand.
AGGAACAACACTGGGGTTTAACCAGACTCCAGTTTGAAAGGCTTTAGGCAGACACCGGACAAGACCTTACCTTCAGCACAGCCTTTGGTGACACATTGGCCATTGGCCAGTCTGAGCTCCACCCTGAGAGGTCCAGGAGCGGCTACTGGTGGAGGTGGAGGAACAGAGTTGACCTCCACAACCAGAGCTTCCACAGAAGTTCCCGAATATCTACACTGGAAGAGAAACCTGGACGACACACAGCAAACTTGTAGCATTTATCAGGGATTAGTGGTCACACCAAGTCATGGATCACCTACTCAAAATGACTGTCCCTTGTGATGGAACCATATGGTCCAATCCCCACTTCATACGATGAGGTCATTTGGTTTTCATACACCACATATCCACCGTCCTCCTGTCAATAGAAACGGTGTCAGCATCCAGTCCAAGCGATGCAGAATAAAAGCAGTAGCAGCTGCTTACCATCACGCTCGTGCCACATGCAGTCACAGGAAACTGGTATATAGCAAAGGAAGGTGTAGACCCCACAGGAGCACAAGGTGGGTCGTTTCCACCCAGTAGTTGAACAGAATCCAGACTCAGTCGAGGCAAGGTAACGTCTCGAGACACCACTACCACAAACTGACCATCTCTAATACACTGGACAGTCACTAGAACAAGAGCAGGTTAAATTTAGAGAAACTGTTTAACACGAACAGAATAACATGGAGAATGTTTACCTGCCCTCCCATAGAAACACTGCTGTCCATTAAAGCAGCAGTTGATAGCTTCACACTCAGCACCACTGATCCCAGGTAGACCACATTGGATCTGCTCAGAATCAGCTACAGCACATTTATCAAGTTGAACTGGCTTCTCAATTGGAAACTGCGGCTTTGGTTGTGGAACTGGCTTCTGAAGCGGAAACTGCGGCTTAGGTTGTTGTGGAACTGGCTTCTGAAGCGGAAACTGCGGCTTAGGTTGTTGTGGAACTGGCTTCTGAAGCGGAAACTGCAGCTTAGGTTGTTGTGGAACTGGCTTCTGAAGCGGAAACTGCAGCTTAGGTTGTTGTGGAACTGGCTTCTGAAGCGGAAACTGCGGCTTAGGTTGTTGTGGAACTGGCTTCTGAAGCGGAAACTGCGGCTTAGGTTGTTGTGGAACTGGCTTCTGAAGCGGAAACTGCGGCTTAGGTTGTTGTGGAACTGGCTTCTGAAGCGGAAACTGCGGCTTAGGTTGTTGTGGAACTGGCTTCTGAAATGGAAATTGCTGCTTAGGTTGTTGTGGAACTGGCTTCTGAAACGGAAACTGCTGGTTAGTTAGCTGTTGAACTGGCTTCTGGAGCTGAAACTGCTGGTCAGTTTGCTGGATCATCAGAGCTTGAGTATCCTGAAGCGATTGACTCCACTGTGGGACAGCATGACAGAAAGCACAGACCACCAAAATCTGAGCCAAACACCAAATTCCAGCCATTGTTCAACAGCTAAACACAAAGTGAAGCTATTGCCCTTTGGTCTTTTTGTATTCTACAGATTCCAGCTAATTAATGATAGCCCCTCCCTCTTCATTAACAACTGGGTGATTCTCATTGGATCTCGAGATTCAATTCTTATTGAGAAAAAACGCGTATAAAAGCAACACAGAGGCTGCGTCCACATCTTCACTGACAAGTCTCTCAAGACTCGTTCACGCGGACGCTAAACATTCTTTCCAAATCTTTATCTTCGTCTGATACAGGCTCAAACATATCAGGTTGGATGCCTAATCTCGCCATCGTTCACGCTGGACAGAAGAGAGCCACGCTGTGAAACATCCAATCAGAGCAGAGCTCAACATTATTGTTCATGACCCTTCCAAATAATTCTAGGGACAAATCCCAGGGTTGTAAATGGACATGTAAAACCGTTCCAGAGAATTTTTGCCCATACCCAAGCCACGTACCTTTTATGTAGATCTCATTTAAAATATTGTATCAATGCATTCTATGGCACCTTTAATTGGGATTATGAGCTCATATTTTGGCCGGAAGCAATCATTTGAATTTCTCAACGATGGATTTGTTTCTTATAAACAGACAGCCTTTCCCTTCACAAGACCGTAATTGATGTGAATTACTTGTGGATTATTTTGATATTTATAATAGCTCTTTGGACTTTCGTTCTGATGCCACCCATTCACTGCAGAGGATTCATTGGGGAGCAAGCGATGTAATTCTACATTTTTCCAAATCTTTTTTGTCAGGAGTACAAAATAAATAGGAGTCATTTTTAGAATAGAAACTCACCAAGCATTCATATTCAGTCACGTCTGCAGTGGTTTGTGTTCTCATAGATTCACTGAAAAGCGTCAAATGGGGTTTATTGTCAAAAGTTGCATATACACAGAGATATGTTTACTTCAGTCAGAATCTTCATTTCTAATCATTTTCCACTGATTTACGCGATCTGATGATAATGATCCACTCCCAGTCCTGTCTCTGTGTGAATAGTCTTCCGTGTGCGCGCTGACAGAGACCGGATTCGCCCGTGTCTTGTCCATCATAACTGTGCATCATATCCCGCCCCATCCTACCCATGATGCATTTCCTGTACACATCTGTGTTGATATCTGACCACAACAACACAGAGAAACCTCTGTACCCATGAAATATCCAAATAATAAACACACGATTACGTTAGTTAATGGTTGGTATGTGATTTTGGGCGTTTTTATAACAATATTAAAAATGTACATCTGAAATGCTAACTTGTGCAGCGACGTAAAAGGCTATAAGTAGCATATTTTTACAGCAGTAAAATTCCACATGATCGCAAAAGGAAGTTATTACAAACAATCGGTTAATTTTCATGAATAGTCTTATGTAGCTTGATGCTAACGTTAGCTCTAATGCAGCTACATAGCAGGTGCAGTTCTTCTTCATAATGCATTTTGTAATCATTTTGTCAAAGGTTGTAAGAAAATGTTTTGTTGTATTTTTATAGTAAGGTTTTTGATAATAGTGCGGTAAATGTATACTGGAATAATGATAAATGAAGAATCAGGATTTTGGGTCATACCTGGCCCATGTGTGAAAGGCTCGTTTCGTAACAATAGAATCATGAATGGAGCAGTTTTGCCAGTCCAAACAAAAGATAATTGCATTCCAGGAGTCATAAATCATTTTTACTAGCCTTCTCTAAAAACACACATGACACCGTCTTAGAAATGGTTTCATAAAATTCACACTTTGTGGGATTATATTCTGAAATGTCAAAATGAAGTATTAGTAGACTTGTGGCTTTGCTTCATTATGTATCTAAAATCATATCCTACAAATCACTTTTAAATAGGTTTTAAATATTTTTACCGACATGTTTGAGCTTACATACATCTCTATTATAACAGTCTAAGTAATTCTGATTCCTGAACAGTAAACTTTGAGGTGTCAGCTGTGTGAACAGATGTTGATTATGTATATAGTAAGAAAGACTCTTAGCAGCAACCTTTTAATTTTGGGCATGTCATTCGTGTCTCCATGCTGAAAATGGGGGGGGGGGGGGGGTGACAAGTAAGGGGTTCAATTGTGTTCCAAAAACGAATGAAGTTTCTACAGGTTTCGAACGACACTGGGGTAAGTGATTAGTGACACCATTTTCATTTTGGGAGGAGGATCCCTTTAATAGCATTACTTTGAGTTGAGGACAATTGACACTGTTTCGTGTTTGCTTCAAGACAGTCGAGAATGACTTCCATTTAAAACTTGAGCTCAGCAATTTGAGTTGGATTTAATAAAGCAGCAAGTAATCCACATAACTTTATATTGTGAATATCGCGAGCCAAACTACCGTTTGGAAGACAAATTAAAACAGGGGAACCTTGAACTGCCCCAGGTTAACAACTGGAAGATGGATAGAGGAATGCCTTGGTTTAATAGTGCGAGGAAAAAAACAACTGGGAAGAGGCATGTAATCCCGGATTCTGTCGAACCAAAACAATAGACAAAGAGATACCTCAGTTCTGCACGGTTTATTAAAAACACTAGATTTACATGACCAGAGTGACTTCTCCACTAGAAACCACAGTCTGCTCCCCAGAGACAGCCTTGATACGAGTGTCTCTTCCTGAAAGAGAAGTGTTAGAAGTGAGAACGCACTTCTAAAATGCTCGGTTCCTTTTGTTGAGAGAAAGCAAGAACTCACGTTTCCTGGTGCAGCTTTGCTCACAAGAGCCAGATGATGGATGGCACACCTCTGTACTGCAGTGGATGAAGACCTGACAGGGAAGAAAGAGGCCCAAGTCATAGAACCCACAAGTAGTAAATACACAAATGTTCAAGTAAAGGGGGGCATACGGTTTCCTGCAGAGCAGCCAGTGAGGCTGGATCTACAAATGTGAACATCTTCACAACAAAGCGCTTGTAGTGGTTTGGGAACTGAAGACCAGACGATCCAGTCACTGGAACCATTGTGGTCAGATAGCGGTCGTCCGGGTAAGGGCATCTGAAGACAAAAGAGAAGGTTAGAAAGGGTCTCCCAGCAGACTAAAAGGATGAAGATTGGCTGTACACTCACCCGTCGATCAGAAGGTCCCACTGGGGGAGACTGAGTGGACTGGGGGTTGAAGTGGTCCAACAACGTCCCAGCATCAGGACAATGTTGGGGTCAGTCCTCTCCATAATATGAACCTCAACATACACAGGCTCTCGCAGGACTTTTGTGATGGAATAATCAGTGTCACTGTAGTAGGACGTGTAGGCTTCATCCCCTGAGGAACAACACTGGGGTTTAACCAGACTCCAGTTTGAAAGGCTTTAGGCAGACACCGGACAAGACCTTACCTTCAGCACAGCCTTTGGTGACACATTGGCCATTGGCCAGTCTGAGCTCCACCCTGAGAGGTCCAGGAGCGGCTACTGGTGGAGGTGGAGGAACAGAGTTGACCTCCACAACCAGAGCTTCCACAGAAGTTCCCGAATATCTACACTGGAAGAGAAACCTGGACGACACACAGCAAACTTGTAGCATTTATCAGGGATTAGTGGTCACACCAAGTCATGGATCACCTACTCAAAATGACTGTCCCTTGTGATGGAACCATATGGTCCAATCCCCACTTCATACGATGAGGTCATTCGGTTTTCATACACCACATATCCACCGTCCTCCTGTCAATAGAAACGGTGTCAGCATCCAGTCCAAGCGATGCAGAATAAAAGCAGTAGCAGCTGCTTACCATCACGCTCGTGCCACATGCAGTCACAGGAAACTGGTATATAGCAAAGGAAGGTGTAGACCCCACAGGAGCACAAGTTGGGTCGTTTCCACCCAGTAGTTGAACAGAATCCAGACTCAGTCGAGGCAAGGTAACGTCTCGAGACACCACTACCACAAACTGACCATCTCTAATACACTGGACAGTCACTAGAACAAGAGCAAGTTAAATTTAGACAAACTGTTTAACACGAACAGAATAACATGGAGAATGTTTACCTGCCCTCCCATAAAAACAATGCTGTCCATTAAAGCAGCAGTTGATAGCTTCACACTCAGCACCACTGATCCCAGGTAGACCACATTGGATCTGCTCAGAATCAGCTACAGCACATTTATCAAGTTGAACTGGCTTCTCAATTGGAAACTGCGGCTTAGGTTGTTGTGGAACTGGCTTCTGAAGCGGAAACTGCGGCTTAGGTTGTTGTGGAACTGGCTTCTGAAGCGGAAACTGCGGCTTAGGTTGTTGTGGAACTGGCTTCTCAATTGGAAACTGTGGCTTTGGTTGTTGTGGAACTGGCTTCTGAAACGGAAACTGCGGCTTAGGTTGTTGTGGAACTGGCTTCTGAAAAGGAAATTGCTGCTTAGGTTGTTGTGGAACTGGCTTCTGAAACGGAAACTGCTGGTTAGTTAGCTGTTGAACTGGCTTCTGGAGCTGAAACTGCTGGTCAGTTTGCTGGATCATCAGAGCTTGAGTATCCTGAAGCGATTGACTCCACTGTGGGACAGCATGACAGAAAACACAGACCACCAAAATCTGAGCCAAACACCAAATTCCAGCCATTATTCAACAGCTAAACACAAAGTGAAGCTATTGCCCTTTGGTCTTTTTGTATTCTACAGATTCCAGCTAATTAATGATAGCCCCTCCCTCTTCATTAACAACTGGGTGATTCTCATTGGATCTCGAGATTCAATTCTTATTGAGAAAAAACGCGTATAAAAGCAACACAGAGGCTGCGTCCACATCTTCACTGACAAGTCTCTCAAGACTCGTTCACGCGGACGCTAAACATTCTTTCCAAATCTTTATCTTCGTCTGATACAGGCTCAAACATATCAGGTTGGATGCCTAATCTCGCCATCGTTCACGCTGGACAGAAGAGAGCCACGCTGTGAAACATCCAATCAGAGCAGAGCTCAACATTATTGTTCATGACCCTTCCAAATAATTCTAGGGACAAATCCCAGGGTTGTAAATGGACATGTAAAACCGTTCCAGAGAATTTTTGCCCATACCCAAGCCACATACCTTTTATGTAGATCTCATTTAAAATATTGTATCAATGCATTCTATGGCACCTTTAATTGGGATTATGAACTCATATTTTGGCTGGAAGCAATCATTTGAATTTCTCAACGATGGATTTGTTTCTTATAAACAGACAGCCTTTCCCTTCACAAGACCGTAATTGATGTGAATTACTTGTGGATTATTTTGATATTTATAATAGCTCTTTGGACTTTCGTTCTGATGCCACCCATTCACTGCAGAGGATTCATTGGGGAGCAAGTGATGTAATTCTACAGTTTTCCAAATCTTTTCCAATGATAAACTAAAAGCTCTTTAAAAAAGAGAGAGATTTTTATGAATATTCTCTATTATTTGAGTCATATCAGGCACTTTTTTAATGACATTCTTTGTCTATCATAGACACACTGTCAAACTTATATGGGATCTTCTCCCATATAAGGACACGGAAAGCTGCCGGCCCTGACAGGCTGGAAGGCATCATCCTAAAGAGCTGAAAAGAACAACTGAGCCCGGTGTTCAGAGGACTGTTTCAGAAATCAATTGACACGCACACAATACCAGTGATATGGAAAACAGGGGAAATAGTACCACTTCCTAAGAAACCCAAACCAGTTGGATTAAATGATTTTAGACCAGTGACACTCACTTCTGTTGCCATGAAGTGCTTTGAGCGGATCATTTTAACACGTCTTAAAATACAAACTCATGAACACATGGACACATTACAGTTTGCGTACAGAGAGAGGAGGGGAGTGGAAGATGCTGTCACAACCCTCCTGAATGGAATTTATAAACATCTGGAAACAACTGCCTCTCATGTACGCATTCTGTTTGCAGACTTCTCTTCAGTTTTCAACACCATTCAGTCACACATGTTGATAGAGAAGCTGACCCAAATGGGTGTAAACCTCATTTTGGTGCAGTGGATTCCGGATTTTTTAACAGGGAGACAACAGTATGTGAGGGCGGGTTACAGTCATTCTAGAACCATTATTACAAACACGGGTGTGCCACAAGGATGTGTTTTATCACCATTGTTATTTATTTTATACACTAATGATTGTGTTAGCCACCACTCCAACTGTTCACTAATTAAGTTTGCAGATGATGCTGCACTAGTTGGTTTTCTAACAGACAGTGATCAAGACTACAGGTCTGAGGTTGACCATTTCCATGACTGGTGCAATCAAAATTCACTTATTTTAAACGTGTCTAAAACAAAAGAAATGGTGATTGATTTTAGGAAAAGGCCCCCTCCATTGCAACCTATCACTATTCATGGGACAGTCATTGAGACAGTGGAGGAGTATAAGTATCTAGGCACTATTATTGATCACAAACTCACCTGGTCTTCTAATACATTGGCACGATACTCAAAAGCACAGCAAAGGCTTCATTTTTTAAGGAAATTGCGTAGTTTTAATGCAGACACCACAACTCTGACATTGTTTTATTTAACTTTTATTCAGAGTGTGGTGACTTTCGCCATCCAGTGCTGGGGGGGTGCTCTTTCTGTCCAAAACAGAAACATGCTGGACAGGGTGACTAAGATGGGCAGGAAAATCACTGGATCCGAAATAAAAAACATAACTACCCTCACCGAACAGTATACCCTCAATCTGGCCCTGAGGATACTGGATGATCCATCCCACCCACTTTTTTCAGAGTTTTCCCCCCTGCCCTCTGGATGTAGATTCAGAATGCCCCGGACTAAAACTAAACGTGCCATTTTATCTTTTGTGCCAAGGAGCATACAGTTACTGAACAAATCAAGCTCAGGCACATAGATATATTTTAAAAGTGCACCTTTTACCATTTATTATTTCCTTAATTGTATGCATTTTTAGCTACTGGACTGATGCGCTGTCATTACTGTGTTGATCTTGTTGTTGTTGATGTCAATGTTCTGTATTCTTTATGTCCTCAATGTGGTTAGATGTTTGTTGTGTCCTTTCTTTTACTATTTATCTATTGTTATTTATTGTTGTTTGTGCTTAAATGTTCAATGTGGCTCCACTGAGTGCAAGACAAATTCCCCTCGGGGCAATAAAGGTTCATTCATTCAACTTTAATTGTAAAATTGTGAATAAGTGTAGATGAAAATCTCAGATCCTTATCAAGCCTTCCATTGGCTAGTGACATTCCAGAACGTTCTCATTTGTTAATTACAGGCCCAGAGACCTTTGGAGGTCCAAAGGTAATCAATCAAGCTGAAAGGGGAGGAGCCGCTTAAATTCAAAGCTGTACTTAATGGCAAAGACGAGCACTGGTGGGTATTGTGTTAACGTTTGTCAGGATGGGTCCTCTGCAATGTGTGTTAGTGCTGGTTGTGCTTGTGGTGTTTGATCTGAAGAATGCTTTTGGAAGTTTGAGTTCCAGTCAAAGTCCAAAAAGCAAGAAGCATCAATCATATCCAGCTTCCAGAGTGACTGTTTCTTCTCAAGTGCTCGGGAACACTTTGCAGAAGGCCTCTCTGTTTCAGAGTCTCGACTACAGAGGATTTGCACAAGAGCCTCTTGGTCTTCAGGAGAAGCAGGTGTTGCAGGGTCCAGTGAAGCCTTTGGACTGGAGGTTTCCCATTGTTCCAGAAGTGCCGAGTGAGATGGCGGTGGACTTCCATTTGAGGCAACCTGTGACCCCAAGTAGTGTAGCTATTCAATGCGGTGAGAACCGGATTCATGTGGAGGTACAGCAGGACTTGTTTAGCAATGGTGAACTGATCCAGCCATCTGGTCTAACTCTGGGAGGATGTCCTGTTGTCAGTTTGGTCCCAGGCTCTAAGGTGCTCTTCTTTGAGAATGAACTGCAGGACTGCAACAGTGTCTTGATGGTAAGAGCTGTTAAGTGTTCCTAGATTTATTGAACCCTACTAAAAATGGGGCCCTTGTTTTGGTATACGTTCTAGATTCAGGGAACCATCCATGGGACGGTTGTCTTTTAGTGGGAAAGACTCTTAATAACTGTTTACTCGGGTAACCAAGTGTTATGGCATGACTTGCTAAGATGCCTTTTGGAATGGGTTCTCTTTTTCGGAGAACCCTCTTGGTAACAACGTCAGTATAGATGACCAAGGATGAGCTTGTCTACACCTTTGCCCTTACCTACACTCCTGAGGCGTTTGCTGGCACTCCGATTACCCGTGCAGGTGGTGCAGTTATTGGAGTTCAATGCCACTATCAAAGGTAAGTGACCTTTTGTTACTTGTGGCATTGCTTGCAGTGGTGGAACTGGAAGCCCATTTAATTGGTCACTTCTTGAAATGCAGGTTTCAAAATGCCAGCAGTAGTGCCTTGAAGCCAACTTGGGTCCCTTATGCCTCAATGGAGGCTGGTGAAGAAGTCTTTGTGTTCTCCCTGAAGCTCATGACTGGTTTGTGCAGTTTCTCTAGACCTTCTGCCTTGTGAACGAGGCTGTGCCTAAGCAGTTCTTCCCTCTTGCAGATGACTGGTCCTATGAGAGGCCTTCAAACTCTTACTTCCTGGGTGACGTTATTAATGTTGAGGCATCTGTGAAGGTATACAACCACGTCCCTCTGCGTGTGTTTGTGGACCGCTGTATGGCCACCCAAGTACCTGATGTGAACGCCCTTCCGAGATATTTGTTCATTGAGAATCATGGGTGTGTTCATGTCACCAGATGCTGCAGAGTTGACATGAGTTTGCTCCTTGTAACCGCTTTGTCCCTGACAACTACTTTTTACTCGGATGTCTTGTGGATGCCAAGGTCACAGCTTCCAGCTCGCGCTTCATGCCTCGATCCCAGGAAGACAAAATCCGGTTCCAGCTGGAGGCCTTCATGTTCCAGGGGGGATCCAGTCCTTCTGTCTGTATTATGAGTGTTGGAGAATGACCTCTCCCATTTGCTTTGGTTCGTGTCCCCTTACCCGTGGTGTCTCTTGCAGATCTACATGACGTGTGTTCTGAAGGCCACTCTTGCTTCTGCACCTAGTGACGCGCTCCACAAATCCTGTTCTTTGCCAATGGGTATGTTCATGCCACTTACAAATACATTTAAAGGTGCCATGTCTGAGATTTCGTATTGCAGGTGGCTTGCTGCTGATGGGAACAACCAGGTTTGTGGTTGCTGTGACTCAACATGTGGTCCTGATGGTGGAACTGCTGCTTCTCCTTTTGGAGGTAGGAAGGTGTTTTCAGTGGGAAGGGAAGGCCTCGCTCGGTCCTGTAGTGGTTCAAGAGCACAAGAAGACATTAGCTGGTCTTCAATAAATGTGGGGGAGCAAACTTATTCTCGTTTCTGTTTTTCTTGTCTAGTTTAACCCTTTCGAGTCGATTAACGCATGTGTTATTTTCTCCTGATAACCCCAAAAAGAACTTAAATTACACTGTTTTAATCATACAGATAAGAGCAATACATCAATCGAATCAGTAAAGGGTTTAGTTTTTTTTGGATCCAGACATTAAACCCTTTTGTGCACTTATAAAATAAAGATGACAAACAAGATGCGCTGTCTGCAGCCTTTGTCTCCGCTGATCGGCATGTACAAACACGTCATTAAAATGAAATGAATATCTATAGAAAGCCTGTAATGTCTACTTTTAAACTAAACAAGTGCTGCCGAAATATTCTGAGATAAAGTAATCCTTATGAAAACAAGGCAACGTCTGTTTTTCATGTCTCCCTTCATTATATCTAATGTGAACGCGCTATTCACAGTCCCACACAGAAGAAAAAGCAGCGAGAATGTTCTTAAAGTTTTTATTTTACTGTTTGCTTCGCGATGAAAGGAATAAGACCTAAATCACTCCAAAAAGATGTGATGTGGTTGAGGATTTGGGAAATGGATTTCCTCAAAAGTCTCTTTATTTATTTGTACTAGTTTTCACATAACGTGTAAACATTTTATTAGTTAGACTTTTTCCAAACTATAATTCCTGACTAAATGTATAATCAAGTGAAACATTATGAAGTTTCAGTAACCGTATACAATACTATACCATTCAAAAGCTTGATGTAAATAATATAAATGTAACAAATAGAGATAACTCTAACAAATGTAAAAACCATGCAGTTCTTTCAATTTATTCCCCCTAAAAAAAAACTGAAAAATATTCTCCGCTCTTTTCAACATTAATAATAAAAAATAATTATAGATTTCTTTTTTTTTTGGTAGAAAATAAGATTGTTAAAAGGATTTCTGAAGTATTGCGTGACTGAAGGATGCCAAGAAATTTGTTTGAAAGTAAGCTTTGATTGTTCCTAAAAAACGGTTTAACTGCTCCCCCAAGTGGATATTAAATTATGTTGTGGGATAATTAAATATATTCTTCATAAACTACAAACATAAAATTATATACTTTTATTTTGTTCTCACATTCTTTCTTGTAAGTCCTCCCTCTCAGTGGCACAGTTGAATGGGAGGCTCATTATGCAGCTCATTATGCAGGCCTTTGTCTTTTCAGGTGTAAATCACAATGATATTCATGATAGTTGTCGCCTACTCGCATATGACTTTTACCAACAAAAAGTGTCTTAGAAAATTTAAATATATTGTTTTCTGTGAATCAGTAAACAAGATGATTTTCACATAATTTAGAAAGAAAAATTCTAGGCTACAAGCTCCAGTTCTCAACTTTTCCGGCAACCAATTTTATGTATGTGTTTTATTCCCTTATTCAAGTGATTTAACATTTTGAGCTTTTCACTAACCATCCATAACATTTTTATTTCTCTAAAATACAATCATGTACATGCATGCATCTCACATATTATTATAGCCCAGTTTGTGCTGATTACAGTGATATTAGACTTTAACTATTTAGATGTTTATAAGAAACTGAAAAAAGCACAAATATCAGGGCATGACAAAACTTATCCAGGCCACAAAAATACCCTTAGACTCCAGAGGGTTAACTTTCATGCATATTATCTTTAACATTGGAAGTGGAAACACTGAAACAGTCTGATGTGATTTACTGAAAGGAAGACCAGCTCCCCTTTGATCCATCTGTGAAAATCGGAGGATTGTCTGTTTCCTGTCTCTATATCTTTGATATTCATTTGTCAGCAACCAGACCACACCACAGTTCATAGTACTTTATTACCATATACCACATGAACATCATATCGTAAGGGTTATCGATGAGGATTTTGGACAGTACAGTATCACTTGTGCTTGTAAACTTGCCCGGGTATGTTGTATAACCTGCTTTCTTCCCTGAACTCAGAGAAACATGAAGAAGTGACTCTCAGATCAGTGGCACATAAGAATGAACTGCACTCGAGTGCTTTCAATCATTCAGATGGTTTCTTCTTCTGGACTGAAGCAGGCTCACTAACACAACACTAGGCGTACAGATCCAAGGGCAGGTTACACTCACAGAGCGATCCTCAAACCTGGCCCACAAGATCCAGATCCTGCACAGCGTTGTTTTGGAGAAAGTTACTTTTAAAAGTAATGCATTCAAATAGTGCCTTACTCCCTAAAAACGTGTTACGTTACTTGGTCACTTTTTTATGGGAAGAAATGCATTACGTTACTTTTTGAGTTACTTTTTAAATCTGGACAGGGCTTGCTTGTTTGTTTGTAATATATAAAATTATTTTACAAATGTAAAAGTGAAGTGAATGAGGCAGGCTGAAGGAAATGAACGTCTGTACAGTGGAGGGCGCAGAAGCTAGTTCAACACTCTTCAGCAATAACAGCACTCAAACAAATGTGTCCTTTCTAGTTTTGGATGAACCATCGAAGGTCAGTAGCAGACGTTGGTTAATAAAATGGGATTGAAATAAAGGGCATTCATATTAAAGAATACTTAGTCTGTTTTTGTGAGAGTGAGATGAGTCAATAAATGTTCATATTTATGTTCCTGGAGCACAAAACCTTAAGTTGCTGGGGTATATTTATCCCAATAGCCAAAAATCCATTGTATGGGTCAAAATCATTGATTTTTCGGTAACACTTTTGAATAATGTTAATGTTAGTTAACTACTGTAGTTAACATGATCTACATCTACAGCATTTATCTTAGTTGATGTTAATTTCAACACTTACTAATGCATTATTCAAATCAAAAGTTGTGTTTGTCATTAGTTATTGCACTGTGAATTAGCGTGAACTAACAATGAATAACTGTATTTTCATTAACTAATCTTAACAAAGATGAATAAATACAGTAATAAACTTATTGTTCATCGTTTGTTCATGTTAATTAGTGAATTAACTAACATTAACTAATGAACCATTATTCTAAAGTGTTACCAATTTTTCTTTTATGCCAAAAATCATCAGGATATTAAGTAAAGACCACGTTCCATTAAATTTTTTTGTACATTTCCAACTGTAAATATATGAAAACTTCATTTTTGATTAGTGCAGTAATATGCATGGCTAAAAACTTAATTTGGACAACTTTAAAGATGATTTTCTCAATATTTAGTTTTTTGTGCTCCCTCAGATTCCAGATTTTCAAATATAGTCCTCCTAACAAACCATAGGAAATTGATAGGAAATCAAAGGAAAGAGGATTTATTCAGCTTTCAGATGATGCATAAATCTGAAAACATTTACCCCTATGACTGGTTTTGTGTCCAGGGTCTCGTTTAGTCTAGATCTACAGTAACAGTGCTCTGAACATGAGAGCAGTCAGTCGAGACGCGGAAACTAAGTTAATGAAGTTACTAGTGTGAAAATGTAACTCTGATATTTTCTTCTAAAGTCAAAAGTAATCTGATAAGGTAACTTGGTGCATCACCCCACACTGTTGGCTCTTGTCTATCAGTGTGTTCAGGATCATTAGAAGATCACAGGTGACCGAGTGTGACCTCTGCAGCGCTCTGGGCCTCGGGGGAAAGATTCGAGGAACCCTGCTTCAGATCACTGCACTTATGCAAAATAACGTTTAACAATAGACAACACTGTAAACTTCATAAAATGGCAATTTTATTCTGAAAGATGGCTTGAGTACAAACAGTAAAGCACACTGGTATGAAGCTCAAGTCCCTTACAAAATCTACATCTGAAGATGTTCACGGTGTTGAAATATTGAAAATTGTACTTCAGTATTAAAGAGTTCTCTACTTCAGACACTATACTTATACTTTATGGTAAACTATCCGATAACCCCCAATGTTAGACATTTAATTAAAAATAGTTCAAGCAAGCCAAAACATAAAACCAAGCACATAACACTGCTATGATAACAATAAATATGTTTTGTACAGTACTCATCTGTATAGCATGTGTTTATCTCAGCCAGAGGAAATAGATTTCACAACGCATTCTCTCAAATTGTGCTTCTATTAAACCCTTTTCTCAATCTTTCTAAAAATGTTAACACTATGTGACCTGAACACCTTGTTAGAGCAAGATGACCTTCAAGCATAAAACACCAGGTTTCCATGATTATAAAATAACAGTAAAAGTATTTCATATGAATGAGCGGTTCAGAGTCGGGAAGTGAGAGGTAATGCTTTATCCTACAAATGCAATTCCCTTTCCGCTTTCTTTCACGCTATCCCTTTTTCTCCTTTCTCCCTTATTCTCTCCTTTCTCATTGCACTGTTAGCACTTGGATTAGAGACAAAGTCATGTCCAAACACATCATATGTAAGGCATAAATGTTACTGCAGCAGCACAGTCCACATCAAACACACCACATAATTCAAGAGGAAATAGAAACTATATCTACACATTGAAAAATAGAGCTTCAGATCTTTCTGCAAAATGAGAAATGTATCCCTCAGGCACTGATGGTTATTCCTTATATTTAGAAGTCACCTCTCTACCCCTGTATTTCACTGAATGTGTGTATGAGGTCATGCATTAGTGTCCTGTAACGACATGTATACAACGAATAGAAAATAGAGAAAGATCTGTAGTCAAGTGTGGGCGCTTGTCAGTGTCTACGTGAGCCATTTCTCAATGCAGGTTTTATAAACGGTTTCATTGGAGTGCCAGAAGACGTGAGCGACACCTGCCATCGAACACAGAGCCAGATCTCCTCGAGCGTACAGCGTCTTCAGCCCGAAGATGTCCGTCAAAAACACCTGGAAAACATGAGGAATCATGAGGAGGAAGTCCAATCTGTCGAGGGTCTGAGGTCCTGAGCTGGCTCTCATTACGGAGAACCATACATTTGTTTAATGGGGTCTCTTTTATGACTGAAGGCGAGTATCACTGATGAGGTCTCAGATTTATAATAGATATTTTCCCCCTAAATATCACTAAAGCCTTACACTACTACTGAGAGCGATCAATTTTAACATCTATTGTTATTTGGATTGGCATTCTTTGACTATGGTGACAGTTTGGAGTTTCTTTCACGTTTAATATCAAATGATAAGGCTACAGCGTGCATCCTCGTGTGTGTCTGTGCAACTGAAAACAGTGATGGAGGCCTCTGCATTAGCGGTGTTAAACAGTTTAAACTGGAAAAATTATTCACCTGCGTTAACACGCTAATTTTGACAGCACTATATACACATATACACACATGGTATTTGTTGTCAGAGTCAGAGGACACATTACTCTGGACTTACTTTCTGGTTTTTCATCTCAACGACCGTTTCATTCTCATCGTAGAAACCGAACTGACTGAAAAGCAAGAAAATGAGGCATCATAAGAATCTCTTAACAACAAATAATGGAAAACACCCATCACAAGCGTTTGTGACTCATAGTTGAAGATGACCGAGCTGACCGGTGACTGGACCAACCTCGACTGCCACGGCGTGATGACTCCATCATCAGCTCCACCAATCAGCACCAGCTTCTTAATGCGCAGGAAGTTTTGTTTCCAAGCTGTGCAAGACAATACTTCATCACACAGCAGCTCTAACAGAACTAGTGTTTCGCTGGAAGCAGGTGATGTGCGTCTCCTCACCTGTAGAGTTGGGATTTTCTTTCTCGTTGTTCAGTATGGCCAGGTAATCACTGCTGTTGATGTACATGTCTCTGTGATGAGGGTCTGGAGACAAAACACACACTGAAACATCACCGCATGTCTCTCCAGACCACGGGAACACACTCGTCTTCTTAATAATACCACTATTGAAATAGAAATGGTTACAGGTATATTTCCTCTTGAGCTTAGTTGGACACAGCACAAACCGTTCTGTCACAGTTCACTGAAGAATCTGATTAGTTAGGCGAACTCAAAAAAGCTAAGTAAATTGAATTACTACTAGACAACTGTTTAGTTACAGAAGAGTACTAGTAACTACAAAAGAACTGTAGGGGATCCTTTGCTTTAGGTTTACTCATTATACTCACTGACTCCCAGAGTGCATTGCGGCACAACTACATTATGCAATTGCTCTGTTTTCCTGTTGTTGTTTTTATTTGCTGTCTTGGCAGGAGTAGCAAAACAAAAAGAGCAAATAAAATGGCTACAGTTACAATTAACCTGTTAACTGTCACTCACGTTTTTGAAGATAGACATGAATGTGCATGATACAAACCTAAATTTTTATAATTCATGACTGAAAACATTTTGTAACATGATTTTGATGTACCATTTACATGGTAATGCAATGTTTGATTTTAAAATGGGTTTTGAAGGATGAATTTTGAGATTTTATGTTTTCAAGTGATATATAACTTCTGATGATTTCTAAAATGTGATAGAGAAAAAGGCCACGAGGAAGTCTTATTTTTAAACAAAGGTAAAAGCTCCTTTTGTAATGTAGATTTCTGAGGGTGCACTCTTGTCATAAATTCATCTATTACTTTTCCTACATAATTTTTAACAAAAAATATTGGTAAAATATATATTTGGGAGTCTTAGACCTTTCCAACGATATATAGTTTGTCAAGATTAGATTAGATTTGACTGTAATATAGTATAGTCAACGTAGGCGTCCCGTATACGGGACGGGGTGACATTTAACAGGTTAATAAAAAGTAAATCCAACTGCACTGTTACCATTGTTGTGATCCGTGCACTGAATGAAGAAGTCTGTGTGTAACTCATATTAGCACAAACATTAACAGATTACAGCAACCCAGGGCAAAGCTTCCCAAGGGGTTTACGAAAAACTAGTTTTAAAGTCTTTAATAAGACAAAAATACACAAATGATTTAATTAGAAGATAGATCACCTAAAAGCAACCGATGGCTCATTAATGGTTTGAGTACCAGGATGATGTTGCTCCAGTCGTCCACTCACCGTTCCAGTAGTTACAGATCGAGATCTTCTGGCCCACTGCGGTGTAGCACACATGATACAGGTTGGATTTGACGAACTGAGGGAAGAGGTACTTCAGATAGTCTGTGTCTACAAAAGAAGAGCAAATATGAAACATGAGCAAAACCAGATGATTCTCAGCAGTCTGTAGATGTGTTTCTGAGCGTACCTCCATACTGCCCGGCCTGCGGAGCAGACAGAGATATGAACGAGTGCACGTTATGATCTGGAAGAGTGGACAGGATCCCTCGACACACCAGGCCACCTGCAACAGATTCACACATGCCCTGGCGTTAACCTCAGAGAAGACAAGTCACGCTTACAACAACAGGAGTGAGAGCAGAATGAGCACCACCGCAAAAATCTGTACCTTTATTAAGTCAAAAGCAGAACTTATTAAGAGTCTCCCATTTAAAAAAAATGTTCACAAAATGCAAAACATAAAACTTTAGAACAGAGTTAAGTTATAGCAGTTAGCTTTAGCCCCTGATGCTCCTCACCTCTGGATCACACTCATGGGCCAAGAAACACACTGAGTCTAACATTTCACATCAATCTACTACATTTTACTATGTCAATATTTTTTTATTAAGATTTTGTATTTGGAGGGGATTTTACTTAACAATATTTGTATTGTGTCATAAAAAATATATCTTTAAAATATATAAAAAAATATTTGTATTATTATTTTTCTCCCATTAATGCATTTTTTAATATTAAAACAGAGAAAAAGGCATTTAAAATCGAGTGTGAAGAACTATCTGGGCAGATAAATGATCTCCATATGTAACACCAGGGTGTAGCCACTAGAGGCCGGTACAGCTCTAGTGTAAATGTACCCGTATGTACAGGACTGGACTAGTCACCAAGCTTCAGAACCTTACAATTATAAATGATTGAATGGAACAAAAATATCTAAACGTAAATAGCTGATCTGGAGATTGGAAGGTCTGGTATTAAAATCGGTTAACTTTAGTTTTCTTTGTTGCATTATATCACAAATAATTAAAAAAATAAGATTATACTTCAAGAGGTGCATGCAAAAACTTAGGAAAAAGTATATTTGTGGCACTCAGTTATGTTCTATGCAATTGTTTTGATAGCTGAAAAGAATATAGATTTAATCAGCATTTGTTCTGGAAAACGTTCCTCTTTAAAAGAAAAAAAAAAAGCATCATCCGTGTGCAAAAGTTTAGAGAGTGGGACTGGCAATCGAAAGGTTGTGAGTTCGAGTCCCGGGCCGGCAGGAATTGTGGGTAGGGGGAGTGCATGTACAGTTCTCTCTCCACCTTCAATACCACGACTTAGGTGTCCTTGAGCAAGGCATCGAACCCCCAACTGCTCCCCGGGCGCCGCAGCATAAATGATGAACACTGCTCCGGGTGTGTGCTCACAGTGTGTGTGTGTGTGTGTGTGTTCACTGCTCTGTGTGTGTGCACTTCGGATGGGTTAAATGCAGAGCACAAATTCTGAGTATGGGTCACCATACTTGGCTGAATGTCACGTCACTCACTCACAAGTTTTGTGAAAAAGGGAATTATTTCAATTTATGATTTCTTTTTTTCTCTTTTAATTTTCGTTTCTAAAAATCTCACTGTCACAATATTTAGCTTTGACTATATTCACAAATGCCATGCAAAAAATGCTACCGTCCAATTTAACCCATCCTCTTTGGTGGCACAGAAACCATGCCATAAAATCTGCCCACGGTCAAGGGTTTATGAAAAACACTGCGACTGTAAAATAGGGGTTTAATGTGGATTTCTCTAGAGCAGTGTGCCATATTGCAAGGTCTTCGGTCTGTTTAACGCATGCCACAGAAAGGGCTGTAGCTCTGTGTGCATCGTCCTATAAAACATAAACTATGGCCTTACCTTCAAATCTCAGGTCAAAATTGTCAGTTTGGCCCCTCGCTACAAAACAGTGGATTACTCACTAAATATACTGTAATATTTTGGCCTTCCACTTCACATATTTATTTCTTCAGAACAAATCTACACGAGGACCTTTGTTTTTGTCCGTCCTGGTGCTGTCTAGTGTTTACTGCAGCTCCTCCGCCGTGCTCAAACCCCAGCACAGCAACAGATAAAAGAACAACTCGTTTCCTCTCTCTGCTCAGCAGACCACAGCGTAATGTCATGATGTTGCAGAGCACATCATGCCTAACAGCAACGGCCTCTAGTAAAGCACACAGCTGAACACTATTGTGTGGGCTACTAACCTTGCGAGTAGCAGATGAGGTGGACGCCATCGGCTGCGTGCTGCATGATGGGATATATGGCTTCTTTAAAGCCCTCCACCTGTTTCCAGAGCGGCTGCAAGCTGGCGCTGCGGTCAAACAGGTCTAGGACAGTCACATTAGTGCCTGGATGAGACTGTCACCAGACAACACACAAAACACACACACATCAGTTACAGATCACCGTAATACACACACACACACACACACCAGTTACAGATCACCAGACAACACACACACACACCAGTTACAGATCACCAGACCACACACAAAACACACACACACCAGTTACAGATCACCATAATACACACACACACACACACACACCAGTTACAGATCACCAGACAACACACAAAACACACACACACCAGTTACAGATCACCATAATACACACACACACACACACACCAGTTACAGATCACCAGACAACACACAAAACACACACACATCAGTTACAGATCATCAGACAACACACACACACACACACACACACCAGTTACAGATCACCAGACCACATACAAAACACACACACACACACACACCAGTTACAGATCATCAGACAACACACACCCACACACACCAGTTACAGATCACCAGACCACACACAAAACACACACACACACACACACACACACACACACACACCAGATACAGATCACCAGACAGCAGTCATGACTTTATGAACTACTTTACTTCTAAAATCGATACTATTACAGATGAAATTGCATTCCATTCAGCCATCAGCTACAGTATCACATCAGACATTGCACTATAGACCCCCTGAGGAACAGTTCCACTCATTCTCTACTATAGGAGAGGAAGAATTGTATAAACTTGTTAAATCATCTAAACCAACAACATGTATGTTAGACCCTACACCATGTAAGCTCCTAAAAGAGGTGCTTCCAGAAGTCATAGATCCTCTTCTGACTATTATTAATTCCTCATTGTCATTAGGATATGTCCCCAAAACCTTCAAACTGGCTGTTATTAAACTTGGCTGTTTCACATCCCTCCACACTGGTGTTTTTCACCTCATCATTTAGAGAGGCTCGTATAACTCCACTACTTAAGAAACCCAACCTCAACCCATCCCTTTTAGAGAACTACAGACCAGTTTCCCATCTTCGTTTCATTGCAAAAACCCTTGAACAAGCTGTGTTCAACTATGTCCCCGCCTTTCTCACACAGAACCACCTCCTTGACAGCAACCAATCTGGTTTCAGAAGTGGACATTTAACTGAGACTGCATTGCTCTCAGTTGTTGAAGCTCTAAGACTGGCAAGAGCAGAATCCAAATCTTCAGTACTTATCCTGCTTGATCGGTCCGCTGCTTTTGACACGGTTAATCACCAGATCCTCCGATCAACCCTCCTGGCAAATGACATCTCAGGAACCACACTTCAATGGTTTGAGTCTTCCCTATCAGAGGTGAGGTGTCCAAGTCTCAACATCTAACTACTGGGGTGCCTCAGGGCTCAGTTCTTGGACCACTTCTCTTCTCTGTCTACATGGCATCATTAGGTTCTGTCATTCAGAAACATGGCTTTTCATACCACTGCTATGCTGATGACACTCAACTCTTCCTCTCATTCTATCCTGATGATCCGACGGTAGCTACTCGCATCTCAGCTTGTCTAACTGACATTTCTTCCTGGATGATGGACCATCACCTTCAACTCAACCTTGCCAAGACAGAACTGCTTGTGATTCCAGCAAACCCATCGTTTCATCACAATTTCACCATCAAGTTAGGCATATCAACCATAACTCCTTCAAAAACAGCTAGAAGCCTTGGAGTTATGATTGATGATTAGCTGACTTTCTCAGACCACATTGCTAAAACTGTCCGATCCTGGAGATTTGCTTTATTCAACATCAAGAAGATCAAGCCCTTTCTTTCAGAACATGCTGCACAACTCCTTGTTCAAGCTCTTGTTCTGTCGAGGCTGGACTATTGCAATGCTCTCTTGGCAGGTCTTCCAGCCAATTCTATCAAACCTTTACAATTAATTCAGAACGCGGCAGCAAGATTAACTTTAGCACTCACTATTCTAATTCTAATCTTAAAATAAAAAAAATAAAAATAACTACCTTTCTAATCTTTTTGTATTCTAAAAAAGACCTCTAACACTAGCTTGCTCTATTCTTTTTCTATTCTATAGGTTTTCTTTTTATTTACTATATTATTTAAAAACCAACAGACAACACATACACACCAGTATGGCTTCTCACATGGCATTATCTCTCATTGCTTATTCCCATCCTCAGTCATGAGGAACTACAACAAAACATGTCTACAGCAATAAATGATGTAACATTATATGATTTTATTTTATTTCAGTATCTTTCCTTCCTTTTTTAAATAACTGAAGATAAGACCTACAGTATTTTTATTAATTTATTTTTGGTATTTGAAAAAAACATGCTTTTAATTAATAACCCTAAATGAATGGACAGAATTTTAGGTAGATTATAAAAAAGATGGAATCACTGTTTTATACTCCCAGTGTCTGTATCGTGGTAAGAAGGAGGTTTTTGTCCTCTAGTCGTCTCTATTGTGGAGTTATTGTCTGTATATTGACCCTGTGCACACGGACAGATTTGATATTCTTGGTGACAGAGTAACGAGAGGAAACATATAATAATGTTATCAGAGGAATGCTTTACCAGGTTGATGAATCGGTGAAGGTTGATAAAATCCGCAGAGGTGTCGAAGAGCCCGTGAATGATGATCACAGGTTTATACGCGACACACACACACAACACACACACAGTGACCAGCGACCACACACACGCACCCTTCATCATAACAATAACGATAAAACAAAACCACGTCTAATTTAGATTAAAATTACAATAAAACCAAAACAGTGAGGTCAGAAGTGATCTCCAGGGCGCTCCTGTGTGAGTTTCTGTGTGCGCTCGGCTCCCTCGATCATATTTAGGGCGACCTGCATCTGTTTATGTTGCTTCCGGTTAGTACATCAACAAGCGTTCGTCATATCCGTGCTCAGCTGCCCTCCCAGACGGACATCTACACTCCCAGACATTATGAAGCTTTCTGCCCATCACAGTGTAGCTTCTATGAAAAATAAGAGGTTTGATTCATAAGTTTTGTGAAAAAGGGAATTATTTCAATTTATGATTTCTTTTTTTCTCTCTTTTTATTTTAGTTTCTAAAAATCTGTCACAACATTTAGCTTTGACTATATTTACAAATGCCATGTACTGTAAATACATTTGTAAACCATGCATCACAATCTGAGGTAAGAAACACCTCTCAAGTCTAATGACAATGTATGAAACTAAATAATCTGGACTACTCAGATTGCACAGATTAAGTACTTGTAATTTGATTAAATTACATTTTAAAATATTCGTAATCAGACTATTTATTGGTAACACTTTATTTCGATAGTTTACTTTAGACATTATACTAACAGTAAGTAACTTTGCAACTCCATGTCAGCTAGCAGTCATTAGAGTATTAGTACTGTGTCTGCTTAATATCTTCTAACACTTTATTGTGATGGATCCACAACATGCAACATACTATGAGAACCATATCCTACTAATCCTAAACCCAATCTAAGTCTCTTAGAGTTAATAGACATAGTCACAAAGTTTCTTATAGTTAGTAGAATGTCTGCAGTGTCAAAATATCAAAATAAATTTAGTTTTTATTAAATGCCTATATATTCACACAATATCAATAAATTATTCAGAATTTATTCATTCTCCCCAATTACTTTTTTCTTTGCTTTCTAAATCAGCCTACGGTTTAAATACACTTAAAAAGTCTTCCAGTTCTATAAACATTCACACAATAATCATTAGTCAGGATTTGCACAGCATTTAACCAAAGGATTTACGGAAATGCTAGGGAATCAGGTAGTGATTTCAGTTAGTGTGTAATAGTTTGGCAGGGGGACAAATACATGTAATCCACCAGCTCTGCATGCCAGGACACTCAAAACTAGGTCTTTCCTCGAGGCAGCAGGCCATGTGGGACCTGACAGCTTCAGTCACCGCTCCGGAAACCCTTTCGGCTAAACTAGCAGCATTTACCCCTTGTCCTGCCTGATTTTGTACAGCAATTGGTGCAGAACGTTCACTGTGAAAAATGTAAGTTTGTACATTTCCAGCCAGCAGTGAGTGAGCAAATCTTACAAAAGCATATTAAGTGGAAGAGCATGGCTCTGGAGTGACTTTACTGTGTGCAGTAGGTAGCACTTCAACATTTATACTGAACCAAAACTGGTTAGCACTACTGACAAGAAGATACAGCTTGTGAGAAAACAGTAATTGGATTCTAATGAAATGGTTTGCAACTTGCTTTCAGAACAAACCAACCTAACTATTCATATAATCAGAGCGAGGGGACATTTGGAGAAGAAAAAAAAAAAACAAAACTCATGTTACCACTTGATTTATTATCAGAAAACACTTTTTTTTTTTCAGTACATCATGAGCAACAGATATCTCCCATATATTTAAATAGTAACAATTACTGATTTTGTAACATTTAAATGATTTCCAAAAATATATAAATGTGTGAGTTTTGGAAATATTTGGTCACTTTCTGACAAAGCACACAGTTAATGAAGCGTACATCAAATTGAACTGTTGGGATTTAACATGTCACATAAAATCTGACTTATTTGAAACTCCATGCTGCAGAGGGACCCAAATGCACAAAATTAGAGAATATCACATTTTAAACACCTTTAAGTGTTGCATTACATTAGATTACTGGTTTAAGCTTTAATAGTTGTTCTTAAAATACCAAAAATAACCATGTATTTCTTATTAGCAAATGGTCCATCATATGTGTACAGGTGCATCTCAGGTGTAAGCTTCCATGAAGACCATTTGTTAAAGCCTGGCTCTTTCAGGAGTGCATTCTGTCTTCCTGAAGCTGTCACAACGCTGGAGTAGTGTTAAAACCATCTGAGTGTCTAGACGGTGGGCTGAAATAACTCCTGGAGATCCCGAAGCGATCGTTCCAATGTGAGAGCCAGCTTCTCTGCGTTGGTTTCCTCACAGCAGTTGAAGGCAGTGATGGAGAAGTGGACGTGATCTGGCTGTGGATTGTAACAGACTGCATATCCATCTGGAACCAGCGGTCCAAAACACATCACACTGTCTGTGTTGGCAGGCACCTGTGAGGAAGATGCACAGAAGATACAATGGTAAAATACATTTACAACAGACCTGCAATGCACTCAAGATGGGGATGAAATACGAGGATGGATGTAACCATATCAAAAACGAAATACAGTAATTGAAGGTGATGGGATCCAAGATGGCGGCACTCTGTGGTGTGCAGCTACTTCAGGAAGGACAGAAATTTATATTGTAAAAAAAAAAAAAAAAAACACCAATCGCCAGCGCAGTTGAGGAAGAATTTAGTTTAAAGGCGCAATATGTAATTGTTCTGCTTTAAAAATAGCAGAAATCACTATATCTATGTTATATATATTTTTTAGTTGTGTACTTACATCATCCCGACAGTTTCCACGAACTTTCAAATCTGGAGAAAATTATAGTTTAATTAGAAGACACGGCACATTTCTTTATTTCCGTTTTGTCACCCGTCTATGGCGTCATATAAACTTTGACCCCTCTAGTTTATCTAACTTCCTGTGGAACCGCCAAATACAAAGGCGAACAGAAACAAAGAAGAGACGAAGAAGAAAAAGTAGTAGCTAGCCTTGATCGAGACTAAGATATTTATATTGTTTATATTCGTATTTATACCTCAATCAATAACTTAGTTATGGATCATGTTTATGCTTTGCCTGCACGTTCTGTGAAGCGCAAACGTATGGGTGAAATAAATGA
The DNA here is from genome assembly GCF_003368295.1 of Carassius auratus. Taxonomy (NCBI): domain Eukaryota; kingdom Metazoa; phylum Chordata; class Actinopteri; order Cypriniformes; family Cyprinidae; genus Carassius; species Carassius auratus. The sequence continues at coordinate 17,238,633 of NC_039246.1, forward strand.
CCCGAGAAGGTTTTGGGACAAGATAGAAAAACAAGACACGGGTAAATATTGGAGTTGCATTTCCAAGATAGAGTTTCGTGACAAGCTGAAACTACAGAGAGATGCCGAACTCGCTTGCATTCTGATAAACAGGTATGCATCCATTCAGCTAACTTTATCTATCCGTATATTTTGTGAAACGATGATTTCTTGTGTAAAACGCAGACGCACTAGCTCTCATGTAAATCTACATTTGTTCTATATCTAGCTGAATAAAGTAGCTTCAAATGCAGTTCTCTAACTTGTTGGATATCATAGTTATAATGTAATTATAATTATTAACGAAAGGCAACAGTGTTTTAACATATATTACTACTAGCTAGATGGAATATTGATTTGATAGGGGTCTCATAATTCATATATCTCTCTGTTCAAAAAGACGTGATTGTCAAAATACTAGGTTAGAATGAGTGAGGAATGACAGGGAGCGACAGAGCGCATGTTCCAATGAACAACTCCTCCCATGAGCCTTACGCTCTTTCCCGACGTCATCAAAGTACGTCTTATGTTATTATTTTGATTGAGTGACCCCTGTTGCCAAAAATTCCATACTGTACGTTTAAATTGATAAAAAAAAAAAAATCATAGAAACATGAAAATAAAGTGGACATTATCAATATGACATCTAAATAGCTGTAGTCTTTTAAAAAATGTATTATACATTAAGGATTGTGTCAGTTTAATATATTTAAAGTTATTGCCGTGTCGGAGACATGGCTTTATAATGAGAAAGCGACACCGCTTTAAGATGTAATTCGATTAAAAGTATGTTAATGATTATAGATGATATTATGGAATGGGTAACCACAGAAATCAAGTCTGAAAGATAGAAAAATACAATTATTAGTTGTGTGTATAGATTACCGGGAACATGTACTGATAATTTATTTGGTATGCTAGACAAATGGAATGAGAACAAAGTACAAATTGTATGTGGAGATTTCAATATCGATTTGTTGAATCCAAATGGAAATGAGATGATAACAAATTTTATTCATACAATGTATAGTAAAAGTCTATTTCCTGTGATTACAAAACCTAGTAGAGTAACGGTAGATACTGCTACATTTACAGACAACACAAATTAAATATGAGGGGAAATAGTAGAAAGTTATTTATAAATAATATGACTGATCATCTTCCAGTTTTTGGGATCTTTTAAAGGTTATTTGAAAAATAGTTATGCAATGCCTATTTGACATAGAACACCAGAAGTTATTGCTGCTCTTGGTGAGGACTTAAAGAAACAAAACTGGAATTAGGTTTATGTAAATAAAGATCCTAATGGAGCGTATGGTGCTTTTTGACAATATTAACCTAACTAAATGATAAACATTGTTTAATGTTAGGAAAAATAAAAAAATTTGGATAAACCATGGATAACTGAGGGAATATAGAAGGCATGTAAAAACAAAATGGTAGAAATTGTAGAATTAAAAAGAATACTGGAAAAGTAGATTACCCAAATTATTTTAAGTATAAATACAATGAATGGCAGTGTCAATGAATTCAATGAGTATTATGTAAATATTCGGTATAAGTTAGCAAAGGAGATTGTGGAGCAGAGAATTGGGAATTAGGTAGATATTAGGCAATATTTCTAGTAATACTTGTTTTAGGCGAGTTGATGAAAAGGAAATAATTGACATTAATAACTGTAAGAATAAATATTCCATTGACTGTAATGATATTGACATGTCATTAATAAAAAACATTATAGAATATAGTAAAACCACTTAGACATTTGTAATCGGTCATTATTCCCAAGTAATATGAAAACAGCTAAAGTTATTCCTATTTTTAAAAGTGGAGATCGGCATATTTTTTCCAACTACAGACCAATTTCTCTTTTTTCCCCCAGTTCTCAAAGATTTTAGAGAAATTTATTTTATGCAGGCTTGATAATTTTATAGATAAACACAAACATCAATATGGCTTTAGAGCAAATAGGTCAACCTTAATGGCATTGATGGAACTGGTAGAAGACATTTCTACTTCAGTGGATAATAATGAATATACTGTGGGGCTGTTCCTAGACTTAAAATAAAGCTTTTGACACTATTGATTATGGCTTATTAATGATGAAACTAGAGAGATATGGTATAAGAGGAAAAGCCTTCCCTTGGATGAAAAGTTACCTCAGAGACAGATATATGTTTGCACAAATAAATGGTGTTAAATCAGATTTAAGTTACATGTGGTGTTCCACAAGGTTCGGTATTGGGCACTAAAATTGTATTTATTGTATATAAATTATATTTGTGAAGTACTGAAATGGCCAGCCTGCAGTCCAGATCTTTCCCCCATAGAAAAACATTTGGTGCATCATAAAGAGGAAGATGAGACAAATAAGTCCTAAGACAGTTGAGCAACTAGAAGCCTGTATTAGACAAGAATGGGACAACATTCCTATTCCTAAACTTGAGCAACCTGTCTCCTCAATCCCCAGACTTTCGCAGACTGTTATAAAAAGATGGGATGCTACACAGTGGTAAACATGGCCTTGTTCCAACTTTTTTTGTCTTGTGTTGATGCCAATAAATTTTAAATCAACTTATTTTTCCCTTAAAATGATACATTTTCTCAGTTTAAACATTTTATATGTCATCTATGTTGTATTCTGAATAAAATATTGAAATTAGAAAATTCCACATCGTTGCATTCCGTTTTTATTCACAATTTGTACAGTGTCCCAACTTTTTTTTGAATCAGGTTTGTATTTTATTATTATTTTTTTTACCTCTGATGCACTGCAATGCTTGAACCGTCTGAACTGTGTAAGTGCCTCCTCAAAACACAGCCTGTGCATGAGGTGTCTTATTCTTGCTTGGTGGTGCTTATCCAAACTATTACATCATTGAGTAGAAGATTCCACAAACTGTGGTTTTGGCAGACTGCTTCAGCTGTTTTTAGACTAACAAAAAAAGTTTTGAGTTCTGAAACTTGCAGGATGTTTTTTTTAACAGTACAATGACTTCTATTTCAAAATATCAAGGGACTTTTGGTTTCTCAGTTCATGGCCCCTTTAAGGCAGCTTTTGTTTGAATGTAACAAAGTTACCTGTCCTGTTCTGAGTTTCCAGTGAGTGGCAAGTCCATAGGCCGTGTCCATGAAGATTCGGGGCACGCTCAGTCCCTCCGCGATGGCTTGAAGTTTAAGACCCAGCAAGTGGCGATCTATACCCTGCCCCTTCAGCGACTGATCAAAAATGACACTCATTATGCAGTCAACATAAATATGGATGTGGGCATAGAGTCAGAAGCTTCCATGTTATTCACCTGCTCTGTGAGGATGCTGTACGCATCAACAGCCTCTCTCAGCAGCTGCACCTTAGCTTCTCTCTAAAACACATGCCAACACAAACACACATTTAATGATCAGCATTACTTATGAATGTGACATGTCACATGGTGTCCCTCTCCACCATGCTAATAGACCAATTTTGGTGTTTGGAGCCTATTTGGTGACAGAAAAGCCAGTTTTAATGTAGTAGTCTATGGAATAAAATGATAAAAAAAAAAAAAAAAAAGATAATTTTGACTTTTTCCCCCTTACTATTCCGGGATTATATCTCACAATTCTGATAAGAAAAAAATCAGCTTCTCAATCTCTCTTTATCCGTTGGTTCAGAATCATGAGTTTATATCCAAACTTTAGCCTTTTTAAATCAGAATTGACAAAATCACAATTGTTGAGTTAAATCTAGTCATAAAGACTAAACTAGGAAAAATAAAGGATTTGTGAAAAAAGGATTTTGTGAAATATATAAAAGAGTTCAATTTTATGTGAACTATTATAGGTTTAAAGAGTATTTCATGCTGTAAATGGAAATAAATCGTCCCCTATGAACTTCATATAGACCTATTGTTTAAATTAAATTTATGCTTTAAAGGTAGAGTAATAATCATTGCATGTTATCTCCATAATTTTTCTGTTTAAAAAAGAGACGCAAAAAGGTAAGGGGGAGAAAAGTGAAAACATTGTGCAGATCAGAGCATGCTTCTCACGGCATTTCTTTTAAAGATTTTTGCTTTACATGCTCATTTGTAGTTACTTCAAGGTATTGAAGTATTTTTTTTTTAACCTTATCCTTATATATTTAACATCTTGTTCCAACATTTTACAAAAATCAAGATTGAGTTTAAAAATCACATCTCATAAAAGATGAAGTGCCTTGAAGGCTATTTAAGACAATGTTGGCTTTTTAGATGATCTATATAAGAAAAGCATGATTTGCTTTCTGACTCCAAAGGCAGAACAATGCAACCAGTTCCCAGTGTTTTTCCACCACCACAATGTGTGCTGCTCCAAACTGATCCATTACTCACAGACATGGCATCATCGTCAAAGGCCTGTATGAAGCTCAGCATCTGATTGGTCGGAGAGCGGATGTAGTCAGTTCTCCCTCCCTGGAACATCCTCAGAGAGGCGATGTCGCAGGCTGCACATACTTCACTGTGGACTCTAGCAGAGAACATGAGCCAAACGCACACTTTATTCTTTCACTTTTATCATCTGTCGTTACTGGATGATGCAGAACTTCATCCAAAAGCCTCACCGGTAGTAGGCCAGCTGAATCGCCACCTGGATGAAGGAGTTTGGACTCAGCTTAAGTTGCTTGACAAACTCTTTTCCAAAGCGCTTGAAGTTAAAACAGTTGATGTCCAAATCGTTGATGAGACTAGGGGAAATTTAGTTTTAAAAATACAAATTAGCATTTTATTAGCAGCATTCAGTTCTTTATTTCCTCCACTTATTCATAAATGTAAAAGACAAAGTCATTCTCAAATTTTGCCTGGGTTAAAGTCGTACCAGACCTCAACAACTGCCAGACAGTCTAGAGGGTTTTCACACATTATAGCCTCAAAATACTGCTGATGCCAAGATTCTTTAAACTGCAAATATTTACACATACAGACTTATGTTTGACTGGCTTTGGCTTTTATTATTCAAACACAGCTGATGGATGTAGAATAATTCACCAGTAAATACTATAGTATTTTGAAATCATACCATACTGTATATATTATAGTATTTACAACACTGTTAATGAATGCTACAGTATAGTGTAGTATTAACTATAGAGAAATGATCTGTGTTGTACTTAAATTATGCTATTTAATATCGGTTTTCTCTCTTAACGTTAACTGCATTGGGATACCAGAAAAAGCAGCGGTCTTCTGATAAAGAGACTGGATCCAACATTTTTGCTTTTTCTGACATGTTGGAAGAATCGAACACAGTGCTGTGTGTTTTTCAAACATTAACTTAACGGGAGCACCATTATGTGTAGAAACATCCATCTAACGCAGATGTACATGGAGCAAAGAAATTATACTACAAGTGGTGAAGATGACGCAGGAGCTCAGTCTGTACGTAGAGATGGAGACAGTAAAGAAGACTGCATGGGGAGCAACGGCGCTGTTTTTGGTAAAACATGATTTTGACGACTTCATTAAGTTTTGTTTTGTAGAAAACTCTTTTTAAAAGATTTTTGTTTTGTATAAATTGTATCTTAATTTTGATCAATGTTTTATCAATCAGTTGCCCATATTTAATAAATAAGAAGCAAATATGTAGCCTAGCAGACAATGTATATAGGCGCCGGCACTCAGCGTGTGCCTCACAGATTTGAGAAATATAGGCTTTATATTACAGAAAGCTTAAAATGTCTTCTTTTAAATGAAAATATTCAAACCAAAATAAATGGGCCACTCTCTGATGATGTAATCCATATGAAATGTGCATTTCTCTCTGGCGTTCATGCATCGTCAACTTTATCTTTGCAGTAACACAGAAAAGACAAGTTTATTACTAAACAATTAAATGACTCCTTGCATATTTTCGGACCAGCAGGTCATTCTGGGTTGAGCGAGACCCCAATGAATGAGCGAGCGGAGCGGGATATTCAGAATTACGCTCTCCGCTCACGAGCTCGGATCGGAACAAACCCGAGCCTCGCTGTCCGCTGACCTTGCAGAAACATACAAATAGACATAGCCAGACTAGACTATTTTAGTACAAATTATGAGCTTACTGACGATTTTTTATAATTCTTGACAAAATCATAATATATTAAGGTGTTTTTTTTGCCTAGTTAGTTTTGCCAACGTTCCTATGGCCCAATGACGCTACGATGAGCATTTACTGCTTTTAAAAAATGCGGGTCAGGAAGAGGGTCGGGTACAATATTTTATTTTTATTTTTTTGAGGTCCGAGTTGCTGCTTCTGAACTGCATACACATAACTTACTGTATACGCACTGCAGACGTAGTACGTGTGACCCTTGGGCAATAAATATATTGGGCAAAACATTTAACACCTGAGGCACCGATACTGTGAGCTTTATGACCAATGCAAAAAAAAAAAAAAGAGGAAAACAAAATCCCTGAACACGGTTTTATTTTTATTTTTTTCCGTATGTCTTAACATTTTGTTTGACATCTTTACCTAGTGATTATTTTGTTCTAGAGACATTTGATAAAGCTCTCATTGGTTTTCTTTTGGAAATATGTTTAAAATGTATGCATTTATGACTGTAAAGCATGTCTGTGTGTGTCAAAATCGTGATTAAAATCGAAATCGCAAAATTGATCCAAAAATCGTGATGGTTTTTTTGTCCATATCGCACAGCCCTAGTTTCGACTGCTTCTATTGTAATCAATAGTAAGTCACTTTGGATTAAAAAAAAAGTTTGCTAAATTAATAAATAGGTTAAATAGGGACCTTTTAGCACTCTCCAGAACAGAGTGTTCCTGCAGCTCAAGTGTAGAGCATTGCGTTAGCAGCACAAGGTTGTGGGTTTGATTCCCAGGGAACACATGTTAGGTAAAAAAAAAAAAAAAAAAGTTAGCCTGTAAGTTGATTTGGATAAAAGTGTCTGCTAAATTCATGAATGTAAAAAATGTATTGAGATAATCCTATTATGTAAATGTAGACTGGCAGCTACTGATAATAAAAGTTCCTGTGAGCTCAAGACTGGTCTACTGCAATACTACATTTGGCCAATCTCCCAGCTAGCCCAGCTAAGCCCCTCCAGCTAAAGAAAAGAGTACACAACAGTTCACCAAAGAGCCCAAAACAGTAACAGTAACAGGCATTTGAACTCACATATCCAGGTTTTGCTTGGCCATCTCTAGATCCCATTTGATCTCAGAATTGATGTAGAAGTAGAGTTTCTTGGGCATGGGCAGAGGAATCAAAGGAGCTCGCATCCTGTCTGGTTTCTTACTAACAGAGAAAAACATTGTCCATTATTGTTACCACACTAAACTCTTTTAAGGCCAGCATCTCTCTGGCCGAGAGTCCTCCAAGTTACAGACGAGGACTCATCAAAAACATTGTAGGACTGACACCATTAAACAAAGCAATTTGGCTAGTGAGATGCTGCCTAAACAATGCAGAGATCAGAAATGCATGGAACAGCTTCCCTTAAGGCATGATTATTAGGTTATTACCAGTATTCTAGTACATGATCCAACAATGTGGCTATAGGTGGACCTTCAGCTGTCGCATGTTCATACAAGAGACCCCAAGACCCATCCTCTCCAACAACAAACTGAACACAGAGCAGAGGGGAGAAGAAAGAAAAGAACAAATAAACAGATACGGGGGGAAAAACAAATAGGTTAACAATGAAAATGAAGAAAAGCTGAAACTGACCAAGTATTTAAACGAAATTAATCATGGTTTACACAATTTTAAGAAGACTAAAAGAAGGCGTTTGACATGTATGAAGATGCGGTCCTCCACTGGGATTTAACTAACTATATGAATGACAGTTTTACACATGTTGAGTAATGATGATTATTATATTATCAAATTACTTTAACTGTGACATCAGGGTTTTCTTTAGAGATACATTTCCTGAAAAAGGGTCATTCATCACCCTTAATTATAAATGAGAGCTGGTCCTAGTTTAAGTGCCAGAGCAGTAAGACCGAGCCTTGGCCATGTAACTCACCTGAAGCGTCTTGTCAAACCAGCGATTGCCACTGTTTGAGAAAGTGCCACCCCCATGCAAAATCTGTGCTGCCATTCGACTAGAATACCTGCCAAACAACCAACATCCTTAGCACCACATCAAACCATCACCGGTACACATCAGATGAGAATAGCAACTGTCAGGATCATCCACAATCAATCAATGTGTGAACCATTCTTACTTCTCATCAGAAATCATCATAACCGGAGAGTCCAAGCACAACGTAAAGATCGATTTCTCTATCAGCCTCACAGACTCTTTATTGATTTTATCTACAAAAGGGGGTAAAAAAAAAAAAAAAAAGTTTAAATCAAGCATAAAACTCAAGAAATTTGAAATATGCAGCTAGATGGTAAAGAGTGGAATATAACCACAGCGGGTCACATGAGTGAAGCCAGAGGCTGGCCTCGTACAGAGCCCTGCTGTGCATCACTCTTCCCTGGTGTCGTGTGTAACAGTACTAGAGGTTCACCTCTGAGCAAGCGTGTGTAAGCCTGACCCCAGGTGTGACGATGCTCGCTGGTCAAGATCCCCATCGGCTGCTTATCGGTCTTCCAGGACTGAGAGCGGATCCGCAACAGCTGAGCAAGGATCTGACTCTCGGTCAGTGGTGTTCCATCACTGTTGTAAACATCCAGCTGGAAAAACTACACACAACCACGCATTAATCACTAAGATATACATGTTTGTGGGCTTTAAAGAAACTGTATGCTCACATATAACAAAACACAGGTTTATCCAGGCTCATGTGTGTTTCAGAAATTAGTGAGTGTGCTCTAGCCACAATACAAATACATTTTCACACATATTTCATATTTTTTGTCCCGTCCATTGCTCTTTCGAGTGTGAATCCTGCATTAATATGCGGATGTCATTCCCCAAACTTTGCAGTGTGAACGTATGCGAAAAAGATTTAATGTGAGCAAAAATGCATTCAAGATAGGTATGTCTGTGACATTGCTGAATGCTGCAGAAATCCATCTTTATATACACCGCTACGTGTACGTGTCAGTTAAGCTAACTGAGGCTTATGATAGCACTTTCCTATTTTTGCTCTTTTGTTGGTTTTCGATTGCTTCTGTTGTAATCAATAGTAAGTCATATTGGATTTAAAAATAATAATAAGTTGTCTGCTAAATGAATGAATGGAAATATAAAAATTAGTAAATAAGGCCTTTTGACACTCTCTAGAACGCAAACAAATAAGCACTGGATAGTTTCCCAGATCTGTTTAACCATGTGATTTTTTTGCTGGGTTGTAGAATCATGGCTATCTATTTTGCTAATATCATCTTACTATGTAATGTAGGTTACCTGGTAGTTCCTGACCACTGTAATGTGTGCTTGGCCATAGCGTGGACGTCCATAGTGAACCACATGGTCATGTTTGGGGCCTGGGATTCGACAGGAGGAGAACAACTGAGGAAACAGCTCCATACACAACGGGTGTCCGCGCATGTACTCCGGCGCCAGCCTCCCACTGGAGGAGCGAGAGAGGAATCAAGGAGAAAGATAAAAAGAGAGGGAGTCACATTGAGCTAAAGACAGCAACAGTATGACATATTTAGAAATAATATCATGATATTAAGTTCCAGTGTTTGGCACTGCTTGGAAAACCGGTCAAAGGTGCTCAGACATAAATGTGTAAATCTGCCACTGTGTTTAAATAATATTATGCAGACCTGTCCACCTGAGCTTTGAAGTCCAACACTCCTGCAATCAGCTTTGATGCAAACCTGCACAAGAAACAATGTAGACATACAGACATTACGCAGATTAAATACGCAGATAGAAGAGCATATCAGATAAAACAGCTTGTTCCATGCTTTGATTTTACTGTGCAATCAGTTATCTGAACCGTCCGAAGGGAAAGGACAGTATATCAGTAGTTCTATAAGGGTGTTTGTGTGTGTTGATCTTGGCTGTCACATACACTAGTTGACCTTTCCAGTCAGTGAAGTCTCGTTTGGGCAGAGAGATGGCAGGGTTCGAATGCACTGCCAAGGGCTGTCTGCACTCCAGGTACGCCCACTGCACCCACCAGTCTGAAATCTGGGAAAAGTCATGACACACACTCACCAAATGCTCCAGACCAAACTAAACACACCAGCCTGCTAGTGCGCCTAAAACACAGATTATGGTTCATCCTCATCTCCTTTTCTTAGTAAGACCCAAGAAAAGGATACAGTTTTTTATTATATGCTCATAAGTTAGCTTATGTCAATAATGTTCTTTTACACACACAAAGAAAAAAAATCAGAAAAGTGATTGTGTTCAACCCTCATTCTGACAACCAATGTTTGTGAACGCTCCATGACACAGTGACTCATTTACAACACAAAATGCTCCGATCAATCCTCTGACATGATCCGGGATGCCATTAAACAAACCATCCACTTGTTCCTTCTTCTGGGACCCTTCTGATATCTGTACAAAGACGCGACCGAGCGGTTTAAACCAAACGCCTCAAAGCAAACGTTCTTTCACTCCATTCGTCCTGACAACAGACTCAAGTGAGAGGACTGTGTCTGAGCAAACGCACATCTGTATACTCTATCCAGTCAAGACAAGTGATTAAGTCATTTCTATTTGCTTTTGACACAAAAAAACACTTGCATTCAGAACAATCAGACTCAGAGACGATCCTCACTATTGACAAAATACACAAGCTGTGCTCTCAAACATGATTTACCTTTACCTTTGTTTTTTAATTTGGCCAGCGGTTATGAAAACAAATGATCGTTTATTTTTAATGCGGTACACTGTCACCCTTTCTACATAAAAATCTGCCAAATTATGTAACGTGAATGTCGTACAGTCTTGCTTGAGACTAAAACAACGAGCTGAAAGTGTACCGAGCCGCAGAAGAGACACTGTCTCTCAAGCATTTTCCACAAGCGCAATTCGAGATGGAGTGAAACACATTCAGCTGCTTGTAACTTTAACTTTTATTATAACTTTTCATTATTACTATTATTCATTTTTAATTATGTTTAAATATAGCCTATATAATTTAATATAAATAACTAAATATATTTGATATAATTGCGACGCATCAGGATATCAAGTTGAATTGAATCACTGGTATGGTAATTGAAATTGAATTGTGAAACCAGTGATGGACGATTCACTCTCTAAATGCTTGCTTTATTTATAATTAGGAGCATGCGCGTAATTTGCAGGGGGGTTAGGGGGGTCATGACCCCCCCAAAAATCAGATCCAACTAATATAACCCCCTCAATATCATCAAACCATTCAGATTAAAATATGAAATATTCAGAATAAATACTTTTGTTCGTTTTCTTTATTAATTTCATTTGCCAGCAAGAAAGATAGTATCATATTTTAAATAATCTGTAATGTACCCCCCGCCCCCCGCACCGACTACTTGGTATTACCCAACCGGCTTTCTCTACCACGTTTGTTCACTATTTTGCGCAGTCCCTGGGATGAATGGGTGGAAAAAGCTGACGGAAAGATGAAAAGGGCACTGAAAGGCAGCCAGACAACAATTTTTCATTGTTTGTCGACACCAGCCAAAAAAAAAAAGAAAAGAAAATCCTGACCAAACGGAGGTACCCCGCTAAATTGGCTGTTAAGTTAGCTGAGCGTTTCTCAAAGTGTGGGGAATAGAGACATGACAAACATGTTTTGTGCCCACTTTTTTCTAATTACTTTATTTATTGACCATACACTCAAAACAAAACAAAGACACATTTAAATTTAAACTTACATGTGAAAAGGTTAAGTAAGGCTTACAAGTTTTTCAAGGCGACCGTTATTGATCGTAGTATGGCTTTATGGTTCCCATGGAGACGAATCATTCATTGCTTGTCAGCGCTGATGACTGATGATCTGCTTTTATTTCCTTTTTTATTCTAATTTCACAAATTTGTTAGCTATAGCAGGATATATCTGATATTCCGATTGTCAAATATGTGCAAGTGGATGTGTTTTGTTGTTCAAACACCTTTATAATGATCGCATTAATTGAGTTGTATGCGCAACGTATTTTAGGTATCTATCTCATTAAAATACCTAAAAAATTACGTAACGTTAAATTATTATTAGGAATTTACCACCTCCGGTTCAATTTGAGATGATTATAATATATTATATATATATAATTGTTTTTTTTTTTGCATGGAGTTTGCAAAGTGACAAAATCAATCAAAGCACAACTAAGGTTAACGTCAGTCCACACTTGTATTTTCTCAGTTTATGAATTTGATGTTATCAGAGGCTAAATGCAAACACAATTATTATTATTTTTTTAATCTACTTTTGAGTTTTATTTCGTGCAAAGTGATAATATATTTGCACTTTCATTTTCTCTATTTGAAAGTTTTTAATGCTGTTATTTTTGTTTTTGTTATTATGCTGTTTTGTTGACTGGAGTTGGCTGGCTAGATGTTGGTTTGCCAGTGTCCTGTGAGGTAAAGCCAGAGGGTGCCAGGGACTGTGTAGAACCAATGTCACTGTATTGTAACTTAAGTTGATGTTTGCTCCAATAGAGTCACCCGTTTTCTTTTTTTTTTTCTTTTTTTTGGGGGGGGGGGGTGCATAATTAAATTATGCAAATTAGCATGTTACCTTTTACACAAGAAAATTATTCAATAAATTAATTAATTAATAAATATGCCGCAAGTTTAACCCCCCCAATGATAGACCCAAAGTTACGCCCTTGATTAGGAGGTTTTAAGATATGAAACTTGCAGACTGTTTGAATGGTACAAGCACCTCTTACATGCCAAAAGATCAAGGTAAATTTGATTTCTCATGTCATGGCCCCTTTAAGAACTGAAAGGCAGCTAGGCCTATTATGATACTTTTCTAATTAAAAAACAAAACAAAAAAGTAGCCCAGTACTGAAGACTTAACACATAAATCCTGATATTGACATAGTTCGCGCAGTTCTCACCCAGTTGTGTGAGTGCTTGGCTCTCTTGATCAGCTCTCGTTGCAGTTTCTCGCCCAGACCTCCAGGGCAGCCGAACTTCTGCACGATCCTGCGGGTGTGCTCGATCTCGTCGGGCGGCAGGAGCGGCTCCAGGGCCGTGAGGTAGCGCTGCAGCGTCTGGAGCAGCGGAGGCACCGGCTGCGGCGGCACCGGCGAGGAGTGGGCCTGTCTCCGCGCGGCCTGGACGGACAAACCGGGATAAACGAACCACTCAGGCAGCTTACACTTCAAATACACTGCAAAGTCACTTCCCTCATTCCCTTAAGCAAGACCCCTCAACTCAAAGACGGAAGTTTGCATCTCTTATGTTAATATATGCATGTTTATATTTTACAAGTGTTTCTAATAATCAGTCCTTTTAAATCTGAATGTGCTTAACACTTATAAAAACACGCGTACAATATGTGCGTCATACTACACAGGACTTACCCCGAGCATGAATAAAGAGCATATTCTTGGAGGTATTCTCTCTAAAATCATTGTTTTCACGCTGTCTGTTGTTCACATCGAAGTAGCAAACTAACGTTAGTTCTTAATCTTGCGTAAACATGAACGCCACGGAGACTCTGAATCTTCATCAATGATATTACGGCAAGATAACGCGTTATTCTAAGACACTAAACAAGACAGCAGGAAACTCCTTCGACAGCTGAAGTGTCGAGTTTGTTAGAAGTCGTCAAAGTTCGGCTCGAGTTCGTGAGCGTCCGCACGCGCTTCGGGTGTGGAGGCTGAACCACGTGCGCACTGTTTAGTGTGGACTGCCGAGTTATTTCGAGTATGTGCGCATTAACAATCAGACGAGGACAAGGAAATAATTCATCCAGAGCCTGAAGAGAAGTGTCTCCGAGGTTAACATAAAATTTCATGCAAGCAGTTAATTCTTTTTTTTTTTTTTTTTTGAGATAGTTGATCATTAATCATTAATCATAATCGATCAAACTTGCAGGGCTATTTAGTTCTGCAGAGTATTCTATACACATTTTTTTTAATATTGTAGGGGAGAGCAGGGGCGAAAGTACCATTTTTCAGAAAAACATCATTTTAAAAGATAATGTTGTAGACAGAGATATATTTCTGCTGTGGCCAGTAACTCAGAAGTGTGGTCTATCAATACCAGGTGGTATTTTGTAGAAATGTAGAAAGACTTCAGTATAATTTCACTTTAAACATATGTTGCACACTGTTACTTTCGACCCCATCGGTTGGGACAAATGTAACACAACATTATAAGCTAGATTTTTTTCTGTTACTCTTATTTTTCTTAAGTATACCTGATTGTGACCTTGTTAATATGTAACTGCAAACATATTTTATCCTTTATCTATGCAAAAAAAAATATTAAATTACATTTTCATATTTTCATTTAAAATTTAAGTTTCATCAGATGTCTCAAAACCTGACTGTATTTTTTTTTATTGTCAATTTCAATGTATTTTTATAAAACATTTTTTTTTTCAACAGAATGTACAGTATAAAAATTGAATTACATTAGCATAATAAAAAAAACCTCTAAACATAATGTAACAGTAGGCCTATTTATGTATCCATTCAGTTGTTTTTTATGCATGAATTGAAAATGTGCATTAAAACATCTGGAAACACTGCAAATTCACAGGTGGAGGTGTTAAGGCTAAGATATGGCTAAAAACTAAATATAAATGTGACGTAGCAGCTGCCCAGAGAGAGATGTTCCTCTATGTCCAGAAACACCCTCTCAAAAACATCTGGATAAAACCAGACCTCTGTCTGTCTGTCTGACCCTCACTCAGACATATTATTTTGGTATAATATGACATAAACATTTTAATAAATAATGCAAGACACAGAAATTTACAATAGAGCATGCACTGGAACAAAATAAATACTTCTTGTCACTGTAGCGGGACAAAAATAACAACTGTTACTTTCGTCCCGACAGGAACTCCTGACATTTAAACTCGATTTAATTTTATACTGAAAAAATCTGAAAATGCAAACTTTAGGATGTGTTAAAGCACTAAATAACCTGTAGATTGATCATTACTGTGACACATGAAACAAGAAAAACAACACGACTAATTTGAAAAGATTACCGCTTCAATAATTTACTTTTTGTACTCGAAAACAGTTTTACGGTCCTAACTTCGGGAAATGATGAGGAAATCACGTGATATTTCTCAGCTCCGTCAAGGATTGCATGCTGAATATCTGTCATAGCTGGGAATGCAAATGCAGAAAGAGGCTCGGAGAAAATCGCTTTGTTACTTTCGTCCCACGTTACTTTTGACCCCGCTCTCCCCTATATTAAAATAAAATGAAAGGTCATAAGGGATCTTGCTTTCCTGACAATTTAAAATGAATGAATGATTTGAAATGTCCTAAAAATGTGACCCTGGACCACAAAACCAGTCATAAGGGACTTTTTTTTTTTTTTCAGATTTATACATAATCTGAATAATGCTGCATACAAGTTTTCCCATTGATGTATGATTTGTTAAGATTTGTTAAGATATTGTTAAGACAATATTTTAAATTATGGAATCTGGGGGTACAAAACAAAAAAACAAAAAAAAAAAAACCCAGAGGTCACACCTCTACTCTTTTTCGAAAGACATCCTGGGATTTTTAATGACCAGAGTCAGGACCTCGGTTTAACGTCTCATCCGAAGGACGGTGCTTGTTGACAGTATAGTGTCCCCATCACTACACTGGGGCGCTAGGACCCACACAGACACAGGGTGAGCGCCCCCTGCTGGCTTCACTAGCACCTCTTCCAGCAGCAACCTAGTGTTCCCAGAGGTCTCCCATCCAGGTACTGACCAGCTCAGACCTGCTTAGCTTCAGTAGGACACCAGTCCAGGGTGATATGGCTGCTGGCAATATATTCAGTAAATTTACAAAACATCTTCATGGAATATGTTTTTAACTTAATAATTTTGACCCTGTACTGAATTGTATTGCTACAAATATACCTGTGCTTTTTCAATGCTTTCATTCTCCAGGAACACATATGTTCCCAAAGCCCTGTGTTTCCCATGATATATATATATATTTTTTTGTATATTATATTTATTGTATCATTTTCAGAATTTCAAACAAATAGACAATACAACCACAGGACAGAACCAAACACAACTACACACACACACACACACACACACACACAAAACTCCTTCAGTTAGATTCAAGTTTGCAGATAACCACATTACCATGCACAGGCAAGGAAGGTCAGAACAGATTTTTTGGCTAGTGTGACATTAGCCCAGGTGAGATTGTATAACTGAACCACATGAGATATACATGGTATCTTTACATTGAAGACAGAAAACAACGGAAATGACAATAAAATTTGAATAAAAATATATGAATAATAAAAATAAAATAATAAAAATACATTTTAAATAGCCTCATCATTATTGATTTTTAACAAGTGGTTGAAAAGAGGCCTCCAGGAGGCCAAGAACGGCAGTCGCAGGATCTAAAGGAAGTTCACAGGTATAAGCTTCAGAAAGAAGCTGAAAAATTCACCCAGTTTTGGGCATGCCCAGAAAAGATGACCAAGAGAGCCCTCCGCAGATTCACATTTGTTGCAGAGAGGGGAGATAGTAGGATAGAAAGAATTAAGTTTAACCCTTGAGTAATGTAATCTGTGTAACACCTTGAATAAGTTGGTGCCTGGCATTAATAGAACAGATGTATATATTTTTAAGACATTTTTCCCAGTCCTCCTCAGAGAGCTGAACATCTGGATCCTCTTCCCAAGCATTTTTCAGATGAATAGTGGAAAAACTTAACTGACTTGTGAAGAAGTCAACAAATTTTGTAACTAATTTTGGAGTGTTGGGAACGCCAGTAAGCATTTTATATAATTCATTATCGGCTGATAATATTTCAAAATTTGGCACAGTGGAACGAACGTAATTTCTAATTTGTAGGTATCTAAAGAAGTGTGAAGCAGGAAGATCATATTTCTCTGCTAGTTGAGTGAATGTGGCAAAATTATTGTCAATATATAAATCTCTCAAGGTAAGGATTCCTTTTCTTGCCCAACCTGAGAACACTGGGTCTAGTAGTGAAGGTTTAAAGGCATGGTTACGACAGACAGGAGCAAGAAAAGAGGTATTTGGCAATTTAAATGCTTTACTAATCTGAAGCCATATCCTAAGAGAGTTATTAATCATAAAATGGGATCCTACTGCAGCTTTAAAAGACGCTGAGTTAGCAAAAAGTAATGAGGAGAGTGACGAATTTGAGGCACCATGCTCTATAATAAGCCATGAAGGGATGTCAACTGAGAGACTGTCGGGGCGCAGGTCCTGACAATAAGTTAAGGCTCTACAATTAGCAGCCCAGTAGTAATGTTGAAAATTTGGCAAACCCAACCCCCCCAGCGACCTAGGCTTACACACATGTAATTTAGATATTCTATGTGCTTTGAAGCCCCAGACAAAAGGCAACACAATAGAATCTAAGGTTTTGAAGAACTTTTTGGGTAAATAAATCGGCAAATTCTGGAAAAGATACAAGAATTTGGGTAACTCTGTGTAATTGGAATTGTGATGACTTGTTAAAATTAGTAAGAACTGAAGCTGAAGGATGGAGATATAACAACTTCACCCAGGAGGCAAAAGCATCACCCATATCAAATTCTTTAATAACAGCTAAGATATAATCCCACTCAATTTGGTCAAACGCCTTTTCTGCATCTTAGGCAAGAATTGCAACACCAGCCTTAGATTCAAATCTAGTGTAAAATATATTCATTAAATACCTGACATTAAAAAAAGAAAAACGGCCAGGAATAAAACCAGTTTGGTCAGGGTGGATTATTTTACCTATGCAGTTATTTAATCTATTAGCCAGAATTTTAGTAAAAATGTTAAGGTCAGAGTTCAAAAGGGATATGGGTTGATAAGATGATGAGTCAGTTTCTTCTTTGTTTTTTTTAAGAATCAGCTAAATATTTGCGTCATACAAGGACTGGGGAAGTTTATGTCTGTCAAAAGAATGATTAAGCATCCTCAACAGCAAAGGAGAGAGCACCTGTGCAAATCTTTTGTAGAATTCAATCCCGAAACCATCTGGGCCAGGCGCCTTGCCACTGGGGAAAGATTTAATCGCAGCTAATATTTCCTCTACCGTTATGTCCGCATTCAAAGCTGCCTGCTCTGTGCAACCTAACTTTGGAAGATGTAATGAATGAAGAAAATCTGCTAAAGCGGAGGGGTCAGAAGAAACCTTTGATTTGAATAAATTTTCATAAAATTCTTTAAATGTATCATTGATTTCACCGGGAGTTGTTAGAACGACACCATTTTTGTTCTTGATTTTATGAATTGCCCTAGAGGCTTGTACCCCCCTCAGCTGACGAGAAAGCAATTTGTCTGGTTTATCCCCAAGTTCAAACTGTTTTAGCTTCACTTTTAACAACATATTATTAACTTGGTTTGAAAGAATCAAATTATATTCTAATTTAAGTGCTGTAATTTCGTTAAGCACTTCTGGGTCAGCCTAATCTCTGTAAGTGTCCTCCAGCCGAGTAAGACGGTTATCAATTTCTGAAAGGCGTTTTACCCTTTGCTTTTTTAGACTGGACTCGTATGAAATAACATGTCCTCTCAGGACAGCCTTTAGGCTTTTCCAAAGTGTCGAGTCAGAAACCTCGCCTGTGTCATTAAATTTGAGAAACTCCGCTAACAACTCTGTTAATTGTTCACAAAATTTGACATCCGAGAGCAGAGTAGGATTAAAACGCCAGTTATAGGTGGGCTTAATTTCTATGAAATCTTGGGAGATTGTCACTGCTGAATGGTCAGAGATGATTCTATTGTGATGCTTCATTGATTTTACACAGGGAATAATTTTAGAATCAAATAAAAAGAACTATCAACGAGATCAAAAGAGGTAATCAGATCGTTAAGAACAGAGGTAGCGTTGGCCAGGGGTATTCCAGAGCGAGAAGGAAATCCATCAACAGTGGGATCCAACACCAAGTTAAAATCACCACCTATTATCAGGTGCGTGTTCAGAGTGCTTGGTAAAAGATTAAAGACTGCGAAAAAAAGCAGGGTCATCAAAATTAGGTCCGTACACATTATACAGAGTGATATGAATTGAGGAAAGTAGGCCAGTTACAATTAAAGGGCGGCCGTTAGGATCACTGATAGTGGATAAATGCTTAAAAGGGGCTGACTTACGTAACAGAATAGCTACTCCTCTGGCCCTGGAAGAGAAGGTAGATTGAAATACCTGGGAGATCCAATTGCATCTCAGTCGCCTTTGTTCAGAATTCCTAATATGCGTCTCTTGTTTCCCATAATATTTATGGGGAATAACGAACAAACAATAAAGGGTCCTGGGTCCCCACATTTAGGGTTAGGGATGGTCTAACGTTGGAAAACAGGGCTAAAGAAACAGTTCACTCACATAAATAAATACATATTGAAGTTAGTTTAATTACCCTCAAGCCATGAAGAAACAGGTGACTTTCCTCAGCAGAACACTTAAGATGATTTAATTACTTGGTGATTCATAACATAGAATCAATGGACACTGTCACACTGAGAGTCAAAAAACAATATATATATAGTGTGTCCTCTGTAATTTTACAACTCTGACCTTTCTTTTATTTAAATGTCTCATCATCTATCCTGTTCATCTCTTGAAAGATAACCTTCTTAAATCCACCTACACTTTGGGAGAATGTATATGCTGAAGTCATTGAGATGAAAAACCACCCAACAATGCAGGGAATGAGGAGAGGGTGGCATCTTCTGTTTCAAGGTTTTCTATTACATCACACCGAATTTTCTGCACACTTCACCATCAAGGCTCAAATGAGCATTGTGAATGTACAGTAAGAGCCTCACACTACATTGTTTGTTTGAATTGTATTTCAGGGCAGTTTGTGAAGACAGATAACCTGGACAGAAGTCAGTTCCAGATCAGCCTCCACACCAGACGTCTCACTCTCAAGGATTGTCTACTAGATATTATTTGTACTCTTCAGACTTAGGTGCATGCAGATATTATTATTCAGGGACATGAACACTTGAACATTGCAAAAATAGAGAATACTTTTTAAAGAATTTTATGTTAATTGCATAAACATTTGTTCAGAACATTGTTGCTGTTGTGACTATATATCAGGGAGGAGTTTACTATACTTTTGTTAAAACATTTTGCTAGTCAATATTTACTTACTATAAACAAAGACACATATGAAGACCATAATGTTTATTGTGACATATTGTAATGTTTATCTTTTTTTAAAGCCCCATATTTTATGTAGGCTACAAACAAAACAAAAGAGTCAGCCTGTGTGTCAAGCAACAATACAGTTTTCTGATGTTGCTTTTTTCCAGTAGCCTACAGAAGCCAGGTAGGGATTAGTTCTCTGCCGTTTTAGATTTTTTTGATTCAAACATATATGGACACACGCACACACACACACACACACACACACACACACACACACACACTACGTTAAGGTGTGCATTCTATGAAACTATCCTGCATCATTAGAGCGCCCCCTCGGGCTGAATTATGCAAGGACACTACACCTCTGCCACGATGTGTTCAGTCATCTGTAACCTATATAGGTTAGTCATGTAGACTACGATGCGACCCAGAATCTGTCCCACCTAAATTCAGGATACTGGTTACTGGGTAGACTTTTAATTTCCAATAGTTTTTTTTAGGGTTTTACAATATAGCCCCAATCTTATCTATCTAGCCTACAGAAATATAAAGGTATCAATATCTTACTGCATTCTATTTCATCACAGAGAGATTGGTCATGGCTTCAGCTGAAAGTATAAGAATAGCTGGTAGGAGTGGTCTGAAGAAAACTGGTTCATTTATTTAAAGGCGACTGTAAGTTAACTTTAGTCTTTACATTAGCTGCATTCCATTCAGTGCAGTGATGCGCCTTGAACGCACACGCAGCGTTGATATATGTGAGTGTTTCAGCGGTGCTCTCTGAGTTTCCAGTGAGACACACTGAGCTGAGGGTCCAGCTGCCTGCTTCTCTCTCTCTCTCTCTCGCAGAAGTGTTGAGCTCGGATCGTGGATGAGCTTCAGCAGCACAGAGCGCGAGCTGCGGACCGCAGACCCCGGGACTCCCGCGGAGAAGGTAAAACCCAATCACATTAGTCAAAGCAGGGAAGCGACTGCCTCTCAAGGGAGTCAAGACATTGATCTTTATGCTCTCATTGCACCAGGATTATTATTTTCTTTTAACTAAGAAGAGGCAGAAACATATACTATCAGACTATCTTAATTTCAATACCTACCGCATATTTGAAAGCAATTGCTAATCTGATGATATATGTAATGATTATGAACTCTTTTCCCACTATGGTGAATATACTTTTAAGTTTAATATATATATAAATCAATTAAAAGTCAGTGAGTGAAAACAGAATTGCCGATCTGTAGGCCTGAAATTTTAACTAGTCAAACTAATCAGGCATATACCGTGAATTATTATTAGTAAGCTATAGGCCTAGTAATAAAGCAGGGATTATTAATGCTTAATAAACTTCCTAGGCCCTATTTACACTTTAGCAAAGTCAGATTGAGCAGAGGACTGTCCTGGTTCCTATGTGTGGAAAGACATTAGTCTCCTGACAGTTCTCTCACAATTGGTTCCTGCTTTAAGTCTGGGAATGATTGAAACGGGCTATGTAACACATGTAATTATCAAGACATTACTTCTCTTTAAAAGTATTGGTTTAATAATTCTAATATTTGTTGATCTTTCTCCCTCTCTTTCTAATATGTAGCTGCTGCGTCTGAAACGCTCGCTCACATTTATGCGAAGTAAAAGTGTGGAGAACTTCTTCCAGCGTTCTCAGAGCGATGCTTACCTACCAAAAGAGCTCTTCTCTGGTGCCATGCCTTCTTCCCCGCACCTGTTTACTGGGCCTGCACCTGGTAACAGCAGTGCTGTTTCGCCCTCCCCCAGCATCAGCCCGAGACCTGCTCCATTCGGTGTGCAGCCGCGACCAGCACAAACACACTCCTTCCTCGAGCATGTGTTCCGGCGACCCACCAGCTGCAGTCTGTGCAAGCTCATTATTGCAGGTAAGCAGGGAAGGAAAAGTTTTTCTATTTTTGCACTCGTGTCCTCTTTTTAGCAACTCTTGCCAGACTTAGCATTTCCTCCCACCTTTCTTTGTCTTCTCTGTATGATTCTCATTTATATTTGCCTGCATTCATAAGAAGTAACAGGAGAAGTGCCACAATTAAAAGTTCCAGAATTGCTCATAAAATGTATGAGATACAGTATAAAGTATAAAGCAGTTGTCAGAATAAAGTAAGACCTCATGAGACAATATTAGGAGTTTCAGTTTTAGTGGGGGACTATGTTATGATATATTGAATAGCTGGACTGTTTGGGATGACTAGATTGAGTGGGTGGTTATCTATCATCCTTGCTGAGATACCTTCCAGTAAAGATGAGTTCTGTGCAGTCATTGTGGGATAATTTTCATGCTGAAATGAGAAATAGAATTGTGTACCTTTAGGATTCCCGGAAATACCCACGTGGCTGTATGATAGGTCCCAGTAATTTTGTTTATATAAAAAAATAAATGGTCCAACAACTAAGCCCTGAAGCACTTCCACCATGGACACTTATCCTCTGCAAGATTTTCTGAAGGATCATTGAAGTAAAATTAATTCTGGGGATCTACCGAGGGCTTCAAACTGGTCTAATGAACGACCTGAACAGTGAAAGAGACCTGATTAAAAACACTTTGTCCAAGTATTTCCACTGTGACAAGAGGAACGTGTCTGGTCTATACTTTTTTAATAGTATAGGTAATATAAGGTTGAAAGTTTCAGACCTCAAAAAAAAAAAAAAAAAAAAAAGGATTGTTCTAACCAAGCTTCCAAACCAATAATTTTTACTTCTTCCACAATGTGATATCACACTGTAGTAGAAATTTTAACCTGACCATCTCTACCACAGCACATCACCAGCTACTTAACATTTCCATTCCCTGCCCAGCAGTTAGGTGACAAGGAGAATGACGCAATAACAAAAAAAGTCTGAGGGATGGAAAATGATGTGCAAATGCAAAATTTACTAACACTGACTGAACCTTAAGGAACATATCAAAACAAAAAAACTACGTAATAACCCTTTTAAATTCTAAAGCACATGAGTCTCTTTCCCGTGTCTTTTTAGGAAACTCTAAACAGGGACTGCGCTGTAGAACATGTAAGATGGGAGCTCATCTTTGGTGTGTTTCTGAATTCACAGAGAAACCATGCCAAGGAAAGGTACGTTTGATGTGTGCTAGTTCATTTCTGCAGTAAAGTTTCCCTTTTCTACTGTATTATTGTCAGTTGTGTGGTACTAAAAAATAATTAGCAAAAAAAACAAACAAACAAACAAATAAATAAATAGAATTTGGTTGGTTGGTCCTGGCTTGTAACAGGAAACCCAGGGAGCACAGAGATGGCAATCCTGGTTATGACAGGGTGAACAGATGACTAAGGCGACTCCGGGGCTAGAGAAGATTATAGAGAAGGGCCATGACCACTGAACTCCATAGAATTAAATTTGGCTGGTATAGCTCACAGAAGTGAGACAGTCTTCTTTATGGATTTGTCTAGTCCCAGCCAAAACATAAACTATAAACTTGAGCTCATACAGTCCAGTTGCAATAGCAGCCTTCAAAATTTAACACAGCAATCACTGATGCGCCTAAGTCTCTGGTGGAAACTCCTGATTGATTAAGTGCCACAATTCAAAGTTCCAGAATTGCTCATAAAAAGTATGAGCTACAGTAGGAAAGAGATTAAAGTAGGACAGTTTCAGTTTTATAAATTACATTATTAAATTGTGCATTCACAGCCAGGCATTTATCAGAGATATGTTACTTGAAAATTGTGGGGACAGATTTGTTGACATATTGGACTAGATAGAGTAATATCAAAACATTCATTTTTATATAAGATAAAAGCAACAGTACAAGAAACAGAAACCCATGATATATATTATTATATTATATACAGGCAAATCTTTACATCCGCCCATCCTGATAAATCTATCAGTAATTGTGCAGATATTTAACAATATAAAAATATTGTTAGTATTAATATCATGAACTATTGAGATATTTAATAAAATAAAATTTGATAATAATGTAAACAGAAATTAATTATTTCTCTTTTGTGTATTTCTCTTTCTCTCTTCAAGTCTGGCATGTTCAAGAGGAACTTAAGCACACCTGTGCTGACCAATGATCAGTTATGTGCTGTAAAGACACAGGGTATGTGTGTATGAGTGATAAACTGATTTAATGTGTAAAATAATGAAATAGCATGATTAATTAAGCTAAAATTAAGGGATAATTTTTAGTCAACTTTTATGTGCTTCAAAGATATATCAGAGATATATAAGTGGCAAAGTTGTATTTAAATGGCTATATTTGGCTTATACTGACAAGTATACAAAAAGTCTTTGGGGCAAGTGCATGTTATCTGTTTCCAGTAAATGTTAGCTGTAAAAATAAGACTCCATTATGCTGCTGGTATTTGTTGTGATATTATTTTTTATTATTTAATTGTAATAATAAGAACGCTGGTTTGCAGCTCAAATGTTTTTTAAATTTGCCACATTGTTATTCTTAGTTATTATTAGTTATTAGTTACTTAGTTATTTACCTATGATGATCAATAACTTGAAAATCTTAAAGAAAATAGTTTTAATAGGGATTTACTAAACAAAAATATTATTAAGTATTCTATCTTTTTTTGATAGAGTAGCAAGTTAAATTATTATTTTTTCCTCACATCTTAGTATGCTTTACATATGAATTATAAATAAAATTTGACGTGTAGTCCACAGAGGCATTGGACAAAATAATTTCAACACTATATTAGGGATTACAATTTTTCTCGATTGCTAAATCACAATTCATGAAACAATTCACCATTTGCTCACAACTATAAACACAATCTCAAAAACTACACACCAACTATCACAGTCTGCCTAGTGCAGGAACGAGGAGTGAGGAGCTGGAAGTGGGGACTGGAGTAGAGGTCTTCACAGTGCACCCGAGACCCGTCGACCTGGGACCCGACCTGGGACCTGTACGGGTTCGGGTCTGAATCTATTACTACGGGTCTCGGGTCTTTTTAACACTGTGTGTAATACCCGTGCGATCGGAGTCAACTGACTCGGGGAACACCCGGCCGTGATCAGACACTGCTTGTGCTTTTTGTAACTTGCAACTTGTAAAATAAAAAAAACTAAAAAAGAAAGGATCCCTCTCTCTCCCTCTGCCGTTAAAAACAGAGGGCGCAGACTCAGAGTTAATGCAAGTGCACGCACGGTAATAATGCTTGCAGACTTAACACACTCATATTTAATATATTTCAAATCAGCAACAAAATCTGTGGTGAACTGTCACATGAATGTTTTCTATGATGCTCAAATTGCATTAAAAAACATATTTTAGGTTGATCCAGCTAGCACGCATGTGCAGTGTCAAGCGTGTCATGTTTCTATGGCAACCAGTGATGGACACAATGACTTCAACTGCCAAACCATTTAAATTTTCTCCCATTTTTATAATAATATAAATGAACCGTTTTATCTTAAAGTATTAGTGGCCAGAATTAGACTCGACGCAGAGGTGATCAATAACTTGAAAATCTTTGCTACACAGAAATAGTAGCAAATTGATAACGTCAGTGGCCATGGCACTGAACGAGCAATCGTTATTATAGTTCAAAAGGCCAAACAGCCAAAGTTATTATGCGAGTTAACTCGAGTCAGAATGTGCATGTGCACAGTTGCATTTTTTCATCTGTCACCATGACATCAAGTGGACTTGTGAAGCTGAAATAATGAGTGGATAAAGCTTGGACTTGGAATAATGAGAGGAATAACATGGATAACTTTCTTTTCAGAGGATTGTAATGCATCACAGGCAGTCAGGTGCAAGGATGAAAGACTACGGCTCCTTAAATTAGGTAAGACAAAAAGTTGTATTTTTCACAACAGGTTTATGGACTTGTAATAGCATTTTAAGGTAGAATATGTGACAATCGGGTCTAGACAGGCCTGTGTCTTCCCGGCGGGTTCAGGTACAGCTTTCAAATAATAGGCAGGTCCGGGTCAGATCTGGGTAGGCATTTCTCTACACAGGTCAGGGTCCAGCTTTTGAAATAATAGACGGGTCCGGGTCGGTTTAGTGTAGTACATTACGGGTCTCTTTCGGGTTCGGGCATTAATTTTTGGACCTGTGAAGACCTCTAGACTGGAGCCATCTCTCGGCTTAACTTGGGAGCAGGAGGCCTCTCTGGGCCTAACGTGGGAACTGAGTTCTTGCCTGGGTTGAACTTGGGAACTGGAGCCCTCTTTGGGCTGGACATGGAAACTGGAGCCCTTTTTGGAGTGGACTCAGGGGCTGGATTCGACATTGGACTGGACTCTGGGGCTCGAGCTGACACTGGAGCGATTTCAGAGGCTGGAGCCGACACTGGAGTGATCTCAGGGGCTTGAGTCAGGAGGAGACTCAGGTGCCGGAGCTCTCATACTCCTTTTTTGGATTAAGGTGAGGGACACAGCAGCTGTCAGCTGAAGGCTTGGGGGTGAACTGGTTGGCAGGCTTGACAATGGAGTAGCCACAGACTTGACAATGGAGCGGCCAGGGCGATGGTAGTTGGCCCCAATCCAGAACAGAGAATTCAGTGTGACATCATCCATCGCTGTCTTAATGGCAAGCCCACACAAAATGCAGATCAGAAAACAAAACACTTTCTAAAAATTAACTGATTCCAGCAGTTCTTTAGGCAGACATCCTCCTGCTGCTACTTACCCAAAGACACTCCAGAGGTAACCTGCTGAAGGAGATCAGAGTATACATCAACATTAGTACTTTCTGACTCACCCAAAATATGTTTGTGTCCCTGTGCAGATTTAGGCAGCGACCCTATCAAGTCCATGACACTGGTGAATGGGACCTCAATGAACAGAAGCGGGATTAGGGAGCCTGGAACTGGTTTCTTTGAGGTGGTTCTCTGAAAAACTTTACATGTGGGGAGGTGTGAGATGGGGGGAGGCATACATGCATGAGTCTATTTATAGGCAGGTAGGCAGTTCTGTCTGGCGTAGGAGTAGGTCCAAACTAGGTCAGTCTTTCCCCAAGAGCAAGGGGACACCCACTTCCAACAACCAGGTACCTGCAGCAGCAGAGACTTACACTGTTTGAGCTGGAACATACCTGGTGTCCCCATGGACACAAGTGATTAGAAGAAGAGACTGTCCCAACTTGGTTGTTCCCTGCACTTGAGGGTGGATGAAAAAAGTGACACTGCTTCTAGTGTCCAACACTGCCATTTATACACACTTCCTGTTCCGGGGCACCATCAGGCACAGTCTGATGAATGATGCAGCCCAGCAAAATATGTTTGTGTCTCTGTGCAGATTTAGGCAGCAACCCTATCAAGTCCATGCCAACATGGGATGAATGGGACCTCAATGAACAGAAGTGGTATTAGGGGGCCTGGAACTGGTTTCTTTGGGGTGGTTCTTTGAAAAACTATGCAGGCTTGTCAGAAGCGACGAACATCCATGTTCAAACCAGGCCAGTGAAACCGATCCTGAAGATGTTGGAGAGTTTTTTCCTGCTGCTAGATGTCCATGGGATGGGAATGGGCTAGTGTGATCACTAGGTCAGTCTTTCCTTTTGGCTGAATCAACAAATCCTTTTCTTTACCCCACCTGATTGCCACACAGTACAACAAGCCATTTCTTATAACAACGTGTGGGAAGGGGTAAGGGGGGGTGGGGTGCTGTCACCTGTGTCGTTTTCACTTGAGGGCAGACCAAAGTGACACTGCTTCCAGTGTCCAACACAGCCTGAAGCCATCTGCCATTTATCCACACTTCTTGTTCCAGGACACCTTCAGGCATAGTCTAATGAATAATGCAGCCCGGCATCCACGTTCACCCCACCGGAGGATTAGGATCTGTAAGCATGGGTTTGTCCTTTTGTGTCCTTCGGAGAGTCAAGTCAAGTCAAGTCACCTTTATTTATATAGCGCTTTAAACAAAATACATTGGGTCAAAGCAACTGAACAACATTCATTAGGAAGACAGTGTGTCAATAATGCAAAATGATAGTTAAAGGCAGTTCATCATTGAATTCAGTGATGTCATCTCTGTTAAGTTAAATAGTGTCTGTGCATTTATTTGCAATCAAGTCAATGATATTGCTGTAGATGAAGTGACCCCAGCTAAGCCAGAGGCGACAGCGGCAAGGAACCGAAACTCCATCGTTGACATAATGGAGAAAAAAAACCTTGGGAGAAACAAGGCTCAGTTGGGGGGCCAGTTCTCCTCTGACCAGACGAAACCAGTAGTTCAATTCCAGACTGCAGCAAAGTCAGATTGTGCAGAAGAATCATCTGTTTCATGTGGTCTTGTCCTGGTGCTCCTCTGAGACAAGGTCTTTACAGGGGATCTGTATCTGGGGCTCTAGTTGTCCTGGTCTCCACTGTCTTTCAGGGCTGTAGAGGTCCTTTCTAGGTGCTGATCCACCATCTGGTTTGGATACGTACTGGATCTGGGTGACTGCAGTGACCCTCTGATCTGGATACAGACTGGATCTGGTGGCCACGGTGACCTCGGAACAAGAGAGAAACAGACTAATATTAGCGTAGATGCCATTCTTCTAATGATGTTGCAAGTACATTGGGTTTTATGGGAAGTTTCCCCTTCTGGTTAACCTAATTAATGCAGCCTACAAAAACCTTTAACGGATTTGGATATTAGAAGCATATTAGTATGTTATGTGTAAGCCAGGTTAAAGAGATGGGTCTTTAATCTAGATTTAAACTGCAAGAGTCTGTCTGACTCCCGAACAATGTTAGGTAGGTTATTCCAGAGTTTAGGCGGCAAATAGGAAAAGGATCTGCCACCCGGAGTTGATTTTGATATTCTAGGTATTATCAAATTTCCTGAGTTTTGAGAACGTAGCGGACGTAGAGGATTATAATGTAAAAGGAGCTCATTCAAATACTGAGGTGCTAAACCATTCAGGGCTTTATAAGTAATAAGCAATATTTTAAAATCTATACAATGTTTGGTCATGCTTCCTGGTTCTAGTAAGAACTCTTGTTGCTGCATTTTGGACTAGCTGTAGTTTGTTTACTAAGCGTGCAGAACAACCACCCAATAAAGCATTACAATATTCTAACCTTGAGGTCATAAATGCATGGATTAACATTTCTTAATTTGACATTGAGAGCATAGGCCATAATTTAGATATATTTTTTTAGATTGAAAAATGCTGTTTTACAAATGCTAGAAACGTGGCTTTCTAAGGAAAGATTGTGATCAAATAGCACACCTAGGTTCCTAACTGATGACGAAGAATTGACAGAGCCACCAGGTTTACTAGTGTGTAGTTCCCATCCATTCCTATCCACTCTCTGATGATGCCCCTCCGAGTACATAGTACATCTCTCCCCTTGGTCCCTTGCTAGAGATGCTTTTGAAAGCTTCACTGCTTCCACAAGTTGAGCAATAGTGGTGGGGTTGGTGAGTCCCACAGCTCAATGATGAGGATGAAGAACGGACTGCAACAGCAGTCTAAAGTGACTCTTTCTACTACAAACCTGATTCTAAAAAAGTTGGGACACTGTACAAATTTTGAGTAAAAAAGGAATGGAATAATTTACAAATCTCATAAACTTATATTTTATTTACAATAGAATATACGTAGATAACATATCAAATGTTGAAAGTGAGACATTTTGAAATGTCATGCCAAAAATTGTCTCATTTTGGATTTCCAGAGAGCTACACATTCCAAAAAAGTTGGGACAGGAAGCAATAAGAGGCCAGAAAAGTTAAATGTACATATAAGGAACAACTGGAGGAGCAATTTGCAACTTATTAGGTCATTTGGCAACATGTCTGGGTATAAAAAGAGTCTCTCAGAGTGGCAGTGTCTCTCAGAAGTCAAGATGGGCAGAGGATCACCAATTCCCCCAATGCTGCCGTGAAACATAATGGAGCAATATCAGAAAGGAGTTTCTCAGAGACAAATGGCAAAAAGTTTGAAGTTATCATCATTTACAGTGCATAATATCATCTGACATTCTGGGGGCAGCTTTGGCCTAATGGTTAGAGGCTTAGACTAGTTACCCGTAGAGAGCCAGTTCGAGTCTCGGTGCTGGCAGGAGTTGTAGGGAATGAATGAACCCTCAACACCCCTGGCTAAAGTGCCCTTGAGTTGCTCCCTGGGCACTGGATATAAAGCTGCCCACTACTCCAGGTGTGTGTTCATGGTGTGATCACTTCTCACTGCTTTGTGTGAGCACTTGGATAGGTTAAATGCAGAGCACCAATTCTGAGGATGGGTAACCATACTTGGCAAATGTCATGACTTTCACTTCAAAGATTCAGAGAATCTGGAACAATCTCTGTACATAAGGGTCAAAGCCGGAAAACAATACTGGATTCCAGTGATCTTTGGGCTCAGGAATACTTCCAGAAAACAATGTCGGTAAACACAATTCGCAGTTGCCAGCTAAAACTCTATAGGTTAAAAAAAGGAGACTTATCTAAATGATGATCCACAAGCGCAGGTGTTTTCTCTGGGCCAAGGCTTATTTAAAATGGATTGTGGCAAAGTAGAAAACTGTTCTGCGGTCAGATTAATCTAAATTTGAAGTCCTTTTAGAAAAACTGGGACGGCATGTCATCCGGAATAAAGAGGACAAGGACAATCCAAGTTGTTATCAGCACTCAGTTCAGAATCCTGCATCTCTGATGGTATGGGGTTGCATGAGTGCGTGTGGCATGAGCAGCTTCTGGACAGGCACCATCAATGCTGAAAAGTAAGTTCTAGAACAACATATGCTCCCATCCAGACATTGTCTCTTTCAGGAAAAACCTTGCATTTTCCAACATGACAATGCCAGACCACATACTGCATCAATTACAACGTCATGGCTGCGTAGAAGAAGGGTCCGGGTAATAAAATGGCCAACCTGCAGTCCAGATCTTTCACCCATAGAAAACATTTGGCTCATCATGAAGAGAAAGATGCAACAAGAAAGCTGAACAGCTAGAAGCCTGTATTAGACAAGAATGGGACAACATTCCTATCCCTAAACTTGAGCAACTTGTCTCCTTAGTCCCAAGATGTTTGCAGGCTGTTATAAAAAGAAGAGGGGATGCCACACAGTGATAAACATGACCTTGTCCCAACTTTTTTGAGATGTGTTGATGCCATGACATTTTAAATCAACTTATTTTTCCCATAAAATGAGATGAGAAAATTGGATGATTTTCTCAGTTTAAACATTTGATATGTCATCTATGTTGTTTTCTGTACAATACAATTGAAATTTGAAACTTCCACATCATTGCATTCTGTTTTAATTCACAATTCGTACAGTGTCCCAACTTTTTTGGAATTGGGTTTTTACATCAGCTTCTGTTGCTTGGTCACGTAGCAGCCAGTGTCATATGATGTGATTTCAAGTTTTCCTTTCTCATTAGAATTTTACAAGCTGTTTGTAAATAGATAAGATCCCTAAAGTTGCAAAGACTAAAGTCTCAAACCCAAAGAGATATACTTTATAAAAGTTAAGACTTGACCACATGTTTACACAAAGAAAGAGTGCTTTATATTTTTTTCACTGTATTATTGCCACCACCGCCTTGTCATGGAGACGCTGTGCTTTTCGTTGTGAAATTGCTTTGTTTGGCCTTCCAAAAGAGGACACAACTAGAAATCTGCGTTTAAGTTGTATTTACAACACTGTTCCAGTACAGATATACCCAAATATTCAGATATGTGCAGCGCATTTTATGGAGGACTGCATCCTGAACCTGGGGAAGTAGCCAACAATGCTGTCTACACACAAAGTCTGTTTCTACAGTATATAGTGGGCAGTTCCAACTTTGTAAGTACAGTCGGGCGCTTCTGACTCACAGCCTATAAGTACTTTTTCATATTAAAAGTATTTCCCACTGACGATTCAAACATGAGTTTTGAGCATTGTAGAGTAGCACTTGTTGTTTGTCATTTCTCCAATCACAACATTGTTTCATGTTTACGTTGCGAGCTATGTAACGCAATGCGTAAAAAGAAAGTATAAGTCATTATAATAAGTAATTATGTCCCAACTGGATGCAACAGATGCCTTGTTTGCAATGGGTTTTCTTGGTTTTGTATTGTTGCGCTGGGACACAGCATCACAGCATGGTAAGGGGCGTGACATTTTTGTCAAACACTTGAGGCATTCTTCCAATAACAATGCATTGGTTTAGCTGGCCAATCAGCATACACCTCTCTTTTCAGACCAATGAGCTGCGTAAAAATGATACATTTCAGAAAGGCATGGCATAGAGGATAAACAATAGTGTACAGTATGTGGAAAATAATGCGTTTTTTAACCCTAAACCCCATAAACACATTGCATTATACCAAATACACAAACAAATGTTCTTTTTAGCAATGTCATATGACCCCTTTAACAAGTCGAGCAAGCTGAGTGGCCTGAATTTGTACTGAGATGCCTGGCTCAAAAGTCTATTCATGCGCTTTCTGTGGTCATATAATGCCCATTTTCCACAAGTTGATAAGATTCTTTAGGCTCTTAATGAAAAGTCTGTAAAATAGTTTGTTAAAAATTTCTCAATGGTAGTGTAGAAATTCATTTTTTACCCTGTAAAAAAACAGCCCTTTTCAAAACACGCTGGTTTGTGGAATTCTCATTTAATGCTAATGAGCTCTGCTGGCCCCGCACCTCTCTTCCATCTGCTCTCTGAGAGACGGTTTACTTGTACCACATTCATAGTGAAACTTGCTAATTAGCACATTATTAGAAAAGTGTTATGTGGAGGGGTTGGGATGAACTCAGATGCAGACAGGAAGTACCAAACACAGGATTTATTAATCACAAAAAGGGAAAACAAAACCCACGAGGGGGAAAACACTGACTAGGGTGGATACAAAATAACTGAACAGGACTGAGTTTACAAGATAAACAAAGACTCAAAACACGAGAACACTAACTACAAATAAACACTCACGGATATACAAAGACTTCTCAAAGGGGTGACAAGGATACACTCTCTCACGATGCTGACAAGTAGAAACACATAAGGAGACAATGAACCGACAAAAGACAGAGCACACTAGGGGATCTAAATAGGGGAACTAATTAAGAAACAACAGGTGGCACAGATAAGGCAATCACGACAAGACTACGATAACAAGGGGGGCGGGGCAAGGGAACAAGACAACACAAGCACATGGCCCAAAGACAAGGCCATGTGCTTGTACACAAAACACGGGTCTGTCATGATCCTGCTTCCAGACTAGAGAAAAGTCAGGACATGACAAGACGCGTTGCATCTACGGTAGGCGATATGTACCAAAAAGCTTTGACAGGATGTACTCTAATAGCACTTCGTCGAGTTTTCCTTCAGGTAAACAGGTGTGTTATTTCAAACAAACTGCAACATGACAACTAACAAACGAATGTTACAGTATGAATTACTGACTGTGGAAAACATGAAATATTGTAATTAGTAGTTATGTCTTCTTTATTCGTTATATTTTCTGAATTATATGCATTGTTAGATATAAAAAAAATATTATAATATAGATTGTAACACTGACTTACCTGTCGAGAAGAAAACTGGCCACTTCAGCGTCTCTTTTGAAATCTTTATCAAGCATTAGCTCTTTCCACCTAGAAAAAGCTTTCCCGACATTAACTCTTGTTTTCTGTAATCTACGGTCACGTTTCCTTTTACGTTCTATTTTTGACTGTTTTGGCGACTATGTTTTCTTCTCCTGTGGTGCGGCATATGTATGGTCCATAATAAGAATGCAATCCAGACTTTTAAACTTGCCGGTGCAGTTTCAAGCGCCTCTCACTGCTCTGCACCTGCGTTTCTGGCTCTGACCGAAAACGCGCTGTGGAAACGCGTTGGCTTAGTACTTTTTGTCCCTCTCTGCTATTATAGTTTTGCGAGATGGCGGAACAGCCTCCGTTGACCTACCCGTCCCATGTATATAAAGATAATAAATTCTTCAT
Source organism: Carassius auratus (assembly GCF_003368295.1). Taxonomy (NCBI): domain Eukaryota; kingdom Metazoa; phylum Chordata; class Actinopteri; order Cypriniformes; family Cyprinidae; genus Carassius; species Carassius auratus. Next base: position 17,272,686 of record NC_039246.1, read on the forward strand.
TTACAAGGATTAGTTTAAACATTGGCATAGGTATTTGTACACCATTGAGGGCATATTTATGAATAAAAATATTGATTTTAGATAATAAAATACCTAAAAAGTTACTTATTGTCCCTTTAAGAAACAACAGGTGGCACAGATAAGGCAATCACGACAAGACTGGGATAACAAGGGGGGCGGGGCAAGGGAACGAGACAACACAAGTACATGGCCCAAAGACAAGGGCATGTGCTTGTACACAAAACACGGGTCTGTCATGATCAGTGATCAGGATCATGACAAAAAGGCGATTTGCAATGATTCATTTAAATACATTATACTCACTGCTTCTGTAAGTGAGGCTGGATCATGAATGATTCACATGAACATAAACGCATTTAAGTAGATGAAGGGCACATTTCTTTCAGATCCAAACGTAAATTAATCCTCTGTGATTTCAGTCACTCAAATGTCGAGAGTAAATGACTACTCCTATGATCAGTATTACATCCAACAACAAAACACTTAAATCATTTAGAAGTCATGCTTGTCTGCATCTTGGACTGATGACGGCTCACTCAGGGCAGGTCTGTGGTAAGAGACAAGTCCAGTCTGTGCTGAAACACTGCTGTCAATCAAACAATTTGTGGTATCCGAACATGTGATGGCTCGATTTGACAAAGGGGAATACATTAAAGAGATTACAAAAAACACTTGTTGGATTTTTATCATTATAGGGTGGTTGTGTACACAACTGCCAACACGCATGTCGGTTCAAACACATTGTAAAAGTGCATGTAGCAGTATATGGCCCCTTTAAGAACAATATTTTTTTTTTACGTTACCATTGCACTGACATGCCACGTATTGTGTCTGAGCCATCATTTCTTGTGAATTTCTTGTTCAATTTCCTCTTTCAACACAATTGAAGCAATTTGCAGATTTTCTGAATGAAGATTCCAATGGATACTACTTAAAAGTTGTATAAATCTATTATAAGATAATAAAGCTGTATTAAAGAGATAGTTCACCCAAAAATGTAAATTCTTCTAATCATTTACTCACGGTTAAGTTATTTATGATTCTTTTGTTGGCCACAAAATATGATGTTTTGGTAACCATGTATGTGAAAGTACTTCATAGTGTTCATAGTGTTTTTTCTTCTTTTTCCATAATATGTAAGTCAGTTGTTACCATTGACTGTTTGGTTGCAAACATTCTTGAAAATATCATCTTTTCCTTTAAAGGCAAATGGTGGTGAAACAGCTTTTAAATAATCTTAATAATGAAATATTACCAGTTTTCCAGGATTTAAAATTATTTTATCCAACCCCCTTAGTACGTGAGGCGAACTAAACATGGTCTTTTGTACACAGTGCTTTTAACACACAGAGAAGCAAATAAATAATAATAATTGTATTGACATTTTTTCTTCTCACACAAAGGTATGTAGGTATTGTAACATGTTTCATTCACACTGGCTTCTATTATGAGCCACCACCAGAATAAATAATTTAAAATCTCAATACAAGAGATTTAAAGCCAGCAGTTTTACCGTGCAGCCCAAGACTGACCACTGAAGCTAAGCAGGGTTGAGCCTGGTCGAACAGATTTGTAAATTCGTGCAAGAAAACGCAAAATATTGGGCCAGATGGCTAGCCCCTCTTATTCGCTGTGTGCGAGGTCCCACAAGCCCCCACAGGGGTATCCCCCTTTGAGTTTCTTTATGGACCCCAGCCCCGTGGGGTGTTAGACGTCCTAAAAGAAACTTGGGAAGACAGACGCTCAGATAGCAAAAATGAAATTCAATATGTCATGGACCTGAGAGCAAAACTCCATACACTGGGGCAGCTCTCTATGGAGAATTTGCTTCAGGCTCAAGGAAGGCAAAGCTGGTTGTATAACAGGTGATCTAAGCTTCGAGAGTTTGCACCGGGAGATAACGTGCGCAAAATGCCCAATGGTCCAGCGCCACGACCCAAGATGGCCACCAGTCCAGAGTCATGGCACAAGATGGCTGCTTGCCCAGCTCTTCTACACAGGATGACAGCCACAGCTGACCTTCCAGAGTTGAGTCAGATTCCCGTGGACCCTCCAGAGTCAAGTCAGGTTCCCGTTGACCCTCCAGAGTTGAGTCAGGTTCCCGTTGACCCTCCAGAGTGGAGTCAGGTTCCAGGTGACCCTCCAGAGTGGAGTAAGGTTCCAGTTGACCCTCCAGAGTGGAGTCAGGTTCCAGTTGACCTTCCAGAGTGGAGTCAGGTTCCCGTTGACCCTCTAGAGTCGAGTCAGGTTCCCGTGGACCCTCCAGAGTCGAGTCAGGTTCCCATTGACCTGCCAGAATCGAGTCAGGTTTCGGTTGACCCTCCAGAATCGAGTCAGGTTTCGGTTGACCCTCCAGAGTCGAGTCAGGTGCTCGTGGACCCTCCAGAGTCGAGTCAGGTGATTGTGGACCCTCCAGAGTCAGGGTTAGTCACCGTTGACCTTCCAGAGTCAGGGTTAGTCACCGTCGACCTTCCAGAGTCAGGGCTAGTCACCGTTGACCTTCCAGAGTCAGTGCTAGTCACCGTTGACCTTCCAGAGTCAGGGCTAGTCACCGTTGACGCTCTGGAGTCAAGTCAATTCCCCGGTGAAATTCATGGACAAAGACAAGTCACCGGTGATCTTCATGGGCAAAGTCCAGTCACCAGTATTCTTCATGAACAAAGTCAAGTCACCATTGATCTTCATGGGCAAGGTCAAGTCACTGACTATCTTCATGGGCAAAGGCAAGTCACCGACTATCTTCATGGGCAAAGGCAAGTCACCAATATTCTTCGTGAACAAAGTCAAGTCACCGTTGATCTTTGTGGACGAAGTCAAGTCACCAGTGATCTTCATGGGCAAGGTCAAGTCACCGACTATCTTCATGGGCAAAAACAAGTCACCATTGATCATCATGAACAAAGGCAAGTCACCATTGATCTTCAGGAACAAAGGCAAGTCACCATTGATCTTCATGAACAAATGCAAGTCACCAATGATCTTCATGAACAAATACAAGTCACCAATAACCTTCATGAGCAGAGTCAAGTCAGCATTGATCTTCTGGAATCCAGTAGAAACACCATGGGATTACCAGAGTCTCTTCAGGTCTCTGTGGAACTACCAGAGCCTCCACACATCTCTGCTGAACTAATAGAGCCTCCACACATCTCTGCTGAACTAATAGAGCCTCTCCACGCCTCTGTTGAACTACTAGAGCCTCTCCATGTTTCTGCTGAACTACCAGAGCCTCCACACATCTCTGCTGAACTAATAGAGCCTCTCCACGCCTCTGTTGAACTACTAGAGCCTCTCCATGTTTCTGCTGAACTACCAGAGCCTCTCCACATCTCAGCTGAACTACTAGAGCCTCTTCTCGGCTCGGCTGAACTACCAGAGTCTTTCTTGCCTCTGTGGAACTTCCAGAGCCTCGTCACACCTCAGTCGAACTCTCTGAGCACCCGACTGATCCTGTTGTGGCCACAAAGGCTACCCTTAACTTGTTCATGTTCTCTGTTTCAGACTTGCCCAACCAGACTTGCCCTCCTGTTTATTCGGCTGTCTGTTTCGAACGCACGGATGTGGTGGTCTTCTGCTCCGCCCTGGTGGGCGTCACGTTATGTCCTTCCTGGACTTGTGTTTTTGTGGTTGCTTTGTTTTTGTTCTTCTGTCTGTTTTCCACCTATGGACCTAGCCCTCCTACCCTCCCTCTGATCCTCTGCCGGTCCATCTCCCTCCTGGACTCCTTGTTTTGTGTTGCACTTCTCTTGTCTCTGTTTCCTCATTTTACCTGGTCCTCTTGTCTCTGTTTTCCCCATTTTACCTGGCCCTCCGTCCCTCCCCCTGGTCTACCGCCGCTCCACCTCCCTCCTGGTGTCTTTGTGTCTTTGGTCTTCCCTTGGGTTCAGGTGGAGCATCTGGCAGCTGCTCCGTGGAGGAGGGGGTAATGTCACGTTGTCTAGTCTCTGTTTCCCTGGGTGTCCACTAGTGGGCCCACTTCCCCTTAGGCACTTCACCATAGGCACTAGAATTCCACCCAGTCTTGTCCTTTCATCACAGTAATTGCACTCCTGCTAATTGCACCAGGTGCCTTAACTTAATTGTCATTAGCCTCCCTATATTTACCAGTCTTTTCCTGTTGTCTGTATGGAGTCCTTACCTTTCGTGTTCCCAGTCTTTTCATCCTCCGAGATTCTTCATTGTCTTCCCGTCCTCCGAAAACCCCTTGTTTTCCTAGTTCCCGTTCCGTTCCCTTTCCTGTTCCTTCCTTTGTTTGTTTGTTTTGGACTGCTTTCTGGTTTTGCCCCTTGCTTGTTTTTACGACGATTTGGATTACCCCTAATAAATATCATACCTGCAATTGGATCTATCTCTCTCCCTGTGTCTCACTGGAACACGATCGTCACACTCACTGACATCATAGGTTTACAATCAGAATTTGCAGATGTGTTTCCGCCCCTGCCTGGTCGTACTAATTTGATTCAGCACCATATTGAGATGGAGCAGGCGTGGTAGTTTGTAGCCGGCCATACAAGTTACCTGAACACAAAAAAAAAGTGGTTCAGTCAAAATTAGAGGCAATGCTGGGGATGGGAGTTATCGAGGTGTCCCACAGTGATTGGGTGAGACCGATAGTTTTGGTCCCTAAAACGGATGGCTCGGTGTGGTTTTGTATCGACTATCGCAGGGTTAACGCAGTGTTGAAATTTGATGCATATCCAATGCCACAGATTGACGAGCTACTTGGTTGGTTAGGTACGGCTCGTTTTTATTCAACACTGGATTAACGAAAGGATACTGGCAGATCCCCTTATCCCCCATGAATAAAGAAAAAACAGCCTCCACCTCGTCGTTTGGATTACACCGATTTGTGACACTTCCTTTTGGCTTGTTCAGGGTCCCAGCCACATTTCAGCTCCTCATGGATAGAGTCCTGCGGCCCCATGCTGTCTATGCCACTGCCTACTTGGATGATATCATCATCTACAGTGGAGACTGCCAGTGACATATGGAGCATGTGCACAGATGGCTGTGGCCAACTTCCTTTCGAAGGGGGGGAGGGGGGGAGGTAGGACTGCAGGCCATATGGAAATATATGCGTGTGGCATGATTTGTTTTATTTTATTAATAAAGTACCCACAAGCCTCAGAACGCTGACCCTGATCTCCTTCCTTCTCACTCAAACGAACTTGAGATAATTACAAAATTTAAGGAATTATTATTATTATTACAAAACATCAAGTCAAAATTTTTTCATTTATTTAAAATTTATTTAATTAATTATTTAATTCATAAAATATTGTCATAAATCATGTATTCATATTTGTCCACTGGAAATTTACTTCATATACAGAACAGTGAGATGTATTTCAGGTATAAAACATGAATACCTATAGGCACCTTACACTATAGTAAATGAACACAGTATTTATTTAAATACACCCCCTCCATAAATTTTAATTCTAAAAGGAAAACTCCTATAAGTGCATAAGCAAATAAGGTCTCAACAATAACTGTCCATGCCTTTTACAGCTTTTGCAGCAGCACATCTCTCTGGCATAGTGTTAGTTTATTTCCTGAAAACATCAACAATAATGTTATCCCATGACTTCTGCAACTCAAGCCAGAAGGCTTTCCTTTGAATTTACAACAGATCTGTCCTTGCCACAAATTTGCTCCATTGGGTTGAGGTCCGGACTATAAGGTGACCATTCCATCATTTTCAATGTTCCAGCTGATTTCTTCCATCACAAAAAGTTCCAACAATAGTTTGTTTTATGGATATTGTAATGGCCAATTCAACAAAAACAACTCAAACTTCTTAAATATGCCAAATATTCCACAGTTTTGCCCACCACTGTTAACATTAAGTAAAAAAAAAAAGTTAAACATGAGTATATGTAAAGCGCTATTTTTTTTTAGCATATTTGTTTGTGATGTGATAGAGTCAAAAGCTCAGCTGGACCCTGTGTATGCTACACTCCGCTTCGGAACTTCTCTGGCCAGCACCAGCCGATCTAGCTTTGGGAGTTTCTGTGAATCTCTGAGCCAAAGCCTGGTGTGTACCACATATACCACAAGCAAGTTTGGGTTTCATGGATGTTGTTACTTGTTAGATATTTAGATTTAATAAAGGTGTATTGAACATAAACCTAGAACTTATATATTTTTTTCTGATGACTAAATGTAAATTATGTTTTACAAGCATTTTTGAGCCGTTAAACTTGCAAACTGCATTCTAATTATTACTGTATTTGCTTTATCATTGTTATTTTTTTAATAGATCAGTTACTGAATGGAAGCTTATATTTTAAACATTCACATTTTTATTGAACATTTTTGTTTGAAACTCTTTATGTGCCTTTGAGGATGAAGAGGATGGTCAGCAGAAGAACGAGTATGTGTCCACTGAGGAGGAAAAAATGACTGAAAACCAGATAAAGGGTAAAATAATCAAACTCAATATATACAGATATACAGTACATTGCACAGTAAGAGATCAGTGGTTCTCAACTGGTTTTGCTTTAGAACAGATATTTTAACCCATTGACTGTCACTCACATTTTTTAACATAGACTTGAAAGTGCACGATCCAAACCTCAATTTTAAAATTCATGACTGAAAACATTTTGTAACATGTTTTGATGTACTATTTTCATGGTAATGCAATGTTTGAATTTAAAATGGGTGCAAAGGATGAATTTTAAGATTTTAAGTTATATCATTTCTGATGATTTCTAAAGTGTGATAGAGAAAAAGGCAACAAAGAAGACTTTTTTGACAAAGGTCAGAACTCCTGTTATGATGCAGGCTTTTGAGGTGCACTCTTGCCATAAAATTAATCTATTACTTTTTCTACATAATTCTTAAGAAAAAAGATTGGTAAAATATCTATTGAAGAGTCTTAGACCTTTCTAACGATATATAGTTTGTCATGATTAGATTAGGATTTAATTGTAATATAGGGAAGTAAATGTAGGGTGCCCACAGAGTGCCCAGTAACAGTTAATAAACTGAACTTTAACGGATGACTCAATATTAAGTGCTTTATCAAGAATGGTATTTCTTTTATACAGCAGTGCTATAAAGAAATTGGTTGCACTTTATTTTACAGTAAATGCACTTACATGTACATGTATATACAGTTTACTAACCTAAGAAATTACTTATAAGTAATATTTTGTAGCTAAATGGTTTATGGTTAGGTTTTAGGTAGGTTCAAGGTTAGTACCTAGATATTGTAATACTATAATAATTACATAGTATGTACTACCAAAAATGTATATATTAACTTAATTTTCAGTCCAAAATGAGCTGTTTTGATTATTTTGTATATTACTGTGTGCACATGTAAGAGGCATGTATGAGTGGAGTAGAGATTTTCCTTTGCTACCAAAATATTTTGTAACCAGTGCTTCCCAGCCAAGATGTGCACAGAGGAGTCATAGGTGCACATGAGGCTGATGAGTGTGATGTTGTCTGCAAACTTCAGGAGCTTGACAGAGGGGTCTTTAGATGTGCTGAATGTGAGTTTTCCCAGCCTCACTTGCTGCTACCTGTTTGTCAGGAAGCTGATGATGCAAAGACAGACAGAGGTGGGCTCAGAGAGCTGAGTAAGTTTGGCAAGGAAAAGGTTTGGGATGAAAGTGCTGAAAGCCTAGCTGACGTGAATTGAGTCCTTAGTTTTTCAGAATAATTCCTCTTTGCCACTCTGATCTCCTTTTCCAGTGTGAATTTGCTTTATACAAGACATTGTTCCTCTTTCTGTAAGCATGTTCTTTGGCCTGATGGAGCTGTCTGAGTTTTGCAGTGAACCGTGGTTTTTCAATGTTTTAAGTTAGATGAATCCTGGTAGGAATGCACAAATCTCCTCAGAAACTGATAGAAGATGTTACAGTCTGTGAGCTGGTCCAGTTCAGTCACAGCTTTGAAAACACTCCAATCAGTGAGGTCAAAACAATCTTTTAATTCCTGCTCTGCTTCATTAGTCCATCTTTTGACAATCCTCAATACAGGTTATGCTGATTTCAGTTTCTGCCTGTAGGTATAAGATATACCAAACAGTGATCAGAGAGTTGCCTGTTGAACAAAGTGATACGCAAGCTTTTTTGTGATGTAACAGTGATCAAATATATTACGGTCTCTGGTGGGACATGAGATTTGCTTTATTAAAAGACAGGAGAGATTTGCTTTATTAAATTAAAGTCAAGTCAAGAGATACCTTTTCTAGTATCTCGTACAGAAAAGGGAGATTTGAGATCAGTCTATAATTATAATTAAAGTCCCCAGGAATTATTAAAACAGAGGCCGGGTGTTGTTGTTCTGTCTCTGTGATCTGATCAGCTAGTTTCTGTAAATCTGAACTTGTGGAGGAATGTAAACACTCACAAGAATAAATGAGCAAAACTCCCGCAGCAAGTATAAAGGATTACAGTTAATGAAAAGCAGTCCTAGATTGGGACAGCAGATCTTCTTTAATACTGAAACATCTGAACACCACCTTTTGTTGATATAAAAGCATGTCCCGCAGAAGTGCAATTGATTTCCCTGTTGATTCTGCATCACGGTCCACTCTGAACAGTTGGAAACTCTGCAGATTTAACCTGTGGTCATTCAGCCAGGTTTCTGTGAAACACAGAGCAGTAGATTGTGAGAAGTCCTTATTTGTCCAGGACAGCAAAAGGAATTTGTCCATTTTGTTGTGTAAAGAGTGGAGGTTTGCCAGATAGCATGCAAGGAAACGACACTCAAAATCTGTACTGCCTGAGCTTCACAAGGGCACCGGCTCACTTTACTTGTCTGTGCGTCCTGAAGCAAGCACATGCTTCAATCAAAGTTAAAGAAGCCCAGGAAGAAGGCAGAAGGCAGAATGGACAGGAATCAGGGGAGGGATGGCGTGCCAGGAAGAGGGCCTGGACACAGAGGTGGATCAAAAGGCCAGAGCAGGGCAGGCAGAACAAACCAGCGAGGCTTTGGCCAAACAGGATCAACAGCAGACCACCAGGAGAGACCTTGAGAGACAGAAATGAACCCTGGCAGAGGGCTCAGGCAGGACTGCAATGAAAAGCAAAGAGAGGTTAGTAACACGCTTGCTGGCCGTAACAGCACAGGCATACAGTTCAGCAACAGCCTTCTTAGACTATAAGTAGTCTGAGAGTTCAGGAATGGGCACCAGCACCCAGAGAGGAATGGAAGCAGATGCCACCGCTGCCACCTCGGGAGGTTCTGCAGCAGAATCCAAGCCACCACCTCAGTAGGAACTGGAACAAGCTCAGGACTCAACTCATAAACTTGAGTAGGCTAAAGAGTGGACCCATGAACTAGAACAGGTTCTGTAGAGGACTCTGGGGACTCCCGGACTGTAGCAGGCTCTGGAATTGACTCTGAGGGCTTCCGGACTGGAGCAGGCTCTGGAGTGTACTATGAGGGCTTCAGGACTGGAGCAGCTCTGGAGTTGACTCTGAAGGCTTTGGACTGGAGCAGGTTGTGAAGACCAGCAAAACAGAGAGCTTAGGTGTGGCCGGTAGGGCAAGGAGCTTGGTTGGAGCTAGCAAAGCAAGGATCAGGGGTGGAGCTGGAAAAACAAGGTTCATAGATGGAGCTGGCAAAGCAAGGATTATGGGAGAGACAAAGAGAGCTGGCTGCTCAGTAAGTTTTGGGACCACCAGAGTCGGGTCCTCCAGGACCACCAGACTTGGGACCAACAGTTAGGTCCTCCAGGACCACCAGACTTGGAACTAAAAGTCGGGTCCTTCAAGAGCACTGTACTTGGGACCACCAGAGTTGACCATGCTGTCCTTCTCCTTCTCTATGTTGGGGAAAAAACTGAGTTTTTCTTGTGTATTACCTTCTCCTCCTGATGAACCTGTAAGTACCCGGAGAAGTTCCAGAAGTCCAAGGATTTTAACTACATTTACATTTAATCATTTAGCAGACGCTTTTATCCAAAGTGACCTACAAATGAGAGCAATAGAAGCAATCAGACCAACAAGAGAACAACAACAGTATATGAGTGCCATGTAGCTATGTTTTTTTTTTTTTTTTTTTTAAAGAATACGATAGACAATAAAAGGTAAGTGCTAGTATTAGTTGGCCAATTGCTGGCGAAAAAGGTGATCCTTTAGATGTTTTTTTGAAAACAAGTAAAGACTTGGTTGTTCGAATTAAGATTGAGAGGTCTTTCCCACCAGCTGGGCACAGTACAGGAAAGGTCAGTGAGAGTAATTTTAACCTCTTTGGAAAGGCACCAAAAGGCATCGTTCCCTTGCAGGACACAAGGGCACATAAGTTTGAAACTGTGAGTTTAGGTATATAAGTGCCGTGCCAGTGGTTGTCTTGTAGGCAAGCATCAGTACCTTGATTTGATGCGAGTGGCTACTGGTAGCCAGTGTAACCTGATGAGGAGAGGAGTAATGTGAGCTTATTTTTTTGGCTCATTCAAAACAAACCTCAATGCTGCATTCTGGATCAGTTGTAGAAGCTTGATAGTACATGCAGGAAGGCCCTACAGCAGAGCATTACAATAGTCCAGTCTGGAGAGAACAAGAGCTTGGACAAGAAGTTTGATGGCTTGCTCTGACAGGAAGGGTCTAATCTTACAAATGTTGTATAAGGCAAATATGCCGGACTGGATCATTGTAGCAATATGGTCTGTGAAGCTTAACTGATGATCCCTCACAACTCCTAGGTTTCTGACTGTCCTGGAAGGAGTTATGGTTGATGAACCCAGTTGTATATAGTAGTTGTGATGAAATGATGGGTTAGCTGGAACCACCAGCAGTTCTGTTTTATTAGAGTTGATCTGAAGGTGATGGTCATTCATTCAGCTAGAAATGTCACAGACAGGCTGCAATGCATGCAGCTACAATCGGATCATCTGGTTGGAATGAGAAGTAGAGTTGAGTGTCATCAGCATAGCAGTGATAGGAAAAGCCATGCTTCTGAATGACAGATCCTAATGATGTCATGTAGATGGAGAAGAGAAGTGGTCCAAGTACTGAGCCTTGAGGAACCCCAGTAGCAAGAAGTTGTGACTTAGAAACTTCAACCCTCCAAGACACCCTGACGGATCTATATCTGATAGGTAGGACTTAAACCACAGTAGTTTAGTTCCAGAGATGCCCAACTTTCTGAGGGTGCACAGTAGAATCTGGTGATTAACTGTATCAAAAGCTGCAGACAGATCCAGCAAGATGAGTATGGAGGATTTGAAAGCTGCTCTTGCCAGGTGCAGGGCATCAGTAACTGAGAGCAGGGCAGTCTCAGTTGAGTGGCCGCTTTTGAAACCAGATTGATTGTGGTCCAGGAGTTTGTTCTGTACAAGAAACAGAGCTGGTTGAACACAACTCGATCATGCGTCTTTGCAACGAATGGAAGAAGGGATATAGGTCTGTAGTTTTCTAGAAGTGCTGGATTTAGAGATGGTTTCTTAAGCAGTGGGCTTACCAGAGCCTGCTTAATTGCTGAGGGAAATGTACCAGAGTGAAGAGAGGTGTTGATAATGTAAGTAAAGGTTCTTGTCTTATTTGTGAAGAAAACTGCAAAGTTGTCGGCTGTAAGAGTCGATGAAGGAGGAGGCGGGGGTGGACTAAGAAGAGAAGAGAAAGTTTTGAAAATTGTGCGAGAGTCAGAACATTTGTTAATTTTGTTGTGGCAGTATGATGTTTTCATAGTGAAAACACTTGCAAAGAAGGAAGAGAGGAGAGACTGATACACACTGAGGTCAATAGAGTTTCTTGATTTATGCTATTTCCGCTCTGCAGACTTGCGTTTAGAACAATGTTCACAGAGAACATCGGACAGCCAGGGGGCAGTTTGGGTGGTGCGTGCTGGTAACTGATCCATCTCTCATAGTGGAAGGGGTTCATCCAGAGAGAGGTTAAAGATGTCCTTAATATCCAGCCCCTGACAATCCAGCCTCTTTTTCCTCATTCAAACCTACTGGTTGAAGTCCTGCACCTCCATTCCCTGCAGGTGAAGAGCAGCCAGACTCTGAAGAAGGACTTGTCCGTCTTGCATGTTTACAGGGAGCAGTCTTCTGTCTCTCATGCTGCTGGATCTGTAGTGTGGCTGCATTATTCTGTCATGGAATCACTCTGTGAAAACATAGAAGATCCAAGTGCAGTTTAATAATCCCAAAACTATATCCAAAAACAGGGTGATAGGCAGAAAGCAGAGCTCAATGTCACTTTCACTTTTTTCTTTTTTCACTTGAAATTAATGTCATTGTAAATTGGTCTGATTCACTGAGTACATCTAAAGTCTAAACTTTAAACTTATTAAAGATGCACTTTAAAGGCGCGTCTAATGGAGACGGCGTGTCAGAATCGGCAATTCATCCTTGCGACACAGAATCAGAAAACACTAGTTTATTAATAAATAATTCAAATATCTCCTTACTATTTCCCCCTGTCACATTTATGACCATTACTTTTGCCGGTGCTAACTGCTGACGGCACGCACTGCTGCTGCGGGACACTAAACACCATAGAGTTGCTCTTCACAGTCGTGGTAGCATGGTCTTGTGTTGTTTCCATCAGGGCGGCAATTATTATTATTTTTCCATCATGGATATATGTATGTATAAAATATAAAAATAAGGAGAAGCCTAAAACAGACAAGACCCGTGTCTGAACTATGATGTGAAAATTTGCCAGGAGGAAGGGCGTCCGCCATATGAGGTACAAATTAAGCTCTGGATATTATGAAAACCTATCGTGAGGCATGATAGGTATGATAGTATTAAGGTACTAACCGTAGTGCCAATTAAACACTCACAGTGTGTAATGCTGTTTGTGGAGCTGTTTAATTATCCTTTGCTGAGATCTTGAGAGATTTAATGGCTTGTATTTCAGTTCATTTCATTTAAGTCAGTTGGAGCTTTTGTTGTTGTTTATCTTTCCTTCAGTTATTCTACTTGTAAGTAGGTGTTCAAATGTTAAAAAATAATGTTTTGGGAATATCATGCTAAACCTTAAATGATGTTCTATTAACATAAATGAAATGTTTATATTCTTGGAATTTATTGGAATTCCTAGAAAATGTAGTTCTCAATGAAAAAAATAATTAAAACACTTCAGGAACATCATATTAACCCTAAAAAAATTCTACTTTAATGTTTTTTCATAACCAAAAGAGAATGTTTGGAAAATGTGCTTAGAATAAAAATTTGTTAGCATAATTTTTTTTAATTCACAGTGGGGGAATATTTATTTGTTTAGGCAAATAATGATATTCTAGGGAATTGTGTGCTTCTATTTTTATAGCAATAGTGTGGACAGGGCGTTTTGTACTCTGTTTACAAGGCAAGGTTAAAAAAGAAAGGATTGATTTAGTCAGTGTGGAAGATACTGACTAGTCTGCAGAAAGCAAAGTCCTAAAACCAGTTTAACACCTCTGGTGTGATTTTAAATGCAGACCTTAAAATGTTAGTTCATCGAAAAATCAAATTATGTCATTAATAACGCACGCTCAAGTCGTTCCAAACCAGTGAGTCCTCCGTTCATCCTCGGAACAGAGTTTAAGATATTTTAGATTTAGTCCGACAGCTCTCAGTCCCTCCATTGAAGCTGTGTGTATGGTCCATGGAAGGTACGGTATTGTCCATGTCCAGAAAGCTAACAAAAACATCATCAAAGTAGTTCATGTGACATCAGAGGGTCAGTTAGAATATTTTCAATCATCAAAAATACATTTTGATCCAAAAATAGCAAAAACGACGACTTTATTCAGCATTGTCTTCTCTTCCATGTCTGTTGTGAGAGAGTTCAAAACAAAGCAGTTTGTGATATCCGGTTTGCAAACGAATTTTTTGATGTAACCGGATCTTTTTGAACCAGTTCACCAAATCGCACTGAATCGTTTTAAATGGTTCTCGTTTCCAGTAAGCATCAATCCACAAATGACTTAACCTGTTAACTTTTTTAATGTGGCTGACACTCTCTCTGAGTTCAAACAAACCAATATCCCAGAGTAATTCATTAACTCAAAAAGTACACTGACTGAACTGCTGTGAAGAGAGAACTGAAGATGAACACCGAGCCGAGCAAAAAAAAACCGAACAAAAGACTGACTCGTCCGATTCGAGAACCGAGGAGCTGATGAAACTGTGCATGTGTGATTCAGCGTGAAGCAGACCGACACACAGAGCGTCTGAACCGAACTGATTATTTTGGTGATTAATTCTGAACTGATTCTGTGCTAATTTTATGAGCGCGGGTAAACCAAAGGTTTGAATCAAGGGTAATCATCACCAATGACACCATTACGTCGAGCGCAAAAGAACCGGTGAACCATTTCCTTCAACCGGTGTATTGAATCGAACTGTCCGAAAGAACGTCTGGTGATCCGAAAACCAATGCAACCGGTTCTTGACTCGTGAAAGAGTCAATCTTTCGTTCATTAACTGGCTTCGGCTCGGTGTTCATCTTCAGTTCTCTCTTCACAGCAGTTCAGTCAGTTTGGGCACCCTGGTATAGATAATACAAACAGTTTACTTAAATTGAGCAGGAAACCAAAAGTTTCTCAATCAGGACTTGACTTGTGGTGATGCAGCAGGGAATTCATACTTTCCTCTGCCAAAACAAATCTATCTCCTTTTAGTACATACCTGACTTTAGCACCCTCTTATGGAGCGTAGTTGAAGCATGAAACTCTTACCCCAATCAAAAACACCTGAAGCATTTGTGTTTGCTGTTAGATTAGTTGTTAATGTTATCGTATCTTTTGTATCAATAGAAAAGGACTTCTTGATACATTTTGTCAACTGATTTCTGGGTAATTCATTCAACTCAGAGATCAAATGGATTCCTATTAATGAACTTTACTGACACCACTTATGGATACAGTTGGATTTGGTGTACAAGGATTAAGAACAACTTGGAATGTGAATCACCGATGGACTTTTGTTGGGGGACTTATCTTCTCACTTTACTATTGCTCTACGAGCAGAGGTCTTGTCTTTCCTTGATTTCAAAGGACACTTTCATGCATTTACGGATAATCCTAAAGTTTTTGACAGGATTTTACAGATTTATATTGGCAAAATGAGAGGCACTCATCCTCTGCCCAAATAGCCTACATGCCAAAGCCAAAGTAATGTTCACCAAAACCAAAACATTGCAAAACTGCCAACACATAGTTCACAGTACACACAGTAGTTCCACACATATTGTTTTCTTTAGTGCTTTACTATGCCAAACTTAACGAGGCCTCCAATTAATGTTTATCCATCTGTGTGATCCGAGGCAGTTCTAATTTATCCAATTTATATCTATCCAATTTTTATCTAATTTATATTTAAGTACTCTTTACAAACTGACTTTTTAAAATTGGTTTTGTTTTATACAGATTTGTGTAAAAACTTTTAAATATGTTGTTAATTAACACTGTTTTATATGTTGTTAATTAACACTGTTGTTTTATTTCACTGATGTACTGTATGCCTAAGTGACCTGACATTCAGCCAAGTATGGTGACACATATTAGGAATTCATGCTCTGCATTTAACCCATCCAAAGTGCACACACAGCAAACACACACCCAGAGCTGTGGGCAGCCATTTTTTTTGCTGCAGCACATGGAGAGCAGTTGAGGGTTTGGTGCCTTGCTCAAGGGCACCTCAGACATGGTATTTAGGGTGGAGAGAGCACTCTACATTTACTCCCCCAACCTACAATTCCTGCCAGCCCAAGACTCAAACTCATAACCTTTGGATTACAAGTCCAAATCTCTAACCATTAGGCCACAACTTCCCCTAAAGGTGAGTCTGTAACAAGTCCATCATCTTCTTCCTTGAGACTCTGTCTGTCGTCCTCTTCCTGGGAGTCAGTCCTATGCTATACACTCTGCTTACCTTCCTGCCAGCCCTTTGCCATCCCCTTTCACCAGCCCACATCCGTTCTAAGACTCACATTCCCTCAGCACGAGGGCCAATAAGTGGCCTCCCCAATTTGAAATAATATTATTGGGTTGTCCTATGTAAAATAAACTCTACCTTTGATTTTGAAAGTAACTTTGCCACACTTTGTAATTTCCCACAATATTTGATCAGTATCAATATTTCATCCTTCTCTTGACCCACGGTAATCAAAGGGACAAAACGGCCTGACATCCTGGCTAGACGGCCATGTAACGGGTGAGGTTTTCATCCGGACAGCAGTTCCAGCAGCACATGAACATGAACACCTCATGTGTTCTGTCAACCAGTTGTTTCACATGTTTTATTGTGTTCACCTGTGTCCTCATTAGGTGATCCTCCAGACCTATCTTTAGTTGTAGTCTGTTTAGTTGTCCCTGATCAAAACGTTGATTAAAATTTAGAAGAATAGGACAGAGACAGTGTTATGGCTCTCTTAGTAAACACAGATAGCAAAATTCCAGAATGAATTGATCAAATGAATATATCAAATGAAGCAGAACTGGCAAAAATCTGGCCACATTGATTTTAATTCTGGCCCAGATCCAACGCCTTGCTCTGGCCCACATATTGTAAAGAATGATGGCATTGTGGTCTGCTCCCGTTTGCCAGATTTGAGCAACAAGCAAGCTAAAGGAAGGTGAAAAGTAAGCCATGAATAAACCAAATAAAGCAGAACTGGCCCAAATCTGGGCCACATTTATTACGCTCCTGTTTGCCAGATTTCAACCATAAGCAAACCACAGGAAGGCAGCATGTCAGCCATGGCAATAAATAAATAAATGGGTTGTCCGGTCCTGTTTGTCAGGTTTTGTCCTCAAGCAAGCATTAGCATTCCTGCTTGTAAGCCAATCAAATAAACCAAAACAGGCCATAATGTGGACCGCAGTTGATTTTTATTCTAACCCTGCACAACAACACCTAAATGTTGATAAAATCATCCAACCCAAGTGTTCCACAAGCAGCAATTAAAATATCACAGATAAATATTCAAATACACATTAAAATACTTTAAATCTGTTCTTTCCAAATTTTTTACTTAAATGGTTCTTACTCAGACTCTACCCAGACAGCTACCCCTTGGATTTCATGTGGGCCAGATGTGAGCTGGATCTGGGCCAACACTATGTTGCTGTCTTGGTAGAGTCTGAATGGGAAGACTGGCCCAGATATGTTTGAGGATAAGTGGGCCACATTTGTGGCATCATATGTGGGCCACTTTAGGCCCACAGCTACATTAGCCAGTGCTCACTGTGCCATATCTTGGCCAGAACTGGCCCGCATAAGCTTTAATGTACCTGGGCCATATTTGGTTTACACCCTGATTAGCCTTTGTTGATAATGCCATGTTTTTGTCAATGGTAGCCCAAATTTGGTTAGAACTATTCGGGCCATAATCACTGTTTACCACATGGGCCACTACATTCAGATTACACTCGTGGATTATTAAAAAACTATTTACCTTTATCTTCTTTGTGTGTGAGTTTATCTTAGACACCTGTTCCGTGACAGTAGTTACTATAGCTATGAGTTTTATTTCCTTCAGACACTGTGGTACTTTTTTCACAAAGTAGCTTGTTTCTCCATTTATTCTTTTAAATGTTCAAAATAGCTTATATCTTTTTTTATGAATTTTTTTAAATAAACCTTTTATTTTTTTATTTTAAATAATGTTAATCTTGATAGCCAGAAATCACCCCATAAAGCATACTTTATATATTTATTTTATCTATGTTGCAAGTGAACAAATATTTGATGACATCTGTGTTTTATTTTCTTTAAATTTGCATAGTTTTATGGTCTTCGATGGATCCTCAGATCTTGCCCACGAGATCCACTTTCCTGAGTTTAGCTTTAACCCTTTGGTTAAATCAATCAATCAATCAATCAATTACCTTTATTTATATAGCGCTTTAAACAAAATACATTGCGTCAAAGCACTGAACAACATTAATTTGGAAAACTGTCTCAATAATGCAAAATGATAGTTAAGGCAGTTCATCATTGAATTCAGGTATGTCATCTCTGTTCAGTTTAAATAGTGTCTGTGCATTTATTTGCAATCAAGTCAATGATATCGCTGTAGATGAAGTGACCCCACCTAAGCAAGCCAGAGGTGACAGCGGCAAGGAACCGAAACTCCATCGGTGACAGAATGGAGAAAAAAACCTTGGGAGAAACCAGGCTCAGTTGGGGGGCCAGTTCTCCTCTGACCAGACGAAACCAGTAGTTCAATTCCAGGCTGCAGCAAAGTCAGATTGTACAGAAGAATCATCTGTTTCCTGTGGTCTTGTCCTGGTGGTCCTCTGGGACAAGGTATTTACAGGGGATCTGTATCTGGGGCTCTAGTTAAATGTGAACAGTTTATTGTGATTGGTTGTTCTGTGCTTGGGTCGAGGGCTGCTGGGCAATGGGGATGCATGCAGGGTGCTGCTGAAGGCAATACTGAGTTCCATAAGTTGTGTGCTCCCTGTATCATGACATAGTGTCAGAAATAAAAGTTCTCCGCACACTTCTCTGATCTGTGAAGGAGGATGGAAGAAAAGTCCACGTTTTATGCACCCATAAGTTGGCTGGCTTGAAGGCAGCGTTTTGCATTTTTCAGGATTGCAACAAAACTTGTATGCGGTTGGCAAACAGGCTGAACCCATATAAGAGTCCTGCACGGGTCCATTTTTGGAGGCCCGCCCCCTCCCGTACCCGCAAAGTTCAGCACCAGATCCGACCCGTCACCCGTGATAATATCAAAATTAAGTTCAAGATCGATATAGGTGCAGATATCATGTCATGTCTGAGCAAACATTTCTGAAACTTCCTAATCACCCTCATCTTACAAAAACATTTGTCGGCTTCTGGACATATGTATTTAAAATAAGTAGGAGCTAATTTAGTTTCTCCAAGAGGGTCTTGCACTTGCACTCTCCAGACTTGCATTCTCAGACTTGCACTCTTAGACACTTGCACTTCCGCTAGTGACAACACTTGCAGTCTTTATTTTTTATTTTGTTGAATTTTTTATTACTTTTTGTTTGAATTTCTCAACATTCTCAACAGTAGCCAGGTGGCTAAGACAAGAAAAAAGAAACTAAATTACAATGTCATTTGCAATCGCTGCTTGCAGTCTCTGCTACCTGTGATGTCACTTGCAATCAACACAAATCGTGCATGTTGCCAATGGAGACAAGACGCTGTGGTGGCGATTAAACGATTAAAACTAATTTAGTACTATAACATACAGGATCCTGCAAGAAAAACACAAGACCGGCAAATCCGTGGTCAGAACACCAGAATATGAAGTCTCTCGCTAAGTGTTTTCCTCCAGTAGAAAAAACATTACACTTAATATTGCATAACATATTAAGATGCTATTAAAATATCAAATTAAATATATAGTTTAATTTGAAGTCTGGTCTCCATTGGCAACATGCACGATTTGTGTTTATTGCAAGTGACGTCACAGGTAGCGGAGAGTGCAAGTTGGCGATTGCAAGTGACATTGTAATTTAGTTTTTTTCTTCTTGTCTTCACCACCTGACTACTTTTGTAAAATGTTGAGCGATTAAAAAAAAAGTTATCAATAAATAGAACAAAACAAAACAAATTAAGACTGCAAGTGACGTCGCTAGCGGAAGTGCAAGTGTCTGAGAGTGCAAGTCTGAGAATGCAAGTCTGGGAGTGCAAGTGCAAGTCTGCAGCCAGACCCTTCTCCAAAACGGAGTTCCTAGAACTGAAACCATTCCTAGTGCCTGAAGGGACATGCCAAAAAGCGTATATTTCCGCCAAAAGTTCTAGGAAAAATGAAAATTTCCTTGGTGCAAAAGCTCCTAATCTGTCCTTGGTATCTGCACAATTTGCCTAGTGATAGATGAATTTACATGAAAAAACATTTGGAAATAATTTGGATTAACTTTTCTCCTCGCAGTTAAAAGTTGACAAGCTTACAGAATTATATGGCTAGTTGTATGGTTTAGGGGCAGTCATGGCCTAGTGGTTAGAGACTTCAACCCAAAGGTTGCAGGTTCAAGTCTCAGGTCCGGCAGGAATTGTCAGTGGGGGGAATGAATAACCAGCACTCTCTTCCACCCTCAATACCATGACTGAGGTGATACCCTTCAGCAAGGCACCAAACCCCCAACTGCAGCAATATGGCTGCTTACTGCTCTGGGTGTGTTTACTAATGTGTGTGTGTGTACTTGGATATGTTAAATGCAGTGCACAAATTTAAAATATGGGTCACTTCACCACATTATTTTACTTACATTTGATTGTTGTTGTTTTTTTTTTTTCTTTTTCCCTGCTGTTAATGAACATTACACAAAATTTTGGGTTGCAACTCCCCAAATGAGAACCACTGCCTCTGAACAATACAAATAATTGTAATATTTTTTGAGATCAACCCTGACAGATTCTTAATGTTTTAGATAAACAGATTAGGCATTATTGAACTGACAACTTAATGTCCAGCATTGCTTGATCACAAGATAGTTATACTTCCTGCCACTATTTTTCAATTACAGATGTCTCAACTGAGAATATCAACTCTGAACTGGATGAGATCTCCCAGGTATAGTGACATTTATGTATATTTGTGATGGTTTTTTAGTAGTTTTTGTTTGCAGAGATCAAAATTACAGAAGAACCCACAATTTCCAAAAAGTTAAGTAAGTGCTTAGTCCTATTTGAACTTGTCCTAATGGGTAGAATGGTAGTTTTTTAAGCATATTACATAAAATAACTGTATTCTGAAGTGCGGTATAAAAAAGTAATAATAATAAATCGGGCACCTGGTCACAAGCACACAGCAGGCTGTCTTGATGAAGGCCAAAGGGATGACCCTTTAAGCCATAGCAAGATAGGCTGGTTATTCCAAATCTGTGATTTCTAGAATATTGCAGGTTTACATTGACCCTAATTCATTCAAGTCCCCCTCCCCCCTCCAAAAAAGGCTGGTCATTGAGAAACTGATGAGGAATCATTTCAACACTAGGGCTGGAGATGCTCTCCAGTTCAGTGCTGAACAGGCTAAGGATATGTCTCAAGTAATTTAAGAGAAGTTGGACTGTTTAAAGAGAAGTTTGTCAAGTTTAATTTATTTGGGTCCAATAGAAAACATTTTGCACTTTGATGAAAGACTGAACCTCGAGATCATAAGTAAGTCGGTGTAAGGTGGAGAAAGAATGGTTTGGGGGATATTTTCCTGCAGCAGCAGTTGGGCCTCTTATACAGATACATAGCAGGATAAAGCAGTTCATTGAAGCTGAAAACATTTAAATAATGAAATGGCCAGTCCAGAGTCATGATCTTAACCCGATTGAAAAATCTGGATGAAAAAAAAAGTAATTGCTGAGAATCCCACTACAGTCACCAAATTTTGGAAGAGACTTGAAGAAGAGAGAACAAAGATCACAGCCGTACAGTGTGAGAATCTAGTGATATCTTGCTGCTACAGATGTGCTGAAGTCATTCAAAGCAAGGGCCCCTCCACAATTTCTACAAATTTTTGACAGTTGTAAGCCACCAAAATTTTAGTTGTAAACTTCTTTCATGCAAAAGTGGTTAAGGATCTCTAATTTTGATCACTGTGTTTTTAATAAAAAGACAAACAAAAACATTTTTGTTGAAATGCCGTGGTTATTTTTTCAAATGTTAGTAGAACAATAATATACCACAGCTGGCAATATAAAGCAATAAACTACTGATTAGATATTGATTTTTGTTTTCACTTAAGATTCCTAAAGTTCACCCCATTCACACTTACGTGGCACTTTACAAGTTCTTCCCTCAAGAGCAGAATGACTTAGAATTACAGTAAGTAAACAGTTTGTGTGTGTGAGGGGGGGGGGGGGTTATATGTTTGTGTGTTTAAGTGTATTATTAACTCATTCATATATCCAGCACACATATGATTTGGAAACATCACATTTGGCTTTTCTCTCTGTTTTAATCTCAGACCTGGTGACAGAGTTATGGTGATTGATGACTCTAATGAAGAATGGTGGAAGGTGGGTATTTATCTTCAAAGAGCCCTATTTCCTCATTGTCACACCCTTGGACTGCCCCTGTGTTCTGTTTCTTATGTTTTGCTCCCTATGTGTTCCCTGTGACCCAGTTTCTTTATGTTAATTTTATTTATTCCAGTGTGTTTCTCTGCAATTCCCTCGTTTAGTTCCTGTATTTAAGCCCTGTGTTTTCCTGAGTCCTGAGTCCAGTCTTAAATGTAATCTCCATGTCCTATGTGTGCATTTACCCTGGTTCTGTTTATTTAAAAATTTTTGATCCTTTTCTCCACGCTCCTACACAGTAGACAGATTGTGACAGAAGACAGGACCTACAAACAGTAAGAGGGACCCTTCTCCCCATGTTTTTGTTTGATTTTTTTTTTTAATCAATCATGGTAAATGCCACAAGATTCGCCACCCTGGCCTGGAAGAATCTTCCCTTTGTGGAATTCTGAGGAGGAGAGGGATTATGAGAAGGAGGGGGAGATCAACTCTACCTTCATGAAATGTTTTTTTTACTAAAATGTATTTGAAATACATTTATTTAGTGCTAAGTATACGACAAATACATTTACAGATTTATGTTCTTAAAAATAAATCGTGGTTGTACATTTGGTTTAATAAACTGGATTTAATTTTGTTCTTTAATGTACTTTGTGTGGAAATAATAATTGGGCCAAGCTAAATATATATTGAATTATTGTCAGGGACCAGGCAAGCCCAGTCCAAGCCAATCCACAACGATCATGCTCCCCTGAGTATTAATCACTCTCACCTGGTCATCATCAGCGATCTCATCAAGGCACTATAAAACACCTCAGCCCCAGTTCACCATCAAGCCTCCAACAGGAATAGACCTCATGTTTCCGTCCCCTGTTTGCTTCGCTTCCCGTGGTTTCCAAGACGTAACGTATACCTGTTACCTGATTCCCCCACAATCTCCTGTATCTCCTGTGTTCCCCTCAAGCTCGTTGGACAGTTGCCTCTCCTGTAAAAGAAAAGGGACAAGCATTATTGAACTGTGATTGTGTGGCATCTTTTCTATGGATGCACTCACCTGCATTCAGCCCCTCACTGAGTTATCTGCACAGTATCCGCACCTGAAATCACCTTCTACTCACCGTGCACTTAATTTTGTGAAAAATAAATGTTGTGTTGAATTCACTTACCTCTGCCTCCAATGACTATCCTGACAGAAGGCTTGACTAACACCGACATGAATTCAGCACAACCTGAAGATGGCACTTCCACAAACACCGGAACAAAACCCCAAACATACTCCCTTGAATTCCGGACTCTGACCGCAGCGAGTGGATGGAACGAGAAAGCACTTCTGACGGTATACCGAAGAGGATTAAATCTCGTACTTTGACTGCAGCCCGCCATCTATGATGATAATCTGGGGTTAGAGAAATTCATGCAACAAGCCCTCCGAGTTCACTTGAGATCCCAGTCCAGTTATCGTTATCCTGTTATCCTGTCCTCCATGTTGCAGCCACCGCCATTGTTGACCCCGGATTGGTCGGCAACTTTATTTCAGGAAAACTCACCAAGGCACAGAACCTCCGAAGGACCCGAACCACGAAACCGTACTCTATCTATGCAGTGACTGGTGAGATGATCAACAAAAGGTATGTGACATCACAAATAGCACCCATCACCTTCTGTGTAGAAAATACCCATCATGTATCATTTGCTCCATTTGTTCTCACAAATAGCCAGGCTGATTTAATTGTAAGATGCCCTTGGCTAATCCGACATCAACCCACAATAGATTGGGCAAGGGGAAAACTCTGAACTGGGGCTGCAACTGCCAAGCCACTAATCACTTGTATCCCGTACAATCCGCTAATGATCAATGTCAGTGAATTCTACATCTATTGAGAGTCCCAAGGAAAACTTATCTGTCAATGTCTCTTCATGTTATACCTCTTTTGCAGACATCTTCGTTCCAATTGCAGTCTCCAAGCTACCGCCACATCGACACTGGAATTGTGCCATAGACCTGATTCCTGGAGAAACCATTCCCAAGGGTCGAATTTACTCCTTGTCCATCTCTGAACAAAACGCCATGCGAGAGTATGTTGAAGAGGCTTTGAGACAGGGGTACATTAGACCTTCCACCTCAATGGCTGCCGCCAGTTTCTTCTTCGTCCCCAAGAAGGATGGAGGCTTACATCCTGTATTGACTATAGAGCCCTAAACATGATAACGGTGAAGTTTAGTTATCCACTTCCCTTGATCCCATCCTCCCTGGAACAACTCTGTGCTGCCCTTTTAAAAAAAATTGGATCTGAGAAGCGCATACAACCTGGTCAAAATTCAGAAGGGATACAAGTGGAAAACGGCTTTCATTACACCCGCATGGCACTACGAATAACTTGTAATCCCGTATGGTCTAGTAAATGCCCGCTCAGTGTTCCAGAGTTTCATGGATGAGATCCTCCAAGAGTTCTTGAACTGTTTTGCATAACAAAATACATTGATGACATACTCATTTTATCTCGCAATGAAATTGAACACTAGCATCACGTTTCCCAAGTGCTCCATTGACTCCGAGAGTTCTCTCTGTTTGTAAAGGCTGAGAAATGTGTCTTCCACCAGACCTCTATAGAATTCCTGGGCTACCACATCAGCGCGAAAGGGGTTAAAATGGATAACTAAAAGACACAAATGATCACATCTTGGCCTACTCCCAAGTTAATAAAAGATCTTCCTGTAAAAGAGGTTCCTGGGCTTGCAAACTTTTATCGCCACTTCATCGACAGGTACAGCATGATAACCACACCACTTGCATCTCTCCTCAAGGGGAAGCTGAAAACACTGCAATGGACCCCAGAAGCTGAGCAGGCTTTCCAGAAATTAAAGACTGCCTTCACGAGAGCCCCCTTGCTACAGCCTCCAGATTAAGAGAATAAATTTATTGTGGAGGTAGACGCCTCTACAACAGGTGTGGGAGCCATCCTGTCCCAGTACTCCGAGAGCGCATCCAAAGCCATGCCATGTGCCTTCTTTTCTAGAAAAATATCCCCAGCCGAGAGAAATTATGATATTGGCAATCCATAACTCCTTGCTGTGAAACTTGCTCTGGAGGAATGGAGACACTGGTTGGAGTGAGCCAGACAACAATTTCTCGTGCTTACAGACCATAAAAATCTCCAGTACCTAAAAGAAGCTAAGAGGCTCAATCCTCACCAGGCCCGGTAGGCCCTGTTCTCTTTCAAATATCCTACCGCCCCGGATCCCAGAACACGAGAGCCGATACCTTATCACGCCTCCACATCCTTGAGGAAGCCCCAGAAGAGCCAGAGACCATCTTACCCACTTAGTAATTCATCAACCCCATCCAGTGGGGTTTAGATGAACTGCTCCTCAAGCAATCACGACACCGGCCCATTCCACCCACTTGTCCAGCTGGCAAGATCTATGTGCCCGAAGATCATCATACGTCCTTCATCTCCGATACTCACTCATCTGTGGGAACAGGTCATCCCCGGAATCAGTAAGACACTTACCACTCACCACTCTGAGTGGCTCAGTGTTTCATGTAGGATCTACAAACCGGAAGGTTGGCGGTTCAATCCCCGGCTCCACCTGACCAAGTGTCGAGGTGTCCTTGAGCAAGACACCTAACCCTAGCTGCCCACAATGAGCTGGATTGTGCCTTGAATGACTGACACTGCAGTCAGTGAATGAATGAGTGAGTGAATTGGTGAATGTGAGGCAACGCAAAGCGCTTTGGATGGCCACGTGGTCCGTTGAAAGCGCTATATAAATGCAGACCATTTACCATGCAGACCATATCAAAGAGTCTATCCAGGGGTGTTGCCTTTGTGCCATGACCAAGGTACCTCGGCAACTACCTACCAGAAAACTACTCCCATTACTGACTTCCCATTGCCCTTGGACCCACATTGGAGTGGATTTCGTCACCGATCTCCCAGTCTCGGACGGTAACACCTGTATTCTTGTAGCCATAGACAGATTTTCTAAAGCATGTAGACTAATCCCCCTGAAAGCCAGGCCCACTGCCTTTGAAACAGTCGAACTCCTGTTTGAACATGTATTTCGTAACTTTGACATTCCAGAGGATATAGTGTCGGACACTAGTTTATCACTAGTGTATGTTGGTCATTCTTCGCCCTTCTCAATGTAACCGTAAGCCTCACTTCTGGTTACCACTCACAAACAAATGGTCAAACAGAACATAAGATCCAAGACATCAATCGCTTCCTCAAAACATTTTGCCATCACAATCAGAACCTCTGGAACCATTACTTAATCTGGGCAGAATATGCCCAAAACTCCCTCTGACAGACATCTACCAACCTCACCCCATTCCAATGCATCCTGGGCTATCAGCCTCCCCTGGTCAGGTGAGTCGTCCGAAGTTCTTGCAGTGAATACCAATTATTCTGATTGTGCTGAAGTGGAACTATTGCAAGTATACTTCAGTTACACTTTAAACATCTTGCATTTAAACACTGATATTTTACAGATATTATAAAAGTAATGTTAAAACACATTTTATAATATTAAGAAATGTGCATTGTGCAATAAAGTAATACTCCAATAAAGCTTGTATTATTTAATTAAAATTTTATATCTGTAAGTCTTCATTGATTTGTCAATAAATGTTAATAAATTTTAAGTAACTTAGTATGAAATAATGTATTTCAAATAAATTATGGCATAGGATTTTTACTTTGGTAAATATATTCATAAACTAAAGCAATTGTGTTCGTGTATTCAGAGTTGTTCACAATGTTAAAGAGATGGATTATCATGCTAAACATGGCCAAAGTTTAAAAAAATATAATTTAGAAGAATGACTGAGAATTTCTGTGCCGAAAAACTTACTTCCGGGTTGGTACAAGTTTCCGCTGTTTTTTTTTCCGATCATGGATCCAATGATGTAGACGAGAACGGAAGTCCTTATATGAGCATTTCTCTCGGACTAGATTTACATTTAGTCATTGTTGATCTGAAATTAAGCTTCGTCTCAGTTATGGTTGAATCATAGGACCGGATACAAGTTGCATTAGGCATTGGAGAGAAACTTGTTGTCTTTGTGCTAGCTGTATGCCTTTCTCTGGGACATTAACAATGAACATAGCTTATATACCACTGACTAAAGGATTTGTAATTCCTTAAAAGGTAAAGAAACATGTTGGTTTGTTTTAAAATAAAATATATAATTCATGCATACATCGGTTGAGATATATATTATGGGTAAAAACAAAAAAATGCGCTCGGACCGCGGTTCAATTTAAATCTGACAAAGCATCTGTAATATGGTTTGCTATAAATAGCACGTAAAACAAACACGGTTCATCCAATATATGTTTGTGTTGATGGATGCGCATTCTGGACTCCCAGACATTACAACAACAGTGATGAGGAAAATAACCCTGGAAAAATCATTAATTCTTGTTCAATGCGAATGCCTTATGCTGGAATATTTTTTATATATATTTTTTTTTGTTTCTACTCATTTTTCTACACTTGTATTCGTTTTGTTTCCATTTTTTCTCTCTTTCTGACTTTTAATATATTTTCTCTGTTTTTTCTTCTCTTCGCTCTAGCGCCAGCTGATCTCGCTCAGCAATCTAGGCTGCGGCTTTTCTGACGCACCTGTTCTCTCTTCTTTACTCGCCCTATTTATTTTGCTTGATTTTCACTCCTCCTTGTCAGTGTGTTCTGTGATGTTTTGGTGTTTGGCTTCGGTTCTCTCCTGTTCCTCCGTTCTGGTCAGTTTGCTCTTTGGTTTGTCTGCCCGGTTGGTGTAATGTGTGCTTTGCCCTGAGAGAATTTCGGACTGCTCTTCTGGTTATCGACCTGGAATGTTTTTGACCCTGGTACTGCCCGCCGTTCTCAGCCCTGTCTGCACCTCGCTTGACCTCTTGTCTGTTCGACCATTCTCCTGCTTAGCATTTCAGATTTGTTGCTCCTCCTCTCCTGGCGCTCTCGGAGGCTGAGCGCACGACGTGCCCGCTGTGCAGTTGGAAGTTAAGACTGCGTTTTTTACCGAGTTTTTTTGGACGTTAAGACGTTCCTTTTAATAAAGTTACCATTTTCAGCCTCATCCGCTCATGGGTCCTTATCTGTCCTGACACCACACACTGAACAAGAATGGACCCAGCAGAAGGCTCAACTTGGCAGTCGGCTTTGGAGCATCAGGGAGCGATGTTGGGCCATCACGAGATGGAACTGTCTTCCACCCGTCACTCTGTGGACGCCTTGTCGGCTCAGATCGCGGATTTGGTGGGTCGACTCGATCATCTCACTCGAGAGGATTTCCCTTCACCGCCTCCCTGGCCTCTCCCGTCCTCTTTCTTCTCTGAGCCGAGAGTGAATAACACACACCCCCCCACACCCGTGTATTCCGGTGAGCCTACTATTTTTAAAGCTTTCTTTATTCAGTGCGAGGTGGTGTTTTCTCTACAAGCTCGAACCTTCGCATCAGATGTTTCCTATGTGGCGTATGTCATCTCCCTGCTCTCAGGTAGAGCACGTGACTGGGGAACTGCTGTATGGGTATCACAGTCAGGATGCTGTTCTGACTTTAGTTCTTTTAAGAAGAAGATGATTAAGACTTTTGATCAGTCTGTTTTTGGCAAGGAGGCGTCCCAACTGTTAGCGCGTCTTCAACAGAGCAGACGTTCAGTGGCAGATTACTCCGTGCAGTTCCGCACCCTGGCCGCTACTTGTGGATGGAACACCGAGGCCCTTAACGCTCGTTTTTTAGAGGGTCTCAATGACTCAGTCAAAGATGAACGGTTGGTTGACATGATCAGTCTGTCCCTCCACATAGATGCCAGGAGAGAGCTGTGCCGTCGAGTTCGAGCGGACTTCGAGCCAGTCACGTTCGCCCCTCCTTCCCAGAGTGCTGAGGAGTGTTAGCCTACGCAGGTGGATCGCTTGCGCCTCACTCCCAAGGAGAAACAGCGCCCCCTGTTGGAGGGTCTGTGCCTGTATTGCACGACTCAAGGACACCGAGCTCACTCCTGTCCTGCTAAGGCTGCTCGCCACAGAGAGTTATTTTGAGTGGTACTGCCATTTCCCCCACTCACAGGTCACGCACTCATCTATCTGTGTCTCTGTTCACTAATCACTCTTTGTTTAAGGCTTCAGCACTCGTTGATTCAGGAGAAGAGGGCAACTTCATTGATGAAGAATGGGTACGTGCTCGGGATTTACCCATCCAATCCCTGCAGTCACCTATAGTCGCTCATGGACTCGATGGCCAGCCACTTATGCAGATCTCTCAGATCACTGATTCGGTGAGTGTTCTTACCTCTGGGAACCACCGGGAGGACCTCAGATTCTTAGTCTGTAAATCTCCGTCTGTCCCTTTGGTATTGGGTCATCCTTGGCTTGTTCGTCACGGGCCGAACATTAACTGGGCAGACAATTTAGTTTTGTCATGGAGTCAATGTTGCCATACACACTGCCTTCTGTCTGCTCTCTCCCCGGTCTCTGTTTCTGTTTCCCTACTGGAGGAGGAGGCGGATCTTTCTCGAGTTCCTGCTTGTTACCATGATCTGCGGGCGGTCTTCAGCAGGTTCCAGGCTGTATCTCTTCCTCCCCACCGACCGTACGATTGTGCCATCGATCTCTCCCCTGGTACTTCTCCGCCTAGCGGACAGCTGTACTCTCTCTTCGTGCCCGAGAGCGAAGCGATGGAGAAGTATTTAAGTGATTCTCTGGCAGCCGGTATTATTCGTCCCTCTTCTTCTCCAGCCGGAGCGGGGTTCTTGTACCCCTGTATAGACTATCGAGGGTTGAATGTCATCACAGTTAAGAACCGGTACCCTCTGTCATTGATGTTTTCGGCATTCGATCTCTTGCAGGGGGCCGAGTGCTTCACGAAATTGGTTCTTCGCAATTCTTTCCATCTAGTGCAGGTCAGGGAGGGGGACGAATGGAAGACCGCTTCGTGGGCACTTTGAATATTGGGTTCTCATCTTTGGCTAATCCAACACCCCAGCTGTCTTTCAAGCACTTGTCAATGACGTGCTGAGGGACATAATCGACAGATTTGTTTTTGTTTATTTAGATGACATCTTAATTTTCTCTTCTTCTTTTCAGGATCATGTCCAGCACGTCCGACAGGTGCTTCAGTGGCTGTTAGAGAATCAGCTGTTCGTTAAGGTGAAGAAGTGTGAGTTCCACGTTCAGTCAGTTTCGTTCTTGGGACACATCATCTCGGTGGGGGGGATTCGCATGGACCCTGCGAAGGTGAGGGTCGTCTCCAAATGGCCGGCACCCGATTCCCACAAGACGTTACATCGGTTCCTGGGTTTCACCAATTTCTATAGGCGATTCATCAGGAACTTCAGGCAGGTGGTGGCCCCTCTGACCGCGCTAACCTCCACCAAGGTCAATTCACATCAGCCCCCATCCTGGTGACTCCAGATACTTTCCGGCAGTTCGTGGTGGAGGTGGATGCGTCAGAGGTCGGTGTCGGTGCCGTGCTCTCCCAGGTATCCTCCTTAGATAACAAACTGCATCCTTGTGCTTTTTTTCACACCGTTTGTCTGCCGCAGAATGAAACTATGACATCGGTGATCGCGAGTTGTTTGTGGTTCGACTGGCTTTGGGGGAGTGGGGTCACTGGCTGGAGGGAGCAGCCGTTCCATTTCTGGTGTGGACTGACCACCAAAATTTGAGTACATTTGGTCTGCACGCTGGCTAAATGCCAGACAGGCTCGGTGGGCGCTCTTCTTCGGGCGCTTTGACTTCACCCTCTCTTACCGACCCGGGTCCAAGAACGTTAAACCCGACGCGCTGTCACATCTTTTTGCTTCTCCAGGCTTACCTGGGGAATCGAGAAGCTTGTCAGATGAGTGCAGGGGGGTGTTGGAGTGCCTGCGGGGTGTCCCACGGGTCTGCTCTTCGTGCCCAAGTCAGTTCGCTCCGCCGTTCTCCAGTGGGGTCACTCCTCCAAAATCATGTGCCATCCAGGAGTGAGGAGGTCTGCCAGCGGTTTTGGTGGCCTGCCTTGGCGGAGGATGTGCGCCGGTTCGTGGGGGCGTGCCCAGTCTGTGCTCAAAAGAAATCTTCTAATTCTCCTCCTGCTGGTCTATTAATGCCGCTTCCCATCCTGCCCCTAGTCCCATATTGCCCTGGATTTTGTGGTTGAACTCCCTCCATCCAGTGGCAATACTGTAATTCTCACCGTAGTGGATCGCTTTTCCAAAGCGGTCCACGTCGTTCCCCTTCCTAAACTCCCCTCGACTAAAGAAACGGCCCGGGTGGTCATTGATCACGTTTTCCGGATTCACGGCCTTCCGGAGGACGTGGTTTCTGACAGGGGGCCCCAGTTAGTTTCGCATTTTTGGAGAGAGTTCTGTCGACAGATTGGAGCCTCCGCGAGTCTGTCGTCAGGCTTTCATCCACAGACCAACGGCCAGGCCGAGCGTGCCACCCAGGATCTCGGTCGGAGTGATCAACACACTTGGGCAGAATATGCTCACAACTCGTTACCGGTGCCGTCTACAGGTATGTCTCCGTTCATGTGTAGTAGGGTTATCAGCCTCCTCTGTTTTCTTCCCAGGGCTCCGAGGCAGCTGTCCCCTCAGTTCAGGCTTTTGTTCAGCGTTGTCACCGCACCTGGAGGAGGGCCAGGGAGGCACTTATCTGAGCTAGGGGACGCGTTAAGACTAAGACCTAAGTTCGTTGGGCCATACCGTATTTCCAAGGTCATCAACCCAGTGACGTTCTGTCTCCTGTTGCCCAATTCTCTTCGTTGTGTGCACCCTGTCTTCCATGTGTCCAAAGTTAAACCTGTCTTGCGTTCTCCCCATTCCCCTACTGTGTCTTCCCCTGTCGCACAATTTTATATGAAGTCATCTATATGAAGTTTGCACAAAACTAAATAATGATCTGAGATATCATCACTTGGCTGCAGAATTTCAACACTATCATCATCAATTCCATGTGACAGTATTAAATCTAGAGTATGATTTCGAAAATGAGTAGGTCCTGAAACGTGTTGTCTAACTCCAATAGAGTTCAGAATGTCTATAAATGCTGATCCCAGTGCATCTTTTTCATTATCAACATGGATATTATGAAAATTGTTGTTTACCATCGTGAACAAGCTTTCAGCAATGCAATGGGCATTGTAATCGCTGCTACAAGGAGAACAGTAGTTTATGCTTATGTTACAGTCATTTATAATGCTATGTTAGTCAAGACACTGGACACTGAATGTTGCTGTATTGTTTTATTACAGTGTTCACCGCAAATGTTAATGAGAAAAAGTGACAGGAAATTATCAACCTTATTATGACTCTGTCTTCATTGGCTATGGTTTTACTTGGTGTTTAGTCAGAGTTTCGACACGGTGCACGACTGCTTCATTAGTAAATTGCGAGGTCCCAGAACAAAACGGGGTAACGGATCCGGCATGTGATTACATAAGGGAGAGGTAACGGAGCATTGGTGGACCAGTTTAAGTGATTAAAAGCATGCATCAGATCCTTTTAAGGTCTGTAACGCCACAAATAACCTGGAAATGCCATGCAATTTTAAAACCGCAAATTCCAGGCCTAAATAGTTTAGAAAAAGTAGTGGAATTTTATTTTACAAATCTCTGTATAATAGAGTTATATTTTGTCAGGTCCTAAATTTAGGTGGGGGAGTATGTGTAGCTATATCGAATGGTTTAATAATTATCTAAGCTTTCAAGTTCATAATGAGGGAAATACTGCATTTTTTTTCAATAAATCCACACAAACTATAAGATTAAATCAGTCATTCGAAACCAGATTCTCATAAGCGCATCTTGTCTTCACTACAGCGACCTGCTGCACGCTGCGATTGTAAGACTTTCTCTAGCATTTCGGGACAGCTGACAGAACTGTCACTTGACTAATCGGGTCATTGTTGCATTGTCACAAAAATAGTTATAATTTGCACCACTTTAAGTATTTTAAGCAATACTCGTGCGCTCCAAAGGCTGTATTATGTGCCCTCACAGTCACATCTTATTTGTGCATATAAAGCCATATATATTTAATTTCAAGTAATTATATTTAGTTTCATTTTTGTTAAGGTTAAAGTTGATTTGTGGCTGTGATCTGCTTTTATTTGTGTGCAGTCACAATATCAACAAATCTGCTTTTGTAGAATGGGGAAAAACAACATGATGTGCTTTCTGCCTAGTTGTCTTTAACAGGAGAACAAAAATTAGCCGACACTCAGCGAAAACATGCCTCACATACATGATGAATAAATCTAACGAAATAAAACAAATCGAAAACAAAAACTTTCATTTTAATCATAATCATAATCCATAAAGATGCACTTCTCTTTAAAGGTGCGTCTAATGGAGACGGCGAGTCAGGATCATTTCAAATATTCTCTACGAAGTTCGTTTCAATATGGTCCTAGTTCAATCACTTATTACAATCAACAATCATAATTTAACTATAGCAGAATAAACTTGTTAATCCCTTACAGTCAAATGTTTTCCAAGGCTTAACTGTTTGAAGATCGCGTTCGTAAGCTAAGCTGCGATAAAGATGCACTTCTCTTTAAAGGTGCGTCTAATGGATACGGCGAGTCAGGATCATTTCAAATATTCTCTACGAAGTTCGTTTCAATATGGTCCTAGTTCAATCACTTATTACAATCAACAATCATAATTTAACTATAGCAGAATAAACTTGTTAATCCCTTACAGTCAAATGTTTTCCAAGGCTTAACTGTTTGAAGATCGCGTTCGTAAACTAAGCTGCGATGTTTTGCTTTCACTGTTGCACTCTGAACATGTCACAACATATTCGCAATCACGCTATTTCAAAATAAATGTCCCGAAGGAAATAATTCACAATAAATTAATAAAATAGTAAAATAAAAAATTAATACCATTAAAATTTTATTGTCAACACACCGGTGGTTTGCTGCAAGCTTAAGTTTATTGCGTGTATTTGAACGCAGAACTCTTCAACTGCTGACGGCACGCACGGCACGCCATAGGTGTCATCCACGTCATCGACGAGTGCACCATAGGTGTCATCCACGTCATCGACGAGTGCAGCCCATGCCTGGGCCAGAGCTGAAGCTGCCAAAGTGAGAGCATCATATGCTAGCTGAAACTGAACATGGAAAAAGTCATAAGAGAAGCTCAAAATCACCTAGGAACAATAATCAGAATCAGAATGAGCTTTATTGCCAGGTATGTTTACACATACGAGGAATTTGTTTTCGTGATAGAAGCTCCACAGTACAACAGAATGACAGCGACAGAACATAAAACACATAATAAAAGAATAAAAAATACAAATAAGTAGATAGTGAATGACAATATACAAATTGACAATTGTAGGCAGGTATATTACAAAATGCAGTTATGTATGTACATGTGTATTATGTGCAAAATTTAAGTGTATACTAAGTATGTGTGTTAGATAAATAAGTGTATGTGTATATAAATATAAAGTGTAGTGTGTTCGCAGTTATTATCAGCTGTTCATAAGATGGATTGCCTGGGGGAAGAAACTGGTCCTGTGTCTGGTCGTTCTAGTGCTCAGTGCTCTGTAGCGTCGACCAGATGGCAACAGTTCAAAAGAGGGAGTGTGCTGGATGTAAGGGGTCCAGAGTGATTTTGACAGCCCTTTTTCTCACTCTGGATAAGTACAGTTCTTGAATAGAAGGGAGGGTTGTACCAATGATTCGCTCAGCAGTCCGGACTACCCTCTGTAGTCTTCTGAGGTCAGATTTAGAAGCTGAGCTGAACCAGACAGTTACTGAAGTACAGAGGATGGATTCGATGATGGTGGAGTAGAACTGTTTCAGCAGCTCCTGTGGCAGGTTAAACTTCCTCAGCTGGCGAAGGAAGTACAACCTCTGCTGGGCCTTTTTCACAATGGAGTCAATGTGAATGTCCCACTTCAGGTCCTGAGAGATAGTGGTGCCCAGGAACCTGAATGACTCCACTGCAGTCACAGTGCTGTTCATGATGGTGAGTGGGGGGAGTGCTGGGGGGTTTCTCCTGAAGTCCACGATCATCTTCACTGTTTTGAGCGTGTTAAGCTCCAGGTTGTTGAGAGTGCACCAGACAGCCAGCTCTTTTACCTCCTGTCTGTAAGCAGACTCGTCACCGTCCTGAATGAGGCCGATGAGTGTGGTGTCGTCTGCA
Organism: Carassius auratus; assembly: GCF_003368295.1. NCBI lineage: Eukaryota > Metazoa > Chordata > Actinopteri > Cypriniformes > Cyprinidae > Carassius > Carassius auratus. The sequence continues at coordinate 17,307,751 of NC_039246.1, forward strand.
AACTTCAGGAGCTTGACAGAGGGGTCCTTAGATGTGCAATCATTAGTGTACAGGGAGAAGAGCAGTGGGGAGAGAACACAGCCCTGGGGAGCTCCGGTGCTGCTTGTACGGGTGCTGGATGTGTATTTTCCCAACCTCACTAGCTGCTGCCTGTCTGTCAGGAAGCTGTTGATCCACTGACAGATGGAGGTGGGTACGGAGAGCTGATTTAGTTTGGGCAGGAGGAGGTTTGGGATGATTGTGTTGAAGGGCGAGCTGAAGTCCACAAACAGGATCCTCACATAAGTCCCCAGTCTGTCTAGGTGTTGCAGAACATAATGCAGTCCGATGTTTACTGCATCGTCCATAGACCTGTTTGCTCTGTAGGCAAACTGAAGAGGATCCAGCAAGGGCCCAGTGATGTCCTCCAGGTGGCCCAGCATCATTTTCTCAAATGACTTCATGACTACAGACGTTAGAGCCACAGGCCTGTAGTCATTTAGTCCTGTAATTTTGGTTTTCTTAGGGATGGGGATGATGGTGGAGCGTTTGAAGCATGAAGGGACTTCGCACAGCTCCAGCGATCTGTTGAAAATCCGTTTGAAGATGGGGGCCAGCTGGTCAGCACAGGATTTTAGACAGGCTGGTGTAACACAATCTGGGCCCGGTGCTTTTTTCCTTTTCTAGAATAGAACGGCTTGCAGTTAATGAAGAGTGTTTCGAGATTTGAGCAGCACGTCTTCTTTAACACAGTTACATCTGTACACCACCGTTCATTGATGTAAAAGCATGTCCCGCCGCCACGCGATTTCCCCGTTGATTCTGCGTCGCGATCCGCTCTAAACAGCTGAAAGTCCGGCAGATGGAGCGCGCTGTCCGGTATGGTGTCATTCAGCCAGGTTTCCGTGAAACACAGAGCAGCAGAGTGTGTGAAATCCTTATTTGTCCGAGAAAGCAGAAGGAGTTTGTCTGTTTTGTTGGGTAGAGAGCGGAGATTTGCCAGATGGATTCTAGGCAACGGCGTTCGAAATCCGTGCTTCCTGAGTCTGACGAGCGCTCCCGCTCGCTTCCCCCGTCTGCGCGTCCTGAAGCGTTTGATCAGCGCCGCTGCTTCTCCGATAACAATGTTCACTAAAATGTCTGAATAATTGAAATCCGGAAAAACATCTTGTGGTGCGTTTGTGGTGTATTTTGCCGGTTCTCCAAAGGATCAAACTCAGTCAGGGATTTTTCTCTCAGAAGAAAAGACTTTATTTTAAGCAAAACAAAGTCGAGAGCTCGTTGCAAGGAGTTCTGTCGAATGCTAGGTTGCATCTCATTATATACCCTATACAGGGCGGTTCCACATGGGAAAACTTTTCCTTTAGATTACACTTTACCTAAGTCCCTAGGGAGGGGAGGTCCTTAATGTATGTCTAACCATATGTTATTCATTAGCCCTGTACATTCCTGCACGTAAGCATATTCCTTTCTATCCATTTCCTATAGGATTATAATGGAAAAACAACTAGCAACAAAAATGGCTAGATTCACATTGATTATATACTTGATTAATTGAAACTTTTCTAATAAAAATCTTCCACATATTCTCCCCTTTGAGACTTAATAAGTCTCACATTTGATTATTCTTATCCAGAGTGCTACTCCATAATCCAGTCATATTAGTTACACTACCTAGTGACTAAATAAGTCACATTGTATTATCCCCAGTGACTAGATTATGAAATTCCACTCTGAGGGATTACTGGACCAAACATCTCTCTCCTAATTTGACATGGAGTGAGTAAAAGATCCAGTCTCCCTAACCCTTCTTTAATAGTAAACATTGTTAAAAGCATGAATGTGCAAATGGTTCAGCATTTACCTGGTTATCACAGTTTTGTATAAAAGGCATAAAATTACATACAGATACAAATACAAATCCCATCACACATTGAATATCACAAGATTATAAGAGTTGATCTTCAGCTTAGATACCTTATGTATCAATTTCCCATTACTTTGATATCTTTGAATTTAATTTGCTTAACTGTGGCTTTGACTAGTGACCTCAATATAGGAAGTATACAGTAAAATAGTAAATATCGTGTCATTAATGCCATTCCTAAAAACTTTCCCTATTTAATTATAAACTATGCTCCACATGCTCCTAACTGTAAATCAAACCAGTCTTACATTTTATTATCTTTTCCAAAATTTTCTTTATCTACCATTCTTAGCCTTTTCAATTTGATCAGTTCTTCATTAAATGCTCCCTTCTATAAATACAGCATTTTCCCCAAACATAACACATACTTTTCCTTCTTCAATTCACAAATCTTGAGCTTTTCTATTTTGCTCCTTTCATTCTATTTGTTGCATCCAATTGCTCTATTTTCCCTTCAAATCTTCCTACATCCATATTTCCCTTCTCATAACCTTCGAATTCTTCATCTACCATTACTTAAAATTCTCTTTCCATTTTTTCTTTTCTATTTGTTGGCTCATATCTGCTCCCAAGTATTTTGATCTCAGTAGCAGTCCCATCACTCTGTCATTCCATCTTCACCAGGGAGACTCTTTGCGAGTCGTAGCAATGGTCTTTCCCTCGTTGGCAAGGGTGGGTCGTTACTAGCACGCCCTTCATCCCTCACTTCATGCTGTGTGGAGTTGTTGAAGCTGGTTGGCGTATTTTAAGGTTAGAGATGTGAACTCAGGTGTCACTCTGTAACAGTTTTTCTGATTCATGCAAGGCTCTCTTGAGATCATTTCTGCACCCTCACTGGTTCTCTTTGATGGAGCGAAGCATTCATTGGTCTTACTGGAACTGCTGTCACCTGTAAATGGAAAACTTAAGAATTTTTTGTTAGTGTTATCAAGCATGCTAATTTGTTCATTTTGCCAGTCGTCCTTCTTGGTGTGACCTGTGGAAATGTAATGTGGGTTGAGGGCTGTCTTGGCCCCTTTTTGAGTTTTCACAAATCCAGTGCTGTTTTTACAATAAGAAAAGGGTGAATACCCATTTTTTATATTATAACAAAGAATGTGGTTTTACTTCATTTTCGTCATTCTTACTATTTTTAAATTCATTTAAATTTTATTCTCAGCAATTTGCTTATTTAGTTATCTCTTTGTTTTGTAAACTGAGTTCCACTATATCACTGGATAATTTATCTAGGCCTATGTTGCTCAGTAGCATAGGTCTTTTGCCCTGGAAAACACTCAACCCACTGTATTTATTTTAACAGTCAGAAAGACAATATTTCATCCTTTTGACACAATCAGCTCCATCATGATATGCTGAAAAGGAAGTTAAATGTGGGGTGGACAGAGCAAGCTTGCTTTGCTCTGCCTTCCCATGTTATACGCTGCGCATGTGTGGCACTGTTTTTCTTTCTGCCACAACAAAGACCTTGGTACTGACCAGGAAACTTAACCAAATACATCCATGGTCATTATTTTTCTGGTCATAAATTTGCCCTGTGGTCCCACATTCATATTTGTATACAGCTGTTTGGGCAAATTGATTGAATTGCCTCAGTGTCTCGTCAGACACTCTCTTTCATGCCATACAACACCATCATTCATACTTTTTCACACATCACTTCCCCCTTTTTTTTTTTTTTTTTTTTTTTTTGCCAAAAACTTTTCTTTTCTTTCTTTCCTTCCTTTTTTCAAAATCTCATAGATTAATTTGTTTAGAATATTAGGCCTAGGCATTGGGCATTTGAGAGAGCCAATTATCATTTCTCAAATGTCATGTGTTTGTCTAATTTAAAGTTTAGTCAAATACTTTTTTGTTATTGCTCATGAGCGACTCTGAGAAGAGGATTGGAGATCTCTGCATATCTTGGATCCATGGCCATCAACATTTCCATTTTGTTATCCCCAGTGATGACAGTATATGTGATTACATGATTTTTTATTCATTATTATTTTATTCAGTTTTACCTTAGAAAATTACCTTTAAACAAAATGGAGTGACCAATATTTCTATTTTTTCAAACATATATATTTTTTCTATTGTTCATCAAGATACCCTTTTTTATTTTATTTATTTATTCTATTCTTTCCCAAAGAGCTCAGCATTGTTGTCAAGTATTCAGTTGTGCACTTTCCCCTAGTTGGTTAATGAAACAGCCTTACTATGCCAAATCCAGCTCCATGTTTATCTGATTGGTGAGTCAAGTACTCACTTCTGTCTGTCAAAATTAATTTTTCTTTAAGACATGAGGCTGGACTGGAACCTATTGAAAAGCAGATTGAGAGAGTTAGTTAAAACACAGAATTTAAAGAAATGCTGTGAGACCAGTGAATAATCAAGATTAAAACATAGTAAATAAAATAATTAATAAAGTAATTAACATTTGAAGCAGTCTCTATGTGTTCATTGAATCTGCAGGACCTGTGCATTGAAGGCATGGAAGTCCTTCTGGTGACATCATCAGCCTGGGCTGTTGTACTGGGTCATCAGTCTGTGATGGCACTCAAAGACCTGATGTTGTGGCGTACGGTCTCCGTTGTTTTTCTGCTTCTTCTCAGTCTGGCTTCTGGTTGCTTTCTGTCAGAGTTTTGCATTTCATAATGTTCTTTTCAACCTCAGGAAAAGTCTCAAGTGAAAGATTCACCTTTTCCTGCTTTGATTCTTTCTTTCTCCATGCTGAAGTGTGTTCTTCTCTTTCAGAAGGGGAGGGGAACATCCATCAGCCCCTCCCTCTTCTTCTCTCTGCAGCTGTGTTTGCTGCTTTGCCATTCCTCGACAGACTCCATTTCATTGCTTTCCTTTGTCAAGGCACTGTTCCAGAAATCATCTGAAAGTGTAACACTCAGAGACTGCATTAATCAAATGTACCTATGTAACTTCTGACCAAATTGTTTCTGAGCAATCAGCTCTTTTTCTAATTTTCACTTTTCAACCTCTTCTTTCAGTGGTCCCTTAATAAAAACAAAATCATCTGGTTGAAAACAGCAGTTCTCTTATTCTTTGTTAGTAAAGCAAGTTCTTCATTGCAGGAAAATAGCAAGCATTTTTCTTCTTTGCAAAATGCAGAAATCAGCTACCTTTATTATCTAAGTATACTGCAATAAAATAAAATAAACCTTTTTTTTATAACAGCATGACATGCATATGGTAAAATAAAGACTTCAATCATCATTTTTCTTCTAAATTTGCATACATGATTCAGAATAATCTGGTATTTGTGAATTAATGTTTCCTAACCAACATAAAAGAATTCCTATTATTGTAAATAAAATAATTAAATTTAATTCTTTAAGCAACTAGTTTCCTTCCTATTGTAAAATGCCTATAGCTTTTGAATCAAAATGTCTATTAACTTGGTCACCCAATCTTGCTTTCATTCCACATTGCACGTTATTTCTTTTATTTTTTACATTTACACAAGCCCAATCTCTGAAACTCTGTAATGGATTAACTTTCATACTGTGTCCCAGGGATAACAAGATACAAATTCTAGATGTTTTCACGTATTAAAAAAAAGTTTTAAGCACGTGCATCTTTTAAATTAATCTATTCAGACAAGTTATTAAATAATAAATGCATATCTTATTTTAATTAATTTATTATTATTTCTATATTCCACCATATCTGCCATTTCTATATTAGTCCATTTCTTGGAACATTTGTATTTATTTTTCTCTAAAACAACCTTCATACAGTTGACTTTATTGTTTTAGGGCTCCTGCATTCCTTTCTCAACACCAGCCACCCCCGTCTCTGTAACTTGATCACTCCCAAGTGATGGTCCAGGAGGGGAGAGCACCTCTTGCTCCCCCCATGTAATACAACTTTACTGTGGAAACGTCCTCCTTTGTTCTCACTCCCACTACACTGGGCTCAGAAAATTTTCTCCCCTTTGCCCCAGACATCCTAAATGCAAAAATCTATTATAGATCTTGGTTCAAACTTTATTGATGCTAATTTCCTAACCTCATTCACACTTTCTGCACTCTTTATTGAGCCAGAGTGCTTATTCTTGCATACTTTTTCCCTTTATCTAAGGGATAATCAGTCATTAATTGTCCTTTTATTATCAAGGCTCATCATACATTCATCCCTCTCAAGTGGATTCTAGCTGCGTCCAACTCCACCCAGCCACCCTGAAGTGACGGTCCAAGAATGGTGCGCAACTTTTACCCACCCAACACAGAATTTATTTGTTTACACATTCATTCGTCCGGACACAGAGACATCCACACAACAAAACACAGCTCACCTAGAGCTCCTTAAGGGCCCACCTATTTCTGTCCTTCGAGAATTTCACTTATACATTCTCAAAGCGGTATCCGTGGGACTTTTCCTCGCGATTCCTTAATCTGCTTATCCGTTTATCACTGTCCTACCTAGGCCCAGCTATCCGATAAACACAGACACACAGCATGCCATGTCTTTCTGCCTACACCATATTTGTCTTAAATCGAGGTTGCCTTCCAAGGCCTTCCCATTAATAACCCAAATATGTGCATGCAGTTATTTCTTCTGGAGTAAAACCCCTTTTTCAATTTAGATATCATATTATTTTTCTAAATTTGGAAGAGCAGATTTTAAGTGTCCTTACCACTCAGAGCTGACCAGTCAACAACACACACTAATTATATAAGCAAAAATGCTTACCTTATTCTATGGTGGCCACCACTGTGTGTGTGTTGCTCATCAGTCAGCTCAAAAGCAGTCGTCCACTCTGCTCCTTTCCAGTCCCACCTGGGTTGCCAAATCTGTGGTGTATTTTGCCGGTTCTCCAAAGGATCAAACTCAGTCAGGGATTTTTCTCTCAGAAGAAAAGACTTTATTTTAAGCAAAACAAAGTCGAGAGCTCGTTGCAAGGAGTTCTGTCGAATGCTAGGTTGCATCTCATTATATACCCTATACAGGGCGGTTCCACATGGGAAAACTTTTCCTTTAGATTACACTTTACCTAAGTCCCTAGGGAGGGGAGGTCCTTAATGTATGTCTAACCATATGTTATTCATTAGCCCTGTACATTCCTGCACGTAAGCATATTCCTTTCTATCCATTTCCTATAGGATTATAATGGAAAAACAACTAGCAACAAAAATGGCTAGATTCACATTGATTATATACTTGATTAATTGAAACTTTTCTAATAAAAATCTTCCACATGTTCTGCCGAATGTTCAGCAGTTCATCCCTGTTGAAACTGATGGCAGGAATATAACTAAAGACAGGACAAACTAACAAAAACACAAAAACATATGCGGAGCACGTCACGGAGGCAGCCATCCTGTATCGGCGCCACAACTAAAAGCCGAAAAATGGACACTGAGTTGGAAGTCTATTCTACAATGCTACAACAAAAAGCTGATGCAGCCACTGTGGAGGCACAAGTGTTGGAAGATGCTGAATTAACAATGGATGCTGCAGTTGAAAGAGGATGATCTGAATCAGAGAAAAATAAAATTGAATGTACCAGTGAATTTGTCAATTTTCAAGATCCCCATGATCCTACAGGATCATGCTCTCCCACTCTTATCAGCCTTATCTGTCGCTCCTCCATTTCATGCTGACTCACATACCAGCTTCATAACATGGAGTCCAGATCTGAAAGACAATTCAGAAGCACAGTCTATCAAAAATGAGCCAAAGTCTGAGAAAGGTGAGATGCACTTACCTGATCTGTTTTCAGGTGTGAATAAATGCGAGGTTTGGAGGACCACTCCCATCATGAATGCACCGGCTTAGCCTCGTCGACGAGACCTCTTTAGTTCAGGACTGTACCAATTAAACGATAAGCCTGAAAATTATCGGTCATCAGTGGTGGAGGAAGTACTTAAGTTTAGTACTTAAGTAAAAGTACAACTACCCTGCAAAATATATACTTAAGTAAAAGTATAATTACTACATCAACATCTTACTTAAGTAAAAGTCATAAGTACATACTTTTAAATTTACTTTAAAGTATTTTTTTAAGTAAAAGTACAATCAGTTGTCTCAATGTCTGGGCTGTTCAATTGTAACAATCACAAACAATATCTATTGTGTACTGGAAAGAGTTGTTGTGCAATACTGACACTGTAAAAATCTGGTTATTTACTAATTACTCATTAAATAATAATTAGGCTAAGCCAATTATGACGTACAATTTATTTTATTATGACATACAATTTATTTTATTTTTACTATACTATTAAGAGCAGTAAAAAAACCCTCAAAAGTACACAGGTGAGTGTTATTCTGAACACTTTAATCAAATTTGTATGACCAGTTTATTCTGCACAATATTATTCTGCTCAATATTACATTTATTTCTGTATTTTTGATCAAATAAATGCAGGCTTGATAAGAAGAAGAAACTTGTGTCAAAAACATTAAAAATAGTAATGTTTCCAAACTTTTGGCCTGTACTGTATGTATGTATATATATATATATATATATATATATATATATATATATATATATATATATATATATATATATATAATATCATGATATTGACGAAAAACCACTGTCATAGTTCAAAATTGTTCACAATCGAATCAAACCAAGATATAGTTTTGCCTGCATGCTTACTTGTGAATGTCAAATAAATACCCAATGTTGTATGGTAAAGAAGCTAGGAGCCGACGACGTATAAATAGTTTGAACATTTTTTCATCGAGTCAAAACAAACAGCTATTTTAGCCAACTACGAATGTACAGATATAGCAGTAGTTTGCTCATCTCCAAAAATGTAACGTACTAGCAAGCTATCGTCCCTGCTGTGCTAATAACCAGCTAAAGAAGTTGCCCTGTTAGGGTAACAGTTACCACTAACTTACGTCAAACAAATATTATAATATCTTCGATTTACATCAGTTCCGCTTGTGTTGTTTCAAAACACACGCTGAGCGTGTGAGTTCTTTGGCCAATCAGATCTCCGATCTGTTTCAACGTGCATTGGCCAGCAACGCCAAAACGTCAGTCGACCAAAAAAATTTTTATGCAAGATTCGGAAGGATGTAACGACACGCATTTTAATAATGTAGTGGAGTAGAAAGTACAGATAATTGCTGAAAAATCTACTTGAGTAAAAGTATAAGTATGCATTATTTTTTTTACTTAAGTAAAGTATAGATACGTAAAAATTTACTTAAGTACAGTAACGAAGTACAAATACTTCGTTACATTCCACCACTGTCGGTCATGGTATTCCTCATTCACCAGTACAGCTCGTAAAGTTAATCTCACAGCAATCCAGGAATTGGACTTCATGACACAATGGCTGGGAAAAGAAATCTGCTCAGTGCATGTCAGTAAACCAAATCTTGCTTTACACTAAGCATGGGAAAGACTATGTGAGTGCTATGCTACACCAGAAATCATTGTAGGGTCACTATTTCAGCGATTGTACAGTTGGATTTCAGCTAAAGACCAGATCAAATTACTTGTACTCGGGTATTTGCTTTTGGAAATACAAGGTGCTGAAAAAGATCTAACAGGTCTGTCATACCTTGACACTTCACTAGGAATCAGTACAATTGAAGATAAGCTTCCATATGGGCTTCTGGACAAGTGGGTGACTTCTGGGTCATGGTACAAAGAAGAAAATCACGGTAGCTTTCCTCCCTTTGAGTTTTTCTATAACTTTGTGTGGTGTGAAGCAATGCAGCGAAATGACCCTAGCTTTATGCATCAAAGCAGTGCTATAAAAACTGCAAAATCAGACAGATCCAATGTATAGAGTTTCCAAATGTGCAAACCCATAACAGTTCACAAAACAGATGTGTATGCAGCCAGTGATGACCCTAACAAAATATATCCACTACAAAATAAACTACAACCACTGAAAAATGCAGACCATTCAGAAACAGATTCCTTGTTGACAAAAAGGTCTTCCTCAAGGAGAAAGGAATATGTTTCAAATGCTTTTCTTCTGTTTCTCAACTTGCCAAGGAATGCAAGTCTTCTGTGAAATGCTCTGAATGTGGTAGCACCCATCATGATGCAGCCATGCACCCTGGCCCATCTCCACAAGTAGTCAAGGCTCCTTCACAGAATTGTCAGACCAGAATTCTTTGTGCTGTTCAATGTGGAGAGTGAACAATACTCATATCATCTCAGAACTTGCTCTGATACCATAGAAACATCTGGCAAGAAAGTAAAAGGATTACTGATCGAGTCCCTGGACAGAACAGTTCTCATTTCCCTTCCACCCTTCATTGAGTGTCATGACATTGAACAATCGATCTGAGATTCAACGACTAGACTTGGGATGCGTAGTAATAGGATTAATAGTAGTAATAGGAGAAGTGTGCCTGGGTAATGTACATAGGCCAATGGTCAACACTTCAATAACAATGTGCTGGAAAGAGGCCGCCATTAATCTTTTCAACCCTGTACTAGCTTTATACAGGTCAGGGAGATGCAGAAAAGTGGTAGCACGACTACCAAAGCAATGAGAACAGGATTGGGTAGACAGTGTTCAGTAGAACTGAACATGACAACAAACCTGCTCCATCCATGGAAGACACAGCTTTCCTAAAAATAATGGACACCAACATCTACAGAATCAACGCTAAAAGTAGGGATGGGTATCCTTAAGGTTTTAACGGTATTACTACTCTTACCGATACTGCTTAACGGTCTGGTACTTTAACGGTATTCTTATCGGTACTTTGTTTTGTGTTACTGTGTTACTTTGTGTTGTGTTTAGGCAGTCGAAAAATTTGGATTTCTCTGTCTACACATAAAGCACTTTTGCAAGATGCTTTGATAGATTGCTTGTGTTTCTGCCCTTACATGCAAACATTTTGTTGCACTTATGACAACCAGCATTGTCTGCATCAACTCTAGTGAAGTATAACCACACTTTGGAACGTTTTGCTGTCTCCGCCATCTTCACTCTTTGTATAAGGCAGGATATTTCGTACTGTAAGGGGCCGTTCACATATCGCGTCTAAAAACGTGTGGAAAACGTTAGGCACACAGCTTTCTGATTTTTTTCCCCCCAAAGCCTTCGGGCACTTGCGCTCCTGAGGCTTCTGCCATTGTTAAGCAACCATGACCTGCTCTCTCCATGAAGACGTGGAAATTTCAGCAATGGATAAATGGATTTGCAGCACAAAAAAACTGCTTGCAGTAGCACTGCTACTAAATTAATTAAAAAATCCACATACAGCTATCAGCCGTTCCTTCATCTTGGCTGAGCTTTCAACATTGTTACGGAAAAGGTGAGGAAGTTACATGACCTGCGGTGTGCTTGCGGCATTCTGAAAAGTTGAGATGTTTTTAACTCGATTTGGTGCGGACGCGCCTGGAAAAAACGAGTTTGTCGCACCACATGTGCGTCTCGACCGCGTCGCTTCAATTATGAGCACGCATACCACGCACCTGCATTTGAAATGACGAACTTGAGCGCACATAATATGTGAACGGCCCCTTATGCGTATGTGTGATCCGTGCTCATTATTGTTGTGTGTGTGTGACTGACAGACAGCCTCCGCTGCGCGCATGAGAGATCTCGCAGATTTCACAGACAAACGTCTTAATATGATCGCACATTAGAAATGTTTGGTAAGATAGAATGTGCACGATAACATTATTAAGCAAATCTCTTCGCCATCGTCACTCTTTATTATTAAGCGGGAGTTTACATACTGTTATGTCTGTGCGTGCGCCGTGCTTGTTGTGGTGTGTGTGTGTGTGTGTGTGTGTGTGACTGACAGACAGCCTCCGCGGCGTGCATTAGAGATCTCGCAGATCTCACAGACAAACGTCTTAAAATGATCACACATTAGAAATGTTTGGTGACATAAAATGTGCACGATAACATTATTAAGCAAAAATACATAGTACATAAATTTTTTCCCCTCCAGTACCGAAAGCAGGACCGATACCATCAGATCTTACTGATACTACGGTCTTTCATAATTTAGCCCCGGGGCCATTTTAATACCAGGTTTCGGTACCTATCCAGCTAAAAGCTGGGTAGCTCCTCGACCAGTCAGAGAAACATGCCAGTCCTTGCCAAACAATAATGGGAGAGTTGTTAATTGTTTCACATGCCTGCAACGAACCCTGAAGAATAAACCTGAGATGCAGCAACAGTATGTGGCATTTATGCAAAAGATCTTTACTAATGGACATGCCGAGGTAGTGCCACCATTGAGAGAAGGGGATGAATGATGGTATCTTCCTACATTTGGGGTCTACCATCCCCAAAAACCCAATCAGATCAGGATGGTCTTTGATTCCAGTGCTCGATGCTCTGGCATCTCTCTCAGTGATGTGCTCAGTACACAGGCCCCGGCCACAATAACTCCCTTGTCGGTGTCCTTCTAAGACACAGAAGATTGCAATCCTAGCAGACATTCAGCAGATGTTTCATTGTTTCTTGGTGTATGAAGACCATTGTAACTTCCTCCGTTTTCCGCACAGGGAGAGTGATGTCAACAAGGAAATTATTGAGTATCGGATGAAGGTCCATGTCTTTGGCAATTGGCGATCTCCTGCTGTGGCCATTTATGGGCTGCAAAGAGCCATCAGAGAAGGTGTACAGGAGCATGGTGCCAATACCGTCAAGTTTGTGGAAAGACATTTCTATGTTGATAATAGCTTGGTATCTGTACCATCAGAAGCTGAGGCAATTGATTTGCTCCAACGAACACAGGCTTCACTAGCTCAGTCCAACATCAATTTACACAAGTTTGCTTCAAACTCTTAGACAGTTATGGAAGAATTCCCTCCTGAAGATTGTGCTCCTGTAATCAAGGACCTAGATCTGAGAAACCTCACCCACACAACAGAGTTTAGGTCTGCTATGGGAGATAACAACTGACACATTCACTTACACGCATTGACCATTACCAGGCCATTTACCCACCGTGGAGTCCTTTCCACTGTCAACAGAGTTTTCGATCCTCTGGGTCTACTTGCACCTGTCATGATCCAGGGAGCAGCCCTTCTCAGAGAACTTACCTCTGAACAGTCAAACTGGGACACATTCCTCCTGGAGGACAAACTAAGCAAATGGGAAGCCTGGAGAGATTCTCTCCAAGGCCTACAACAGCTACATGTTCCACGTACATATACAACTACCTCACTAACTGAAGCAGTGACACATAACTGTGTGTATTCTCTGATGCATTGACTAAGGCCATAGGTGCTGTGGGGTATATGGAAGCACTTCAGAAAGACTGACAAGTCAAAGTAGGATTTGTTATGGGAAAGGCAAAACTGGCACCCCTGTCTGAACCTACAATACAAAGGCTTGAACTCTGTGCTGCTGTTTTAGCAGTAGATATGGCAGATCTCATTGAAGATGAGCTAGATCTAGTGTTGAACGACATTTAGTTCTTTACAGACAGCAAAGTGGTGCTCAGCTAGATTTATAATGAGTCAAAGTTAAGTCAAGTCACCTTTATTTATATAGCGCTTTAAACTAATTACATTGCGTCAAAGCAACTGAACAACATTCATTAGGAAAACAGTGTGTCAATTATGCAAAATGACAGTTAAAGGAAGCTCATCTTTGAGTTCAGTGATGTCACCTCTGTTCAGTTTAAATAGTATCTGTGCATTCATTTGCAATCAAGTCACGGATATCGCTGTAAATGAAGTGACCCCAACTAAGCAAGCCAGAGGTGACAGCGGCAAGGAACCAAAATTCCATCTGTGACAGAATGGAGAAAAAAACATTGGGAGAAACTAGGCTCAGTTTGGGGGCCAGTTCTCTTCTGACCAGACGAACCAGCAGTTCAATTCCAGGCTGCAGCAAAGTCAGATTGTGCAGAAGAATCATTTGATTCCTGTGGTCTTGTCCTGGTGGTCGTCTGAGACAAGGTCTTTACAGGGGATCTGTATCTGGGGCTCTATTTGTCCTGGTCTCTGCTGTCTTTCAGGGCTGTAGAGGTCCTTTCTAGGTGCTGATCCACCATCTGGTCTGGATATGTACTGGTTCTGGGTGACTGGAGTGACCCTCTGATCTGGATACTGACTGGATCTGGTGGCCATGGTGACCTCGGAATGAGAGAGAAACAGACTAATATTAGCGTAGATGCCATTCTTCTAATGATGTAGCAAGTATATTGGGTGTTATGGAAAGTGTTCCCGGTTCCGGTTTACCTAATTAATGCAGCCTAAATATCCTTTAACGGATTTGGATATTAGAAGCACATTAGTGTGTTATTTGTAAGCCAGTTTAAAGAGATGATTCTTTAAAACAAACAATATTGGGTAAGTTATTCCAGAATTTAGGCGCCAAATAGGAAAAGGATCTGCTGCCCGCAGTTGATTTTGATATTCTAGGTATTATCAAATTGTCAGAGTTTTGAGAACACAGCGGACGTGGAGGATTATAATGTACTGTAACAGGAGCTCATTCAAATACTGAAGTGCTAAACCATTCATGGCTTTATAAGTAATAAGCAATATTTTAAAGTCTATACGATTTTTGATTGGGAGCCAGTGCCGTGTTGAAAGGACCTGGCTAATATGGTCATACTTCCTGGTTCTAGTAAGAACTCTTGCTGCTGCATTTTGGATAAGCTGTAGTTTGTTTACTAAGCGTGCAGAACAACCACCCAATAAATCATTACAATAATCTAACCTTGACTAATCTAACATAGATGAACATTTCTGCATTTGACATTGAGAGCTTAGGCCTAAATTTAGATATATTTTTTGCAGTTTTACAAATGCTAGAAATGTGGTTTTCTAAGGAAAGATTGCTATCAAATAGCACACCTAGGTTCCTAACTGATGACGAAGAATCGACAGGGCAGCCATCAAGACAGTGTTCTAGGTTATTACATGCAGAGTTTTTAGTTCCTATAATTAACACCTCTGTTTTTTCAAAATTTATCATTAAGAAATTACCAGTTTTTTATATCGACTATGCATTCCATTAGTTTTTCAAATTGGTGTGTTTCACCGAGCCGCGAAGAAAATATAGAGCTGAGTATCATCAGCATAACAGTTAAAGCTAACACCATGTTTCCTGATGATATCTCCCAAGGGTAACATGTGAAGAGTAGCGGCTCTAGTACTGAGCCTTGAGGTACTCCATACTGCACTTGTGATCGATATGATACCTATTCATTCACTGCTACAAATTGATGGCTGTCATATAAGTATGATTTAAACAATTCTAATGCACTTCCATTAATGCCAACAAAGTGTTCAAGTCTATGCAAAAGAATGTTGTGGTCAATAGTATCAAACGCAGCACTAAGATCCAATAGCACTAATAGAGAGGTACACCCACGATCAGATGATAAGAGCAGGTCATTTGTAATTCTAAGAAGAGCAGTCTCAGTACTGGAATTTGGTCTAAATCCTGACTGGAAATCCTCACAGATACATTTTTTTCTAAGAAGGAATATAATTGTGAGGTTACTACCTTTTTCTAGTATCTTGGACAGAAAAGAGAGATTTGAGATCAGTCTATAATTAACTAGTTCTTTGGGGTAAAGTTGTGGTTTTTTGATGAGAGGCTTAATAGCAGTCAGTTTGAAGGTTTTGGGGACATATCCTAATGACAATAAGGAACTAATAATAGTCTGAAGAGGATCTATGACTTCTGGAAGCACCTCTTTTAGGAGCTTAGATGGAATAGGGTTTAACATACATGTTGTTGATTTAGATGATTTAACAAGTTTATACAATTCATAAAGTCATTACTGTTGTTATGTTGGGAAATATCAACACTTGTTGAGGCTTTATTTTTTGTTAATTTAGCCACTGTATTGAACAAATACCTGGGGTCATGTTTGTTTTCTTCTAAAAGAGAAGAAAAGTAATCGGATCTAGCAGTTTATAATGCTTTTCTGTGGGATAGGTTACTTTCCCGCCAAGCAATACGAAATATCTCTAGTTTTGTTTTCCTTCAGCTTCGCAACATTTTTTGAGCTGCTCTCTTTAGGGTGCGATTAAACCATGGTGTCAGACTGTTTTCCTTAATCTTCCTTAAGCGTAAAGGAGCATATGTATTTAAAATGCTACAAAAAAGAGAAAGTCCATAGTTTTTGTTACATCATCAAGTTGTTTTTGGGGTTTTGGATATGCTAAGGAATTCGGATACATCAGGGAGATAACTTACAAAGCAGTCTTTTGTGGTAGAAGTGATGGTTCTACCATACCTGTAACAAGAGGTAGAATTGGCAATTTTGGCTATATTAAAATCACCAACTATTAAAACTTTATCTGCAGCCAGAACTAACTCCGATGTAAAATCAACAAACTCTTTAATAAAGTCTGTATGTTGCTTGGTGGCCAGTGCAGTATACAGTAGCCAGTGCAAACATCACAGGGGATTTATAATTAACATTTGTTTCTCTGGATAACGTTACATGAAGCACCATTACTTCAAATTAGTTATACTTGAAGCCTGCACTCTGAGAAATCCTGAAAACATTGTTATAAATTGAAGCAACACCTCCCCCTTTGCCTTTTTGGATGTGGCTCATGATTATAACAGTAATCTTGGAGGGTGGACCCATGAGTCAAAATTATTCTACGTGTATGTTCACAATAGAGTCCAATGCATCCATCAGTCCTTGAGACCTGAGCAGTGGCATTATGTACATACAGAGGAAAGCCCTGCAGATCATATATGGTACCTATATAGGTACATATATGCACGTATATATGCACCTATATGTTCACCTATCATAGTAAAATTAAAATCCATAGCTGCTAGACAACATAAATAAAAGTCCAAAATATAGAAATGTACATTATGTATTTAGAAGAACAGTTTTTAGAAAAACTCTATTATTCTTTGAAGGTCTGTCGTGAAGCGCCTCATCCTCCTCTTCCTCCTCTGCCGCCGCCTCCTCTTCCTCTTCTTTCCTGCACTATCCAATGACGTTTGATAGGGTGTCCGAGATTCGGCACACACATTTTTTAGCGGATAGGCAGTTTTTGTCCACACGGATCTGCCATTTTGGAAGAGTGAAACCGATGTTTTGAAACCGGGCAAGAGGGTCTGGCTGCAGACTTGCACTCGCACTCTCAGACTTGCACTCTCAGACACTTGCACTTCCGTTAGTGATGTCACTTGCAGTCTTTATTTTTTATTTTATTGATTTTTTTTTTACGTTCTGTTTGAATTTCCCAACATTTTATAACAGTAGCCAGGTGGCGAAGACAAGAAAAAAACAAACTAAATTACAATGTCACTTGCAATCGCTACTTTCACTCTCTGCTACCTGCGACACTTGCAATCGACACAAATCGTGCTTGTTGCCAATGGAGACAAGCTGTGGTGGTGAATAAACGCAACGCGCAAAGTTTCGCGTTAAGCATTTTTCCATATAAAATAAACTGTCTACAACTCGTTTATATCACTGTCTTTGTCCATTAAGCTACATTATGTGTTTTATTTATAATGATTTTCTATAAGAGGAAAACGTTTACTGTACAATTTAACACACTGTGTTGTGTACTCGTCTGCCTGCCTGTACGGAGCTGATCCTTTTAAAATCACTTAATGCATTTCATAATGCACGTTCATATTTGCTGGTCTGTATATACTTTGGGTCAACAACAAGACATATAGGCTATGCCTACTGAATTGTCTGTTATTGGGCCACATTAAGTGTTCGCATTGTGTTCATAGCCATCTGCTTGCCTTATTGTACATTAAATAATAACTATATATAGAATTTGGTCTTTTAATTGAACTTAACGTATCCTAATACATTATGCCATATTAAGTGTTTGGTTTTTTTTTCTACAGGAGGAAAACGCTTAATGAAAAACTTTGTGTATAGTAGTAGGCCTACTAATTTAGTTTTAATCGTTTAATCACCACCACAGTTTCTTAACACGCAGCAACATGCACGATTTGTGTTGATTGCAAGTGACGTCACAGGTAGCGGAGAGTGCAAGTAGCGATTGCAAGTTACATTGTAATTTAGTTTATTTTTTCTTGTCTTCACCACCTGGCTAGTGTTGTAAAATGTTGAGAGATTCAAAACAAAAACTTATAAATAAATAGAACAAAAATAAATAAATAAAGACTGCAAGTGACGTCGCTAGCGGAAGCACAAGTGTCTGGGAGTGCAAGTAGCGATTGCAAGTGACATTGTAATTCAGTTTATTTTTTCTTGTCTTCACCACCTGGCTACTGTTGTAAAATGTTGAAAGTTATCAATAAATAGAAATAATAATAATGATAATAATAAAGACAGCAAGTGACGTCGCTAGCGGAAGCACAAGTGTCTGGGAGTGCAAGTCTCAGAATGCAAGTCTGCAGCCAGACCCTTCTCAAACCGGGTCCCAGAGTGGATATATTTTCGTCTGTGGATATATTTTCGCGTTTCGTCTGGATGGCGAATCTGTACATTTTCTGAAAATATAACATCATCAGCCCACATCTCGGCCCTAGTCAAACACCACTACATCACATAACAGCAACAAAAACATGATTAAACACTGAACAATTGTCTTTTTATTAACTAACATTAACACGGATTAATAAATGTATTGTACCATATTTGTTTGTGTACCACGCGCAAGTTTTATCAGCATGTCCATGTCTTCTCCGTTTTAAGTGTATCTCTGTGGCAGAATTACAGCGCCACATGCCACATGCTGGTCTGGCATGTATACTACATCGGTTTCGTGTGGACGCAGATATTTCTTGAGACGAGGGAAAAAAAGATCAGGGGTCCGTCTCCGTGTGGACGGGGCCGAAGAAGTAACGGGTACTTACGGTTATGGATAGAAATGTAGCGGAGTAAAGATTACAATATTTGCCTCTCAAATGTACTTGAGTAAAGTCATGAGTACTCCCAAAAAATTGTACTCGAGTAAAGTACAGATCCCTCAAAATTGTACTTAAGTACTGTACTCAAGTAAATGTACTCCGTTACTGTCCGGCTCGGCATCATGAGCTAGGCATCATGTATGACAGTCAAAAATTAGATATGAGCTCCAAAATGACCAGATTCTGCCATTAGCTATATAGAAGACATATCTATATCTGAATATGAAGAAGCAATACAGGATCCTATATTTCCTGTATATGCACCTCAAATTTGCCCATATGTGGCATATATATGCATATATATTATATACTATATATTATCATATATGCGTATATATCCACATATAGGTTCTTTCCATGTGGGTCGCAATCCTTACTTGCATCTTTCCTGGTGCAGCCTTCTTGATTTACTGGTCCCTCCTTCCTGCGCCAGCCACCTGCAGAAAATACTCAAACTACTGAGACATTTGAACTAATTGAACCTGAAAATTACTCAGAAATCCGACCACAAGTACAAACATGTGTTTCTAACTTGAAAGAACCTGAGCTTACCTCTAACCGATTCCAAAGGTTCTCCACCTCCCAGGTAAGATGAGTAGCATTCCTAGCTCACATGGCAAAATCCTTCATGCAAGGAATGTTATCCTTAAAGCAACAACAAAAAAATGCATTTGCAAAAGAACTTCAGCTCTCCAAGCTAACCAAGCTATACCCAAAGATATCCACATATCCCTTCTGCTCATTCGACACAACATGAGCAAGTGAAACATCAGGGCTGCCACTTGATGAAAGGAGCAATCAGGGCAGCAGGATTGTGCCCTTATCAGTTCAGTACTCCATAAATGCATAACCTGTTGCAAGTTTAGTGGAAAGCCTGAAGAACAACACATGGCAGACCTGCCATCTGAACGTCTTAAAATCAAGAAAATCTAAAAATCAAGTTGCACAAATGCTCTAAGACGCTTCTTTGTACTTAACAGGCCCTGCTAAACATTGATTGTGGTACCAATTTCAAGAGATGCAAAGAGCTTAGAATGGACAAAATGGTCCAGAGGTACCTCAGTGAGCAAGGATGCAGCTGGGAATTCAACCCACCACACAGTTCTTACATGGAAGGCTCAAGGGAGCACCTGATAATGATTCTGCAGCTGAAAACTCGCTTAACACACAGTCCTTTGTACAACAATGGCAGAAGTTACTGCTATCATTAATGCATGACCACTCCTACCTGTGTCTGCAGACTCGGAACAACCTTTCATACTTTCACCGTCAGTGCTCTTTACATAGAAGAGAGGAGTTCCACCTCCTCCTGGAGACTTCTTGGACAAGGACCTGTACACAAAGAAATGGAAACAAGTTCCGGCTCTTGCAAGTTCTGGACCTGCTGGAGCCACAAATATTTACCTCGCTTGCAACACAGACAGAAGTGGACAGTACCTCACGGGATCCTTCAAAGTGGGAGATCTAGTTCTGCTCAGGGACAAGTCTGCAATTATTGACCCATGGCCAGAATCAGGATGGTTGAGGTCACAACAACTGACTAAGGCAATATAAAACATTTTTACAGCCAATTGTGGAAAAAAAATCTGGAGTAGGTTATGTTCAGAGAATAAGGATGCTATGGCTACTTACATACTATGAAAGTTATCTCCATTTTTTGAACCAAAAGCTGAGTTTATCCACTAACTTGCCTTAAACAGACGTCATACGACCTGTTTTGTGGAATACCCCCCAGGTCTTTGACTTACTTTAAACCCAAAGTGAAAGATTTGCAATACAAACTGTCACAATGAGGACACTAACAAGTTCTTTTTTGCCCTCCCTGCTATGAACATGCTATTTAAATTAATGCAATTTCATAAGACAATATTTTATATTCTTAACTTTGCTCTTGCTCTCAATTCGGTTGTAGTCTGTCTGTTGTGATGACCAAAAAAAAGGAGGTAATGTTTTAGTCTGAGCTGTCTTAGTGGTCAAATATCAGTACTCATCAAAGTCAATATGACTTAGATGGCCAATCAAATCAAAGACAGCAGGCATGAGTTCTAGTTTTATGCTTCAGTTTGCATGGGGAAGGAGAATGAATGTGCAAGCAGCTAAATATTTAATCGTTATATCCTATGTTACATAAGTTAAAAAGGGTGGCAGGCAGAGGTGGGACAAGTCATTTATTTCATGTCACATCATTAATCACTAATCCACAGTCATCACTTAATTAGTCAACTTACTTAGACCAACACTATTTAGCAGAGTTGTGGACTTGATTCACATGATACAAGACTTGACTCAGACTTGAGTCCCAAATTTGAGGACTTGGTATTTGATTCAAGACTGGCTTGTGAATTAAAAGCAATGACTTGGTTCTACCTCTGCTGTCAGAAACATCCAGTGATGCTTACTTTGAGTTCACCTGATGACGTAATAACAACTTGTCAACTCGCAAATACAGATTTCACAGGTGAACTTGAACATAATATTTGAGTACATAAGTTATTATAAACGCATTCTGTGCACATTCTGGGAAGCTGTAGCATCTATGTCCTTTGTAGCACCTTTCAAATAAAAAATTAAGCCTTGCATCCTAATAACTTTACAAGTGGACATGTACTTTCAAAGGTAATTCTAGGCAGTACAATATCTGCAAAATTAGGAAGATTAATTTATGTTTTCCCTCCAAATGAGTACTACATTCGCTTATCTGTGTGTGTGTGTGTGTACAGGGAAAATGTGGTGATAAAGTTGGATTATTCCCAGCTAATTTTGTGCAGCGAGTGCGTCCAGGTGAACGTGTCTGGAAGGTGACGCAAAGTGTCCATGGAAACAAAGACTTGGGCCACCTGGCTGTTAAAGAGGCTCAGGTAACACACACACACACACACACACAACAAACACACTGCTTATTAATAGTAAGTAAGTAAGTTCTTAAATTGAGATATTGGTGTAATTATTTCTATCTTTTGCTGTAGTGTTTCAGTAGGAAGTATCAGTTTACATTTTCCAAACATTCATTTTTCCATTAATTATAGTAATACAGTGAGATTTTTGTTTGCACAATGAGTCTGACAACATACACTGCTCCACACAGAGATCTGATCTCATTATAATCCAGTCTGTCTTGAATAATATGAAAAAACAGACTAAAACCCAGGAACAGACTAAAGCCCAGCTCACATTATGTGATTTTGACCACTATTTGGAAGTCTGAGATCAATTTTGAAAAATCATAAAAGATAAAATAATAATAATAATTCCTATAATCCTTGGATAAAATCTGTAGTCTTTGATAGCTGGTTTGACATTCACCTGAAGCCAATTAATGGCTGTTGTGATCAAATTTATTAAAATTGTGGCAATGGCAGAAGATTTGGTGTACAGTCCTGCAGTGTGATGTCTCCTACCACAAACAACAAACGGTCACCATTTTTCAAGACAAGCCATGATCAAAATTAATGATAGAGATTTTTTATAACTGCCTTAAGCTCACGGAATTCATATAATTTGTTGCATTTGCTCTGATAAACACTGGTTGTGCTAGTGTTTCCTGTGGGTGTATGGCACCGCTTAGATTATTCTTCTTAAAAACGGCACTATTAATAATAATAATAATAATAATAATAATAATAATATGTTTAATTTATATGGTGGCTTTCCCGAGCTCAAGGACGCTGAACATTGTACACCAAAGCAACAAAAATTGATAACAAGGAACAATTTAATTGGACATTTGCCCAATGCAAATAATGCAGTTGCATATAACGCAGATTATGTAGTGAAGGCATAAAAATTGAAATGGACAAATACACATGTAAAATAATGATAGTGTTGATTAAACAAATAAGTTTTAAGTTTTGACTTTAAGTTTTGAATTCACTAAAAGAGGTGACTGTTCTGAGTACAAGGGGAAGTGAATTCCAAAGTTTGGGTGCAATAAGATTGAAGATAGGCAGAACCTCCCAGAGAACACATGTTAGGAGAAAATTGTTAGCCTGCATGCAGTGTAAGTTGCTTTGGATAAAAGTCTGCTAAATGCATTAATTTACTTTAATTTAATTTTTACCTTGGTACAGAATGCAGTTCAGAATTCGAAGACTGGAGTGTGCGAGAAGGTATATAAGAACATAGTAGGTCAGAAAAATAGGAGGCAGCAAGAGCCTTAGAGGTGAGCAGAATAATTTTGTATTGCACACAAATAGATACAGGCAACCAGTGAAGATTAAATAAAACAGGAGTGATGTGAGCTCTTTTTTTTTTTTTTGGAAGTTAATAATCTGGCAGCAGAATTTTGAATGTACTGCAAAAGAATGATGGAGTGAGCTGGTAAGCCAGAGAAAAGAGCGTTACAATAGTCTTGTCGAGTGGTAATAAATGCATGCCCTAATGATTCTGCATCCTTTCTATTCAGAAAAGGACGAAGTTGTGCAATTCGACATAGTTGGAAAAAAGCAGCTTTGGTGGAGAGTTTGCTAATGTGGTCACCCAAGGTTAGTGATGGGTCTAGAGTGACACCTAATGCTGTAAAGTACCGGGAAGATTAGGCAAATAGTCTCGTGATGTAGGTCTGCGCACATTTCACACAACAAAGTAAGCTGATTTTAGATGTGCATCCTTGGTAGTTCAGACTTTGTGCATTCGACTTGGGAGTGTGATGTCTGCGATGATGCAAACTGGTAAATCTGCAAACAGCAGCGTACTTGATAACTTCAGTCAGCTGACCATGGCTACTGCAATTTTCCTCACTGTACATTTCCAATAAAATTAAATAGGACATCAAATACCACTGCCTCCTTTCGTTTCCATTTAAGCACAATAATAGCTGCAGAAATGTACTTACTTCAGGGAACTGTTTCCTGAGCCTTCAAAATGGCCTCTTAGTTTGGTTCACTAGGCTACACAATCATGGGGAAGTCTACTGATCTGACAGTTGTCCAGAAGACAATCATTGACACCCTTCACAAGGAGAGTAAGCCACAAACATGCATTGTCAAAGAAGCAGGCTGTTCACAGAGTGCTGTGTCCAAGCATGTTAACAGCAAGTTGATTGTAAGGAAAAACCGAGAGAACAGCAGCCTTATGAGGATTGTCAAAAACAATCGATTCAAGAATTTGAGTGAAGTTCACAAGGAATGGACTTGGGCTGGGGTAAAGGCGTCAAGTTCCACCATACACAAACGTTTTGAGGAATTTGCTGAACAACAGAAAACATCAGAGGTGTCTTACCTGGGCTAAGGAGAAGAACTGGACTGTTGCACAGTGGTCCAAAGTCCTAAATATATATATATATATATATATATATATATATATATATATATATATATATATATATATATATATATATATATATATATATTGATCTTTTTAATTAATTCTAATTTGAATTGGTGGGTTTTGATGCACCTGTAATGAACATTATTGTTTCTCCACTATGCTCCGCCTTTCTGAAACATGTAGATTTTTACAAAGCTCATTGTTCTTGAAAAGTGAGGGGTGCTCTGATTGGCCACCTATCCAGTGTGTTGTGATTGGCAGAATGCTTCAAGCATGTGACGGAAATGTTAGTCCCCTCTGGATTGGCGTACAGTATATGACAGCTTGTTCCAGTTCCTGCCAATATCCAGCAACTTCGCAAAGCCATTGAAGAGGAGTGGAACAACAATCCACCGGCCACAATCAACAACCATATATAACCAACTATATGCGATGGAGATGTGTTGCACTGCGTGAGGCAAATGGTGGTCACGTTAGATACTGACTGGTTTTCGGAACCCTCAAAACAGTAAAACTGCACATTTTAGAGTGGGCTTTTATTGTGGCCAATTGCACACCTGTGCAATAATCATGCTGTCTAATCAGCATCTTGATATGACACACCTGTGAGGTGGATGGATTATCTTGGCAAAGGAGAAGTAACACAGATTCACTAACACAGATTTAGACAGATTTTTTTTAGAAACCATATTTAAGTTTCAAGATTTTTATTCATCACATACACGATTATATAGAGAATACATAATCAGCTTTGAAATGTGAGTCAGTTCAGCTCCATGGACAGTGCAATTATTAAAAAATACAACACAGAGGAAAATATACTTAAATATAGATAAGTAGAATGAAATAAAAATAATATGTATAAGAAATAAAAAAATAAGAATAAAATGTTAAATAACATGTATACTGTAGAATTAAATATAGAATAGAAAATAAAATGCATGAAAGTATACTGTAGTCTTAAATATTTACACAGGAATGTGCAAGAGGCAAATGTGAAAACATGTCGCGACACTGTCAATATATCAATATGAGGTAGAGAATAATGAATAGCTTACTGATTAAGTGAATATTAAGTGGAGAAATGTAGATGTTAAAAGGCTGGATTTGACTTTAGGAGCCTGATGGGCTGGGGGAAGAAACTCCTCCAAAGACACTTGCCATCAGGCTTTGGAAACGCTTATCAGATTGGCAGCAAATGAAAATACAGTTACTAGGGAAGTTGGAGTCCTTTATGATTTTAACGGCTCTGCCTTTTGTGTACATAGAAAAAGTCTTATATTTTTAAGTTCAGCTAATGAAAAATAGGGGCAAAAACAAAAGTCTTGCATTTACATCTATACTGTATGATTCCCCCCCAAAGGTCTCACTTTAAATATGCTTTACTGTACAGATCTAAATATTTTATTGTGTTGACCAACCATATATTAAAAAGTTTACAGGGATCCTATTATGCTCTTTTACAAAGTCTTGATTTTGTTTTGGGGGTGTTCTTGAAAAGGCTCTCATACTAGGTTGTTCGAAAAAACAAAAAAATTCACATTTTACATTATTAAAACACCTCTCCCCAGTCTCTGCATTAATAGGTTCCTGTATCAAATTAAGGACCGCCTTCTGAAATACGAAATGTGCTGTGATTGGTTAGCTGGGGCAGTGTGTGTTGTGATTGGCACTATAAGTCCGACTGCCTTGGGAAAGCTAGTGTGTCTCTGATATAGTGATAACACTCATTGCCTTCTCTAGTGCAGCACTGCAGCTCAACCAGGTTTAGTCCCATTTGTCAGTATTTGTGATAATACAAATCCCGGAAAATTAAAGTGGATATTGAGCTTTGTAACTTTGCAGATATTCTTTATGCTCAAACGTCAACATTACAGACTAACTAAAGCTGACAAAGTGAAAAAGCATAATAGGACCCTTTTTATATTTAACATAAATACACAGATCACTAAAATCCAATAATAATAAAAAAACTGGATAAATTTAATTACTGAACAGATGCAATACATCTCACAGATGAAAAGTTCATTTGATTAAATCATTTATTGTAGTTTTCAGTGAAATCAATAGTAGGAAAATTAAACATGGGCATATCTATTAAAGTAAAGGCTTCAGTTTTATTTTACTCTTGTTCTTTTTCATCTTCAAACCTTATTTCTTTTTGTGACAGATTTGTGTGGGTAAAAAAGAAGAAACTGATGGCTTTCTAAAACTAAGCAGCGGTAAGAAGAGAGGTCTGGTCCCGACTGATTCACTGGAGGAGATATAACAGCTTATAGAGTCGAACACAGTCATGAACAACATTTATCATGATACAGCAACATAATTTACCACATAAACCTGGTGTATTATGTCAAATGTATACACACATATTAGCTGCATTAAAGAGCTGTGGTTTGTTCAACCTGATTGGATCATCATAATTTATGTTCATGTTTCTTAGTTTTTTGTGATTTTTTTTCTTTTCTTTTCTTTTCTTTTCTTTTCTTTTCTTTTCTTTTCTTTTCTTTTCTTTTCTTTTCTGTTATTTAGGGAAAGTGATATGTTGTTGCCATATATAATTCCTAGTGTATAGTGGAATAGACATTTAACGACTCCTGGGGCAAGTTGTATAAACTGTTTAGACTAGTCTTAGAAAGTAATCTATTTTATTTCTTCAAGACCGGTGATAACTTTTTTAATTCGGTTACGAATGTCTTATTTGTATGGGAAAAGTAAGATTGATTACCCCTTGGCAACTGCTAGTTGGTCAAAATAGTTCTTAAGACAGTCTTAACATGGTGACAAAGTTTATGCAACTGCCCCTGGAGGAAATTAAGGGTTAGTCTAATAGAAGTCTAAGGGTTAAAATAGAACTACTCTGATTTTTCAAAACAAAAACTATACTTCCATTAGAATACTAACAATACATACATGAGTAATGTTTTTAATTAACAGAAATGGTACTAAAATAATATTATGAACTGGTGATATGGTGAAAATGATTTTAAAAAGGGTTATGTGCTTATACAGTTATGAAAGAAAATTATGTCTGTTCCATGTAATACTGTATACCTATTAAAACATTTTTATGTTAAAATATTCAGTATTTTATTGCACAGACTAAACTAGTTGCTTGCTGTTTTATAGGATGCGGTTGTAAAACATGGATTGTTTAGCAAAACAAATAAATATTGATGGAATTCTACACTGGCTTTTTTTCAGATCATGCAACTACTTGCTAAACATACAAGTGTTTCTTAATTTTAAAAGTGGCCTTAATTTCTTATAAACCACTAAATATAGACTACAACCTATTTTACACTATCACTGCTGTACATCTATTTTTGCCTGCCCTCATTCTGACAGACACGTATGTGTGTACGTGTGTATTTAGTAATCCGTACACTAAAGTAGGGCAGATTTCAGAGATGACGAAATGTTCCTAACAGTAGAGTGCAGTGAGATGTGCTCATGAGAACATTATTTATAATAATTTTCTTTTAATTATTTCATATAGCAGGTGTTTTACCTGAAACAGATTATAGACCCACAGAACATATAATACTTGAAATAAACGAGTACATCCCCTCTGAAACTTACATCCCCACAAATTTTGTTTTGAACAGCATGTAAGTGTTTTTTGTTTTTTTCCTTTGATAAGAAAATATTATTTCCTGTAGCCAAAATTTTGGCATGCTTCTTTGGTAACTGATCAAGCAAACTTGCTTAAACAGTGTATCTCCAAAGAACCCTATAATATGTCTTCTAAGTGGTACCTGAATTTGTTAAGTTTCAGAGGAGATGTACTCGTTTACAATGCTTATGTCAGCTTTCTGTACTAGACATAACCTTCAAGGGTATATTGTTCAGGAAATGAAATAAATTTCCCAGCCTATCTAAAGGGTTAGCAATTACACCATGGGAAGAGACAAAAAGACCACTTCCCATAGGGGCTGAGAGATGTAATAACATGGGGGAGTGGGGGATGCAACATGATGGGAACGAGGGAATTAGGATACCACTCTACACTCAACCCAAAAGACTCATACAAGAGACTAGAGAGCTGTACGGGATTAGGATTCCACAGGACTCAATGCAAATCTACCGTTAGTGGGTAGTTTTACAATTACTGTGGGTGGTTAAAAAATTTAGCATGTGTAGCACCTTCCCATAGTCCCATGATTTGGCACACACCAAGAATGCTGGAGTTACATAAACAGGTGTTTACATGATGTTTGTTCATACAGGAGACATTGCCCACCACGGTACCAGTAAAGTTTTGCAATGAACTTATTCCAAATATCAAAGCCAAAAATATGTTATTTCAATATCCTAAATACATATGTTACAGTCACTGTTGTTTGAAATGATAATAAAGTTCAAAGGCTTCATACCCATGAACACCTTTCACAAAACTTAACATCTAGCACAGTAGCACAGAAAATTAACCAATGGAAAAAAGCAGCCTAATTCCGTTGAAAGCACAAGGACTTGACCAACCCTGCATTAAACATGAGCTGCAGGACTCAGATCTGACTGATCACAAGATGGTGGAGGATTTGCCACCTTAACAGATCCTGAGATCATTGGCAAAAATCGTAACCGGAAAACACATGTGGTAATGGTCAGACATTTTGCAGGAGTGGGCAGGAGTCTCATGAAGGGCTCTACCAGGGAGAACTCATGAAACTTAAGATATTTAGCCCTGAGCTACTGTGACTTAAAGGGAGCCAGCGAAAAGCTAGGTTAGCTCTTTCAGAACTTCAAAGATTTCCAAGGTCTCAAGTTTTTTGCACTTCTGAAGGTGCATAACAACAAGAAAGGTTCTCAAATTAGTGCGTTAAAATAACCATATATTAAGGCATTTTAGTAATGGGAAAGTTTAAGCTGTGTACCTAACTCTTGTTTGGATGAAGTGACTCCAGAAGACAGACCGAGCTCATACCATGGTGCGGAAAGCTACTTAAAGTGATCCATATAGTGGGACAGATATCTAAGCTTAACTCGGGGGAACTGCAATTCAAGAAGTGCTAGAATACAACACTCGAAAACTGCAGTCCATGACCAAGATCTCAAACATTTTAGCCATCCAGTAGGTGCCTAACAGCAAGAAGGGTTCGCAAACTGGGGCAAAACACACACACACAAAAAAACACTTCTTGCTGGGTAAAGAGATGAGCCTGAGCTCCTAGGAGCACAGAGGATTCTCCTAGTAAGGTGTCCCAACAGCAAAAAAAAAGGTTAAACCTTTGAAGGCCATCTTCAACCTCATTATCACACAGGACGTAAAGTTCAAATTAGCTGAACACAGGGAAACAAGGACCCTACTTTAAGACCCAACAATGGGGAGGGTACTACTCTAATTTTAAACCAAACACAAGGAAGTCTCCTATTTAGGGAACCCCAGAAACTGGGAGAAGGAGCTTCAAACATTATTTCCAATGCGTGCAGTACTTAATACAGAATATTTTATTTATTTTCAACAAGTATACAATACTGCCAACAATTAAGCTAGATTAACAAACATTTAGAAGCAATTCAAGTGTCTATCTGGATAAATAAATGAAATATGGTCTTTGCAGAATATTACCAGGGGTGTGTTTTCTGAAAACGTTCCTTTAACAAGTCAAGTCAAGTGACCTTTATTTATATAGCGCTTTAAACAAAAAAAGATTGTCAAAGCAACTGAACAACATTAATTAGAAAAAGAAGTGTGTCGATACTGCAAAATGATAGTTTAAGCCAGTTCATCATTGAATTCAGTTATGTCATCATTCAGCTCAATTCAGTTTAAATAGTATCTGTGCAATAATTTGCAATCACCCACATGGAAAGAACCTATATGCAGTCTATATGCACATATACGCTGCATATATGCACATATTGGTAATCTACATGCTGCATATATGCTGCATGTACTGTATGCGTATATATGCCACATATAGGCAAAATTGAGGTGCATATATGTGCATATACAGGAAATATAGGTCTCCTGTATTGCTTCTTCATATCCACATGTAAGCCCAATACAAACAAGATATGTCTTCTATATAGCTTATGGCAGGATCTGGTCAATTTGTAGCTCATATCTCATTTTTGACTGTCATACATGATGCCTAGCTCATATTTTCTATTATCAAGGCAAAAACTAAGAATTAACGAAAAAAATTATGCAAGAACTTATGTATGTGCGAACACGTGAAATTGGTATCACATGTAATTGGCATGTTATGGAATTTAACTATGGCAATATATTAACATGATATACAGAGCCGGACAGTAACGGAGTACATTTACTTGAGTACAGTACTTAAGTACAATTTTGAGGGATCTGTACTTTACTCGAGTATCATTTTTGGGGAGTGCTCATGACTTTACTCCACTGTTGGACAGTGTTTTCTCTACTTCCTGTTGGCCTTCTGTAGCTAATCGTAGCTCCGTGTAGCTGTTTTTATTTTATTTTTTCTCTAGAATCTTTATCTTACTATCACTCTCTGTTTTTTTAAAGTGGTAAGATATAACTTAATTCACACCATATTTCTGATATTATCGATCAATCTTATCAGATTAACTTTGATCGTTCACTTTTATTTTATATCCGTGAGTGCAGTACACCTGCAAAGTGTTAGCACTCGTTTTCTCCTCTCCTCTCTCTCGCTCCAGTTTTTCACAAGTTTATCAAACAACAGCAGTAAGAATAGTTCATCAAGCACGGTGAGTAATGGTTTCTCCTGCTATCGTTATTTGCACCTCTTGACACATGTACAGTTTATCTATCTCTGTCGCTGATGAGGGATTCACATGTGATAAATGCAGGGAAATAGTTAGGCTGACAGAGAAGATTTCAGAATTAGAAACACGCATCCAAACTTTAATTGAGGACAGTAAGAATGTTAGGACTCTAGATACGCTTTGGATGTGTCTAGCTCAGGGACTCCTGTACATTGTTCGGTTCCGGCAACAGAGCCCTTGCAGCAGGGCAACTGGGTGACGGTGAGGCGGTGAGTCGTGGGTCAAAACACCGCTCTTCTGTTCCGATCAAAACATTAAACAGGTTATCCCCACTCAGTGATGCTCCCACTGAGAAACCTGATGAAAGTGCTCTAGTTATTGGTGATTCTATTGTACGGAACGTGAATATAGAGACACCAGCCACCATAGTCAAGTGTTTACCGGGAGCCAGAGCGCCTGACATCTTGGCAAATTTAAAAGTGCTGGCTAATGCTAAACGTAAATACAGTAAGATTGTTATTCATGCCAGCGCAAATGATGTTCGACTTCGCCAGTCTGAGATCACTAAAAATAACTTTAAAGAGGTGTGTGAACTTGCAAGCACGATGTCAGACACTGCAAAATGCTCTGGTCCCCTCCCTGCTTACCGTGGTGATGAGATGCATAGCAGATTGTCATCACTTAATGGCTGGATGTCTAAGTGGTGCCCACAGAATAACATAGGTTTCATAGACAATTGGACGAGCTTTTGGGGCAGACTTGACCTGTTTAAAAGAGATGGTCTTCATCCCTCCTGGGGTGGCGCCACTCTTCTCTCTAGAAATATGGCAAATAGTCTTAGTGTTTATACTTGACTAACTGGGTCCCAGGTCAGGAAGCAGACAGACTGGCTAAACCGACCGTCTTCTAGCTGCCTCCCATCACAGAGGTCAGTTAATTCTCAGCACATAGAGACTCTATCACCTAGATATCACACAATAGAGACTGTGTCTGTTCCCCGAACTAGAAAATACAAAAAACGTCCAAACCAAGTTAAGATTAACAATTTAATTGAGATTCAGCAAATAAAAAACAAATGCAATATGGATAAACAAATGATAAAGCTTGGCTTATTGAAATTACAGATCCATTTCTACGGGAAAAAAAAGTGAAGTGATATGCAGCCAAGTATGGTGACCCATACTCAGAATTTGTGCTCTGCATTTAACCCATCCGAAATGCACACACACAGAGCAGTGAACACACACACACACACACACACACACACACACACACACACACACACACACACACACGCACGCACGCACACACGCACACACACACACACACACACACACACACACACACACACACACACACACACACACACACACACACACACACACACACACACACACACACACACACACACACACACACACACACACACACACACACACACACACACACACACACACACACACACACACACACTGTGAGCACACACCCGGAGCAGTGGGCAGCCATTTATGCTGCAGCACCCAGGGAGCAGTTGGGGGTTCGATGCCTTGCTCAAGGGCATCTAAGTTGTGGTATTGAAGGTGGAGAGAGAGCTGTTCATGCACTACCCCCACCCACAATTCCGTCCGGCCCGAGACTAGAACTCACAACCCTTCGATTGGGAGTCCAACCCTCTAACCATTAGGCCACGACTTCCCCACTTTTTGTAAATAATATGATCACTGATCAAAATATAGATGTACCCTATTTAACAGAAACCTTGCTAAAACCTGATGATTACATTATTTTAAATGAGTCCACCCCCCAAGATTACTGTTATAAGCACAAGCCACGTCTAAAAGGCAAAGGGGGAGGAGTTGCTTCAATTTATAACAAAGTTTTCAGGATTTCTCAGAGGGCAGGCTTCAAGTATAACTCGTTTTAAGTAATGGTGCTAGATATAACATCCAGAGAAACAAATGTTAATGATAAATCCCCTGTTATGTTTGTACTGGCTACTGTATACAGGCCACCAGGCCACCATACAGACTTTATTAAAGAGTTTGGTTATTTTACATCCGAGTTAGTTCTGGCTGCAGATAAAGTTTTAATAGTTGGTGATTTTAATATCCATGTCGATAATGAAAAAGATGCATTGGGATCAGCATTTATAGACCTTCTGAACTCTGTTGGTGTTAGACAACACGTTTCAGGACCTATTCATTGTCGAAATCATACTCTAGATTTAATACTGTCACATGAAATTAATGTTGATAGTGTTGAAATTATTCAGCCAAGTGATGATATCTCAGATCATTATTTAGTTCTGTGCAAACTTCATATAGCCACAATTTTAAATTCTACTTCTTTTTACAAGTATGGAAGAACCATCACTTCTACCACAAAAGACTAACTTTTAAGTTATCTTCCTGATGTATCCAAATTCCTTAGCATATCCAAAACCTCAGAACAACTTGATGATGTAACAGAAACTATGGACTCTCTCTTTTCTAGCACTTTAAATACAGTTGCTCCTTTTGCGCTTAAGCAAGGTTAAGGAAAACAGTTTGACACCATGGTATAATGAGCATACTCGCACCCTAAGGAGAGCAGCCCGAAAAATGGAGCGCAGCTGGAGGAAAACAAAACTAGAGGTATTTCGTATTGCTTGGCGGGAAAGTAACATTTCCTACAGAAAAGTAATAAAAACTGCTAGATCTGATTACTTTTTTTCTCTTTTAGAAGAAAACAAACATAACCCCATGTATTTATTCAATACAGTGGCTAAATTAACGAAAAATAAAGCCTCAACAAGTGTCTTCCCAGGAGAGGAAGAATTGTATAAACTTGTTAAATCATCTAAACCAACAACATGTATGTTAGACCCTATACCATCTAAGCTCCTAAAAGAGGTGCTTCCAGAAGTCATAGATCCTCTTCTGACTATTATTAATTCCTTATTGTCATTAGGATATGTCCCCAAAACCTTCAAACTGGCTGTTATTAAGCCTCTCATCAAAAAACCACAACTTGACCACAAAGAACTAGTTAATTATAGACCAATCTCAAATCTCCCTTTTCTGTCCAAGATACTAAAAAAGGTGGTATCCTCACAATTATATTCCTTCTTAGATAGAAATGGTATATGTGAGGATTTCCAGTATCATAGTACCGAGACTGCTCTCCTTAGAGTTACAAATGATCTGCTCTTATCATCTGATCGTGGGTGTATATCTCTATTAGTTTTATTGGATCTTAGTGCTGCGTTTGACACAATTGACCACAACATTCTTTTGCATAGACTTGAACACTTTGTTGGCATCACTGGAAGTGCATTAGCATGGTTTAAATCGTACTTATATGACCGCCATCAGTTTGTAGCAGTGAATGAAGATGTATCACATCGGTCACAAGTGCAGTATGGAGTACCACAAGGCTCAGTACTAGGGCCGCTACTCTTCACGCTTTATATGTTACCCTTGGGAGATTTCATCAGGAAACATGGTGTTAGCTTTCACTGTTATGCTGATGATACTCAGCTCTATATTTCTTCGCGGCCCGGTGAAACACACCAATTTGAAAAACTAATGGAATGCATAGTCGATATAAAAAAAACTGGATGACGAGTAATTTCTTACTGCTAAATTCTGAAAAAACAGAGGTGTTAATTACAGGACCTAAAAACTCAGCTTGTAATAACCTAAAACACTGTCTAAGACTTGATGGTTGCTTTGTCAATTCTTCGTTATCAGTTAGGAACCTAGGTGTGCTATTTGAATGCATTCTTTCCTTAGAAAGCCACGTTTCTAGCATTTGTAAAACTGCCTTTTTCCATCTCAAAAATATATTTAAATTACGGCCTATGCTCTCAATGTCAACTGCAGAAATGTTAATCCATGCATTTATGACCTCAAGGTTAGATTATTGTAATGATTTATTGGGTGGTTGTTCTGCATGCTTAGTAAACAAACTACAGCTAGTCCAAAATGCAGCAGCAAGAGTTCTTACTAGAACCAGGAAGTATGACCATATTAGCCGTATTAAAGGATTTTTAGGCTGCATTAATTAGGTAAACCGGAACCGGAAACACTTCACATAACACCCTATGTACTTGCTACATCATTAGAAGAATGGCATCTACGCTAATATTTGTCAGAGGATCACTGCAGTCACCCGGATCCAGTACATATCCAGACCAGATGGTGGATCAGCACCTAGAAAGGACCTCTATTGCCCTGAAAGACAACGGAGACCAGGACAACTAGAGCCCCAGATACAGATCCCCTGTAAAGACCTTGTCTCAGAGGGCCACCAGGACAAGACCACAGGAAACAGATGATTCTTCTGCACAATCTGGCTTTGCTGCAGCCTGGAATTGAACTACTGGTTTCGTCTGGTCATAGGAGAACTGGCCCCCCAACTGAGCCTGGTTTCTCCCAAGATTTTTTTCTCCATTCTGTCACCGATGGAGTTTTGGTTCCTTGCCGCTGTCGCCTCTGGCTTGCTTAGTTGGGGTCACTTCATCTACAGTGATATCGTTGACTTGATTGCAAATAAATGCACATACACTATTTAAACTGAACAGAGATGACTGAATTCAATGATGAACTGCCTTAACTATCATTTTGCATTATTGAGACACTGTTTTCCAAATGAATGTTGTTCAGTTGCTTTGACGCAATGTATTTTGTTTAAAGCACTCTATAAATAAAGGTGACTTTGACTTTGACTTTACTCAAGTACATTTGAAAGCCAAATATTGTACTCTTTACTCCGCTACATTTTTATCCATAAACCGTAAGTACCCGTTACTTCTTCAGCCCGGTCCACACAGAGACGGACCCCGAACTTTTTTCCCCTCTTCTCAAGAAATATCCACGTCCACACGAAACCGATGTAGTATACATTCCAGACCAGCATGTGGCGCTGTAATTCTGCCACAGAGATACACTTAAAACGGAGAAGAAGACAAGGATTTGCTGATAAACCTTGCGCATTGTACACAAACGAACATGGAACAATAGATTTATTAATCTGTTTTAATGTTAGTAAATAAAAAATACAAATTTTCAGTGTTTATTCATGTTTTTGTTGCTGTCACGTGATGTAGTGGTGTTTGAATAGGGGCGAGACGTGGGCGTTATATTTTCAGAAAATGTACGGATTCGCCGTCCACACGAAACGCAAAGGCGTCGTTTTCAAATATATCCACTCTGGGACCTGGTTTCAAAATATCGGTTTCACTCTTCCAAAACGCCAGATCCGTGTGGACGAATCTTGGACACCCTATCAAACGTAATTGGATAGTGCAGGAAGGAAGAGGAGGATGAGGCGGCGGTGGAGGAGGAGGATGATGAAGTGCGTCATGACAGACCTTCAAAGAATAATAAAGATTTTAAAAAAAATTCTGGTCAGTTTTTTGTCTTATTTTTGTTCTTGTACTATTTGATTGTTCTTGTAAATACATAATGTACATTTCTA
The DNA here is from genome assembly GCF_003368295.1 of Carassius auratus. NCBI lineage: Eukaryota > Metazoa > Chordata > Actinopteri > Cypriniformes > Cyprinidae > Carassius > Carassius auratus. The sequence goes on from NC_039246.1 coordinate 17,343,877, forward strand.
TATTTTGGATTTTATTTATGTTGCCTAGCAGTTTTTTATGTCTTATTTTTGTTCTTGTACTATATTTTTTTGTTTTGTACTATTTGATTGATCTTGAGTAAATAAATAATGTACATTTTTAAAATTTTTGACTTTTATTTATGTTGCCTAGCAGCTATGGATTTAAATTTTACTATTATAGGTGAACATATAGGTGCATATATAGATACATATATGTACCTATATAGGTATATGCATGCACATCTATATGTGTGCATATATGTGTAAATATATGTGTGCATATATGTACATATATGTATGTGTGTGTGTGTGTGTGTGTGTACATATATGAGTATATATATGTGTACATATAATATAGCAAAACGGTCAATTATATATATGTCACATATATCAAAAACCTATGTCAAAACCTATATTGAAACATATATGTTTATATAGGTTTTTTCCATGTGGGTGTATTAATGACTAGTTAGACTTTTGATTGATGACTACAGCGCCATGCAGAGCATTCTCAATAAATAGTCTCCTGGTCTTCTCTTCTGAGTTTCCAACATGACAAAGAAACACTTTTGGACACTTTCAGGACACTTTATCCTCCAACCCATTGTGGCCATCTGAGATTCTCCAGAATGCAGAGATGATCAATGGCCACTTGAATAACCAACTGAGGTGACGGATCAAGAAACACAGTGGGAAATGCACTGGGATTCACAACATAATGAGGAAAAAAGCTCACAGTCCTCCTCTACCGAGCATTCTGCTCGCCAATGTCCAGTCTCTAGAGAATAAGATAGACAATCTTAGAGCCAGGATAAGTTTCCAATGTGACATAAATGACTTTAATTCATTAGGCTTCCGGCTTTGCTACCGTTCAGACGTTCTAGCTTACTGCTCTGCACTTTGCTTCTTATTTCTGTACTTTTCTCTGATTTTTCTAAGATTTTTACTTCAGCAGATCAGCACAGTGCTCAATCAAAAGATTTTTGGCACAAACGCTAAAACTAAAAAAAAATTGGGACTGGAATAATACTACAAAAAGAAGACTTTGTCTCCCACTGCTAACAGCTTACATTCCTGTGACGGGATAACAACTGCCTACATTCAAACAGAAGAGAGAGAAAATGCCTCCTGTTGGATCTACTTGTTGCATGAACTGCTGCAAACTTCTACAAAGGATTGTGATTCTTGAAACAAAGTTACTTTCTGGACTTCCAAAACAGACGGAACACTTAGCAGACCATCGTCATGGACCCCTTCAGCACACAGCCGGTGAGTCCCATGAATCTTCTGAATCTCAACAGTTTTTACCAATTGTAGAGGAACAAGCTGAAACTGATCGCCACACTAATCGATCGCACAAACAGGGAGCGAGACCCAAAGGAACACGAAATATCAGATTGTCACGAGTTTCTTGTATTGCTGCCATAGCTTCCTCTACCCCAGATTCGACTATGACAAGGCTTGTAAATATTGGTATTCTACCACCCCCTATACATCTGGACATGCATACAACAACATGCTGCCTTCCTCAAGCAACGGTCTCTGATGTGAACAAGGAACTTCAGAACATTCTGATGAAGCACAAGACTGCAAATCGAATCATCATCCACATGGGGAAGAGCTGTCAGAACTCCTTGAGAAGGATTTCATTGAACTCTTTGAAACACTTCAAAGACTCAAAGTTCAGTCGTTCATCAGTGGACCACTCCCAGCAAGGGGAACAAATATGTTTTCACGGTTGCTTGGGCTGAACACATGGCTACAAAGATCTTGTAATATAAAAGGAGTAAATTTCATCGGCAACTTCAGTCTTTTCTGGGGCCATAGACAATTGTTTAAACCGGATGGCCTCCACCCAAACAAATTTGGTGCAAGAGTGTTTAAGGACAATATCTACTTCTCCCTTTTTCATCCTTCAAGCAGAGTGTGTCAATCCATTCAGCACACACACACCGGGTCTGAGTCATCATATGGTTAACATATCCCACAAGGACACTGATAACACCATGCACCCAAAACAAGCACTGCTGATAGACACTATCCCTGCTGAGCCCTGCCCACAGAGCTCCTCACAGACTGACTGTGATGTATCAAAACAGCTACAAAATTCACCACCCAAGGACAACTTTCTGGAAAACAGCCAGGGAAGCCAGGACAATATATCACAGCCACCGGAAACACTAGACACATTATCACTCTCTCCAGCATCTCCACTTCTGTGCTTCTAACAGAAAATGGAGGAATTGGTGTATGTCGGGACTAAACTCTCCCACTCATTCGCTGCTAGCCCGCAGATATCAATAAAAAAACGGCAGGCCACCCAACCATCAAAGCCTGTGTACCCTATGAGAGCTCTCCGACCGCTGCCACAACGCCAGGGCCCAAACCCTCAATCTGTTGAAGGTGAACCAAAAACAACTGATAGCAGCTCTCAGTGATATGTGTCGGGTCCCCGCTATAATAGCAGCAACATTCACAAATGCTTACAGAACAAGCAGGAACCCAGTGTGCCTGTAGCTTTCTCTATTTCAGTTTTATCAAGTGATAGAAAGTCTAAGGCCTTCTCAAGCCGAAGGCCAAACTCATCTAATCTGCGGCCTATTATGCATCAAACTAAGATTGACGTAAAGACACAAAGCACTGCCATCAAGTTAGCACTTTTAAATATTGGCTCACTAAAAAATAAATCATTTCTAATCAATGACTTTATAACCACAAACAATCTGGATTTTATGTTTCTAAATGAAAAATGGCTAGAAGACTGCTGCAGTGCAACAATCCTAAATGAAGCAGCCCCTCCTAACTTCACTTAAAGCTGCGGTAGGGAACTTTTGACGCTCTAGCGGTTAATAAACAGAACTGATTGCGTCTTGCGGAAGAACATCGTAGCCGGAACTACTTCTCTCTGTTTATGTCTATGAAGAATCACAAAGGTACTGGGTTACTCCGCCGCGGTATCCCCGAAGCAATCTAAAATAGTCAGAATATAAACACTTATTATAGGTGCACCCTAGTGATTCAGGACAAGCCAAAAACACGGTTTGGAAAATGGATTCATGGTGTAGGATTAGGTAACAAAGTTACGGACCGCAGCTCTGATTGGTTATTTTTTACCGGGAGTGATGGAGTTTCTGCAAATGGCAATAGGACCACTGGGAGGAGCCAGAGGAGCTTGATTTTTTCACAGATTATCTGTCTCATATTCTACTGTCAGGACATAATGACAGGTTTAACAAATATGTAAAAAATAGTTTTTTTTTTTTTTACAAAAGTTCCCTACAGCACCTTTAAATGAGTGTCTGCAGGACTGTTAGGAGAGGTGGGAGTGTAGCTGCTCTATTTAAAGAAGTCTATCAATGCAAGCAAGTGTCATTTGGTCAGTATTTGTCTTTTGAATATCTAGGGATTGTGCTGAAAGGTGCTCCACGCATTCTGTTTATTATTATTTACAGGCCTCCAAAATACTCTCCAGCCTTTGTTGAAGAGGTCACAGAAATGTTATCAATAATTTCCTCAGAGTTTGACTGTTTTGCAATTGCAGGGGATTTTAATATTCACATAGATAATGCAGAAAACAAAACTACAAAAGAAATGATAACGGATCTAAACACTTTTGACCTGATAAAGCATGTGCATGGACCCACGCACAAAGGTGGACACACTCTGGATCTAATCATGAGTAGGGGTCTAAACATGTCATACATTGTTACTGAGGACATAGCACTATCTGATCACTTCTGTATTTTCTTTCATATATTGATCTCTGCTACCACTGAATCTAGATCTGTCTCTGTCAGAAGGAGATGCATAAACGAGAACACAAGTGTACTATTTATGGAGGCTATATCTTTAACACCAAGCATTTCTGCAGACTCTGTTGATATTCTCCTTGATTCCTTCAACTCAAAAGTTAAGAATGTTATTGATGATATTGCACCAATAATAGTCAGTAAGAAAACAAACAGAAGGAAATCAGTTTGGAGAAGATCAACAACAGTTCAGACTATGAAAAGATAATGCAGAAAAGCCGAGCGGATATGGAGGAAGACTAAACTTGAAATTCACTACAGCATCTATAAAGACAGCCTTCATGCTTTTAATGTGAAACTAGCCACAGATAGACAGAACTTCTTCTCAAACCTTATAAACAGTAACTTAAATAACACTCGTACTCTTTTTGCCACTGTTGAGAGACTGACAACCCCCCCCCCCCAAGTCAGATTCCCAGTGATATGCTCTCAGACAGCAAATGCAATGAGTTTGCTTCTTTCTTTTCTGAGAAGATCATAAATATCAGGAAGGCCATTAGCACATCCTCAAGTAATGCAGAGTTCAGACAGATTCGGCCAAAATATCAAAAAGATACTATGTCTATTTTTGAAACAATTGATAGCAAAATTCTGGAAGACATAGTGCAGCAACTAAAATCGCCAACCTATTGTCCTGACACACTTCCCACATCTTTTTTCAAAAGTGTGCTTGACTGCTTAAAAGCAGATCTCTTAGAAGTGGTGAATGCCTCAATTTTTTCTGGGACATTTCCAAACTCCCTAAAAACTGCAGTTGTTAAGCCCCTCCTGAAAAAGACCAATCTTGATAACACAATTTTGAACAATTTTAGACCAATATCTAATCTTCCTTTTATAGGGAAAATTATAGAAAAGGTAGTTTTTAATCAGCTGTACAAATACTTAAAGTCAAATGGATACCTGGACAATTTTCAATCTGGTTTTCGACGGCATCACAGCACAGAGACAGCACTCATTAAGATAATAAATGATATTCGCTTAAATTGTGACTCTGGAAAAATATCAGTGCTGGTATTGCTAGATCTCTGTGCTGCGTTTGACACTGTCGATCATAACATACTACTAGAGAGACTGGAAAACTGGGTCGGGCTTTCTGGGATGGTACTCAAATGGTTCAGATCATACTTAGAAGGGAGAGGCTATTATGTGAGTATAGGAGAGCATAAGTCTAAGTGGACGTCCATGCGGAGTCCCACAAGGCTCAGTTCTTGCACCGCTCTTGTTTAGCCTGTATATGCTTCCACTAAGTCAAATAATGAGAAAGAACCAAATTGCCTATCACAGCTCTGCTGATGATACCCAGATTTACGTAGCCTTATCTCCAAATGACTACAGCCCCATTGACTCCCTCTGCCAATGCATTAATTAAATTAATAGTTGGATGTGCCAGAACTATCTTCAGTTAAACAAGGAAAAAACTGAAGTCGTTGCATTTGGAAACAAAGATGAAGTGTTCAAGGTGAATGCATACCTTGACTCTAGGGGTCAAACAACTAAAAATCAAGTCAGGAATCTTGGTGTGATTCTGGAGACAGACCTTGCTCTCAGTAGTCATGTCAAAGCAGTAACTAAATCACAGAGATTTAAAGTAACGAAGTAGAACTACTTCACTACTGTACTTAAGTACTAAAAGGCGGTATCTGTACTTTACTAGAGTATTATTTTTTTCCCCTACTTCCACTTTTACTTCAGTACATATTTTCGATGAGTTTAATACTTTTACTCCGTTATTTTTGTTATGTGCTGCATCGTTACTCGTTACCCACATTACCACTGCCAGAACTGTAGATGGCAGGTTTGATGAAGCTGGCACATCATTGAGTGAATCAAGCGATTAAGAAGACTGCGCGTGCTGACTGAACTGCTCTGAAGAGAGAGATGAACACCGAGCCGAGCCAGATAATGACTCGTTCACGAGTCTAGAACCGGTTGCATCGGTTTCCGGATCACCAGTAGTTCTTTCTGACAGTTCGATTCAATAAACCGGTTGAAGAAAACAGTTCACCGGTTCGTAATGACGTCATTGGCGATGATTGCAAGCCTTCGGTTTACCTGGGCTCATAACATTAGCACATAATCAGTTCAGAATCAATCACCAAAAGAATCAATTCGGTCCAGCGCTGTGTGTTGGTTTGCTTCACACTGAATCACACATGCGCAGTTTCATCAGCTCCTCGGTTCTCGAATCAGACACGAATTCGTAAACAGTTCTTGACTCGTGAACGAGTCAGTCTTTTGTTCATTATCTGGCTCGGGGTTCATCTTCAGTTCTCTGTTCACATCAGTTCAGTCAGTGTACTGTTTGAGTAAATGAATTACTCCGGGATATTGGCTTGTTTGAACTCAGAGGGAGTGTCAGCCACATTAAAAAAGTTAACAGCTTAAGTCACTTGTGGATTAATGCGTATTGGAGACGCGAAACGTTTAAAACGATTCAGTTCGATTTGGTGAACTGTTTCAAAAAGATCCGGTTACATCTAATGATTCGTTCACGAACCGGATATCACAAACTGCTTTGTTTTGAACTGTCTAACAACAGATACGGAAGAGAAGACAATTCTGAATAAAGTCTTAGTTTTTGCTATTTTTTATATTTAACTTACCCTCTGATGTCACATGGACTACTTTGATGATGTTTTTCTTAACTTTCTGGACATGGACAGTATACCGTACACACAGTTTCAATGGAGGGACTGAGAGCTCTCAGACTAAATCTAAAATATCTTAAACTATGTTCCAAAGATAAATGGAGGTCTAACATGTTTGAAACAACATGAGGGTAAGTTATTAATGACATAATTTTGCAAATTGGGCGAAATGACCCTTTAATCTGTTTTTTGTTTACAAAAAGTTACAGTCAAAGGAATTGTGATTGTCCTTTAGGCTAATCATTTGAAATAGTAAAAACAATATGTTCAAACTTTTGACTACTTTCTTTAATAACTACATAACACAATACTTGTACTTTTACTTTCAGTACTTGAGTAGTACATTTTAAAATAGACTACTTGCAATACTTAAGTACAAAAAATGTTGAATACTTTAGTACTTCTACTTAAGTGTGGTGCTTAAAGAGCACTTCAACTTCTACTCAAGTCACTTTTTTTGATAGAGCACTTGTACTTTTACTCAAGTATGGGTATCTAGTACTTTATACATCTCTGCTAAATCAGCATACTATCATTTAAAAAACATTGCAAGAATTAGATGTTTTATTTCCAGTCAAGACTTGGAGAAACTAGTTCATGCCTTTATAACCAGCAGGGTGGACTATTGTAATGGGCTCCTCACTGGCCTTCCCAAAAAGACCATTAGACAGCTGCAGCTCATCCAGAACGCTGCTAGGATTCTGACTAGAACCAGAAAATCTGAGCATATCACACCAGTCCTCAGGTCCTTACATTGGCTTCCAGTTACATTTAGGATTGATTTTAAAGTACTTTTACTTGTTTATAAGTCACTAAATGAACTATGAATGAGCACTGTGAAATGTCCGAACTGATTGCACTATATTTTATATTATTTTATTTTTTTATGTAAAATCATTTTCTAACTGTTTTTAAATGTTTTATTCATTTTAAAAGTTTTAAAATTGCTTGTTTTATTTTTGTTATAATTTTTCTTCATGATTATTTTACTTTCTTTTATGTAAAGCACTTTGAATTACCATTGTGTATGAAATGTGCTATATAAATAAACTTGCCTTGCCTTGTAACATCCTTTGTTTGTCTGAAACATGGCTTACGACCTCAGTCCCGGACACTGCTGTAATGAATTCTGATAACTTCTATGTCTTAAGGATGGATAGAACAGCCGAGGCTGACAAATCCAAAGGTAGAGGAGTGTGTTTCATGATTATCAAGAAATGGTGCCAGGAATATCTCCACTCTGTTGCGCTCCTGCTCACCTCATCTGGAACATCTATCCATTATTTGCCGCCCATTCTATTCCGAATTCCGAATACATTGGATCATTGCTACTCTCAGTTTAAGAATGCCTACAAAGCTCGCTCACTACCGGCTTTTGGCAAATTGGATAATGCCACCATTTCCCTCACACCGGAATATACATAAAGGCTTGTTCAAGAACCCCCATTGCAGAGGGTGTTGACACACTTGTCCACCCACTCAAAATAAATGCTACAGAAGGCTCTTGATGACGTAGACTGGGACATGTTTTGGTAAAGTTCATCTGACGTCAGAGAGTTTACAGTTTTTTATTCTTGTATTTTTATTATATTCATTATATTTATATATAGTATCCTTTAATAATTGCACTGTCCATGGAGTGCACCTGACTCACATTTCACTGCTGGTTATATATTCTCTACATAATCATGTATGTGATATAAAAATCTTGAATTTAACAACTTTAGTGAGAGTAAATGACAAATTTAATTATTGGGTGAACGATAAGTCGTGCTTCAATTAATTACATTAAAAGTAATGTAGAATGTGGGATTTTATTTTTATTTTTATTTTTTTTTATAACGTGTAACCATTTCATTTAGATTAAGCTTTATTATGGGTCTTACTCAGATATTTCCAAATACTGACAATATATTGTTGCAACATACCTATCCCAAACTGGAAAGATGACATGTTAGGAGGGGTTTGATGTGTTGAGAATCTGAGAGGATACTGCAGATCACAAGTAAAGAGTTTTTTTTTTTTTTTTATTTAAGTATTGTATTGGTTAACACTTCACTCACCCATTGGATTCATTACACTTTTGTAATCATGCTCCTCCTACACCAGCACTCTCCATTTTTACATCTAACTTACTGCTTTTTCTGCTCCACAAACACCAACTTTTTACGCTAAGTCTAGCATGAATTAAATTCTCCCCAACTGCACTGACAAAAATCTTGTCGCCTATAAGTTGTAGGAACAACAAATAATAACTTGACTTCTAGTTGATCATTTGGAATCAGAAGTGGCTAATATGAAAGGCTTATTTTACCAAAAAAAAAAAAAAAAAAAAAAAAAAAAAAACTTATCATGCCTTGATTCTTTATTTAACTAAGAAAGGTCAGACTTTGTTTAGACAACAGTCTTGTCACATCTTTAAAGGATTTAACCAGTCACAGATTAGAGCATCACCTGTGACATATACTGTAATTAACACATTCACAGGTGTGTAGAAGAACCCCAGCACACCCAACCTTCATTTTAAATGCATCCTGATCTCTGACAGCATGCCAGAGATTCAACCACAGACCAGAGTGCTGATCATCAAGAGCTTGGAGATCAAGTCTTTTACCGAGGTGGTCAATATCTTTAATGTATCTAAACGTCAAGTGGAGAGGATAAGACATTTTTTTAAGAATGTAGCAGAAATGAGTCGAACCAGACAAATTAAAGAGTCTATCAGAGCTGTGTGCATTGAAACGAGAGCCGAACTCCTCAGGAAGTCATAAATCAGTTCTAGTGCCACAAGAACCAAGCAAGATAACCAACCAACCAACTTGTTCACACAACAGCTTTCAACATTAACACCAATAGAACAATTATTGACAATTTTAATTTGAAGAAGAGATTGTCAAATTTATTGTTCGTGATTGAAATGCAACGCTGGACATCACATGTAAACCCAGGAGATCAAGTTAAATACTTGCATTGACTTCCAGAGAATGGCAAAGAAACTGCTTTTTGTACATTATATATGGACCAGAATGAACTCAAAAAGACTTATAAATGAATCATTCCATTGCTTAACTCCATATTCATTTATGTGTAACCCACACATTTGACTATCATGTATAATCACTTATTGTGTATGTCTTTTGATAACTATAGGATACATAGTCATGTCTAGTATTGATATAATCAAATTTTCTTGCTTGATGTTGTCCTGACAATCATTTATTTGTAAAATATATCATAATTGTGTTATAGGAATCATGTCCAAAATTAGACCCTGCGGGGCAGGAACCACATGCTTGGTAAGATAAACAAATGATTTATGATACCCCAGACTCAAGACCATATCTGATTGGTCAAGGCAACATTTGAGGGGTGGCCAACAAGGAAGTTTAAATACTTTGGACACCATGAAATTTTGCTTTTAGTCCCTAGCTGCGGCCATTAGCCATGTCGGCTTTTAGTCTGCTTTCAGTTCCAGCCTTGCTCGTGCTATCAGTCATGCTATTAGTCATGCCTGCTCTTAGCTTCTAGCTTGTAGCTTTGCTACCTAGCTTTAGCTTGTAGCATCTAGCCATGCGGTTAGTCATCATTGTTCTTTGAGCGTGGTTCCAGCGTGCCTGCCTGCTGCTACTATGCCACGATGAGAAGGAACACAACCTAGTCTCGTCAAACTTTATTTCTTTTCTTTTCCGTTTGAGAGTTTCGTGTTCTGAGTTAAGTTTTGTAACGTCGAGTCTCCGAAGCCTGACCTCGGATGCCCGTTCAATTTCGACCAGCGCACACGACTCTGCACTTTCAGCCAACGCCCAACAACCACGGGCTTCCCAAGACGTCACTTCACTACTGAACTTCCAGCCAATCAGCGACACCGGGAAACCCCTTTCAACGGGAGTCCCTTTCACAGTAAACTAAGGCAACGTATCCCCAGATATTTGTTGTGCTGGTGTATCTAATATAATTTTAGTCACATTGAGGAACTCAATGCAAGGGCTAATTACGTGATTGATGGTTGTTCATGTCTATGCAATTTAACGTATTGCTGTAAACTTGGAATTCCATATTTCCATTTTCTTAAACTCATCTTTTCCTAACTTTCGATCTTCCTGCAACTTGTGTGAATGTGTGTGTGCGTGCGTTTATGTGTTAGATTACTTTATATGTCTTAGATTTATCTAATAAAGCCTTATTCATATTGAAAAGAGAAGTATCTTGTGTTTTGTGCTTACAAGTTAATGTCTTAAACTGGCGATCTTGTTACTGTGCTAATTGATAGTGTTTTCACTATAGTTTGGATATTAGTATCCAGCGCAGATTTGATGTTAAACGGCTCGTTCACTGAACCGCAGGCGCGTCTCCGTGAACAGCCGTGAAACAGTGATTCTGTTCAAATTCCCTTTAAAGTCTTAAATGATTCCCTTTGAGCTAAATGGACCTGTTTCCGTTACAAGAAACTGGTGAAGTTCATGACAGGCCCAGATAAGGCAAACTGTTCGAGAGAACCGTCTGTTGGTTCAACAGTCCAGGGCCAGCCCTTTTTCAACTGCAGCAGAGCTACAAAAGAACTGGTCACCAGAAACCCCCGTATCAACAAGAACAGTTTTCAAATTCTCTCACGCAGTGGTCTCAATGGCTGAATTATTGCTCAGAAACCAGAATTAAACAGAAGACAACTAAAAAAATTGTGTTGCATTTACCAAGGCCCACAGCTTGCAGGAAGGATGGACTGTGGAGAAGGTTGATTTTTCTGATTAATCATCTATTGAACTGCATCCAGATCGTCAAAAAAACTGCAGAAGACATATTAGAACCTGTATGAACCCAAGATTCAGACAGAAAACAGTCAAATTCAGTGTAGGAAAAATCATGGTTTGGGGTTACATGTAGTATGGGGGCGTGCGAGAGATCTGCAGAGTGGATGGCAATGTCAACAGCATGAGGTAGCAAGACCTTGTTGCTGTCCATGACATTACAAACCACAAGAGAGGGGAAAATTCGGTCACACTTTATTTTAGGGTCCAATTCTCACTATTAACTAACCATTAACTATGACTTTTGCCTCAATTAACTCCTTATTTGCTGCTTTTTAATAGTTTATAAGGTAGTTGTTAAGTTTAGGGAATTGGGTAGGATTATGGATGTCATGCATTATAAGTACTTTATAAGCACAAATAAACAGCCAATATGTTAATAATAGACATGCTAATAAGCAACTAGTTATTAGTGTGAACTGGACCCTATACTAAAGTGTTACCGAAAATTCTTCAGCAGAATGGCGCACCTTCTCATACTTCAGCCTCCACATCAAAGTTCCTGAAAGCAAAGAAGGTCAAGGTGCTCCAGGATTGGCCAGCCCAGTCGCCAGACATGAACATTATAGAGCATGTCTGGGGTAAAATGAAGGAGGAGGCACTGAAGATGAAACCAAAGAATCTTGATGAACTCTGGGAGTCCTACAAGAATGTTTTCTTTGCCATTACAGATGACTTTATTAATAAAGTTATCGGGGTCATTGCTGAGATGTATGGATAGGAAAATAGTGGTGTTAATAATGCAAAAAAGATAAAATAATAATAAGAAGAAATTGAATTCAGTGATGTCATCATCCAGCTCAGTTCAGTTTAAAAAGTATTAAGTCAACGAAAAGTGCAATGAAGTCCTTGAAGTCACTGGAAATTAATTGTGCCCAACTAAGCAAGCCAGAGGCAACATTTCACACTGAAGACTGAAATAATAATGCTAAAAAAAACACGTCTTTGATTAGAATGGTGAGATTTAGGTGAGTATTGCTTTCCTTTTTAACCCTCAGATGGTCTTCGAAGTCTTTTTGACCCCAAATGACTTTTGCTCAAATTAAAAAAAATGTTCCCTTTGTCCATATGGTATGAAACCTTCTACGGCTCTCAACACTTTCTAGATCTACAAAAAAAAAAAAAGTAAATTGGAATGAAATCTGTTTTTATGTTAGCATGACAAAATTTGACACTCGTGGGCAATCAAAATATCATCAAAATCAGAAAAAATGCAGAACAAATCGACACAAATGGCACAAATAAAGTGGCACACTTCCACCAATGCAAAAAACATCCACAATGCTAAATTATATTGTTCACAACACATGTACACACACACACACATACAGAAATACATTTTTGAGACTATAGAAACTGTTCTCTTATCATTTGTCAAATAAAATCATCCAAAATGCAGAACCAACACAAATATGGTGTTGACACTGACACCGACAATGTGTACACACACACACACTTGTATTTTTAAAAAACCATGCAAAATGCAGAACCACCAAAGAGGGAGAGAGAGTAAGAGAGATGACAGGATGAGACAAAACAATTTAGCAAGCACACACAAACACACACACACACACACACACAAACCTGCTCCAACCCCGTCTACAGAAGTCATGCGGTTTACCATGCTTACTGCCTGCAATGAATTATAATGTAACATTATTGAAAAAGAGGGAAAAAAATGCTAAACTTTGATTAAAAATATTTTATTTTTGTTATAATTGTAATTTTATAATATTTAGATATGAATCCAACTGAATCCAACTTGTGAAAATATATCTTTCAGGTAGTCAAATAGCAAATAGCATATAGTGGAGCTCTATATAGTGGAGCCTATTTAATAGATATAATATATAAATAAAGATTACTTAACTTGGATTTCAACCCAAATTTATATTAGCCTGATGTTGCTTCTGCCTCTTTGATTTTCAGCCTTGTTTGATGGAATTTAATGCTTGGCTGTATATGCATGGTTTTTGTGATGAGGGAACTAGAAACACTAGAGATCAGAATGGACCCTGTGACCAATAAGAACACTTGAGATCGGAGCGGGCCCTGTGACCAATATCCAAATCCGTTAAAGGATTTTTAGGCTAAACCGGAACCGGGAACAATTCCCTTAAAACCCTATTTACTTGCTACATCATTAGAAGAATGGCATCTACGCTAATATTTGTCTGTTTCTCTCTTATTCCGAGGTCACCGTAGCCACCAGATCCAGTCTGTATCCAGATCAGAGGGTCACTGCAGTCACCAGGATCCAGTACGTATCCAGACCAGATGGTGGATCAGCACCTAGAAAGGACCTCTACTGCCCTGAAAGACAGCGGAGACCAGGACAACTAGAGCCCCAGATACAGATCCCCTGTAAAGACCTTGTCTCAGAGGAGCACCAGGACAAGACCACAGGAAACAGATGATTCTTCTGCACAATCTGACTTTGCTGCAGCCTGGAATTGAACTATGGTTTCGTCTGGTCAGAGGAGAACTGACCCTGGTTTCTCCCAAGGTTTTTTTCTTCATTCTGTCACCGATGGAGTTTCGGTTCCTTGCCGCTGTCGCCTCTGGCTTACTTAGTTGGGGTCACTTCATCTACAGCGATATCATTGACTTGATTGCAAATAAATGCACAGGCACTATTTAAACTGAACTGAGATGACATCACTGAATTCAATGATGAACTGCCTTTAACTATCATTTTGCATTATTGACACTGTTTTCCTAATGAATGTTGTTCAGTTGCTTTGACACAATGTATTTTGTTTAAAGTGCTATATAAATAAAGGTAACTTGCGTTGACCAATAGGTACACTCCAGATCAGAGTGGGCCCTGTGGCCAATAGGAACATTCAAGATCAGGTCAGGCCCTGTGACCAATGGGAACACTGAAAATTGGAGCAGGCCCTGTGACCTATAGCAGGGATAGGCAACTCCAGTCCTGGAAGGCCACTATCCTGCACTTTATGAGTTTAGCTTCAGCCCTCATAAAAACTCACCTGCCTGGATCTATCTAGTAATCCAGAAAACACTGATTGCCTTGTTCAGGTGTGTTTACTTAGGGTTGGTGAAATTTTCACAGTGTGATAATGCTTTGTTTTTGTCTTTTTTCTACATGGTTTGCATTTAGAACCAAAATAATTTAGGAAAATCTAAGGTCTCTGATGTTATTCATCCCTTATATCCACTAAGTTTTACAAAACAAATTTTGTCCAAAACACTTATACGTAAGAAAATGGAGCATTATAGTTAACGGTTCCTAACTAGCCTAGTTTGTTTAAGCCCTACCTAGTATTACCAAACATAACACACAGTTCCCATTTCTAGATAGCAAATGCATAAAGCTGGTTCATGTTTGGGGAGCATTTTGCTGCATTTACGGTCATGTACAGCCAGTCTCAGTAGTGTGGTTTTGATCTCATTGAAAAATGATAATGATAGCTATGCAATTGCAACAGTTACAGAAGCAGGAAAGTTAAAGGACTAATATTTGAAGTGAAGCTGTAAAATGTGATGTTGTATAGTAATACCCAAAACAAATGTAATTTTCACTCAAAACATTCAGCTCTTCACGAAGAGTGCCAGCTTCCAAAAACGCAAACAGTGCATCGAGTACCACAGACCCAGCTACTATAAAATTATGCAGAAGTCAGACTGACAAAACTAAAGCTTTATTTTTCCATCATACAGAATGAACTTAACTTTTTTTTTTTTTTCCCTGAATTTTAAACCAATTTCTGTACCTCTAGTACACACATCTGAAACAAAACATTTTCTCTAAACCAAATGCATGCAAGCACATTTGTACACAAAAAAAAAACAAACAAAAAAAAAAAAAACTATTTATCAGCCACCTTAGCTGGACTGATACTGAACAGATCTCGAAGGTTTACTTCAGGATCAACATAGTGAGGAATTTTACGCTCATTAAAGAGGCCAGTCAGATCAGCTTCCAGTTTAGCCCTCTGAGAGATCTTCATGCGCAGTGAAAAGAGAGCTCTAAGGTCTTCAATCAGAGGACGCCGATTTCGCCCTTCCAAACGTTTATGCCAACTCTTGCTGCTCCGCTTATGTTGGTGCTTAACACAGAAACGGAGTTGAAATTAAATCAAAGTGATTTAATTATACAAACACCAATGGACTTTAATGCGCTACCACATTTATGCTGTTAATCAAGCAGCTTTTAAAAACGAGTCAACATTTGAAGAGGAAGAAAAAATATTAGCTTTAAGTCAACTTTGAAAGGCCATGATCCACTTCAAATTTGTAGAGTACTACAAGGGACAGAACTACCTTGAGTTTGGCCACATCAGGTTCGTGACGCAACAGGTGGCGGATAAGGCTTTCCTGTTGAAACACGTGAGGCATGGGTTAACTAGCACACTACACCTCCACACATACGCAAACTTGAACATGAAGTCAAAACTGTAGTTGTGACTTACAGAATTCAACCACTTTTTTTTTTTTACACTGTTACTTGGCTTTAAGAGACAATGTCACAAGACCATTCTACAATCCTTTCTACACTCATATATACTCACACGCATGGCAAAACTCTTGCTGCAGCCAGGAAAAGAACAACGGTGTGAAAGCAGCTGTAGATGAATCTTCCGAATATGGTGTTGCAGGTTGAAGGTGGTGGAAAAGTAAGCCTGGCAGCCCTGACTTGGACAGAGCAGAACTGGCTTCTGTAATGCATGCGTCCGCTTGTGTCTCCTCAGAAAATCTCGCTTTCTGAAGGCTTTTTTACATACCATACAGGAGAATGATGCTGTTGACAAAAGGAAACCTCTTTAGAGCTATGGTGTAAACAATAATAGCATTAAAAGCTCACCACTTACAGAAAACAGAAGTAATCAAATGGATTCACCAGGTTACCTGGGTGACTTGACATGTGTTTTTGTAATTTCCTCCAAGTGTGAACACTGATTGGGCATTCAGCATGAGGACAGCGATAACCTGAATATAAAAAAAAAATACTGGCTGGGTGTTGAAGTGCTCATTGTAGTGGTCTCACTTAAGCACTTCTGATACTACACACCCACCATATGTATAAACCAAGTCGCCATTTTACTACATCGGAGAAACCTAACTGAAACTCATGCATCTTAATGGTTTTGGCCCAAATACTCTAATTCACAGAAAACCGATGTCACACTCAATTTAAATGTTCAAGTCCCAGTACAGCTTTGCCAGTAATCTAAACTCCAAAGCATTTAAAAGCTTGTACCTCAAGAGTTTGGGAATATGCACTCCACTTCCCTGCATTATATTGTTTACATTTTTTACAAAACAAGTTCATTACACAAGGAAGAATTCCTTGCAAAAAAAAAAAAAAAAAAAGTCAGGGTACAACGCCAGGACATGAACACTTCGCCACAGATGAACCTCACCTGAATGTCTTCGGTCATGCGCTTTCCGCATAATGTGAGACTCGAACCTCATTCCACAGCCGCTCTTCAAGCATCTTAAACAGGAAAAATTAAGATGTTTCCACTGTATTTTACTTAGTGGTTAATGTTGTTTCATTGGTTGTTTAAACATTATGCAGACGGACCTGAAACCGGATGTACCGTGTGTCGCCAGGTGCAGTTTGAACGCTCGCCGTTTCCTAAACGTCTTTGCGCACTGTGGCTCTTTACACTGAAAACAGACTCCGTGTTGATTACGAGTATAACGAGAGTTAACGCGAACAGCAAAATGTGACTAGTAATTGTGAGGTGGGAAAGAAAGGAGTCCTACCTTGAAACATTCGCGTTGTTCGCTGTGAGCGTAGCGCACGTGCCTCTTAAGTTTGTCAGCAGTGAAGAAGCTCTTGCCACATGCAGCGGCACTGCACCTGCTCCACGGGAACGACAAACAGATGTACAAGGAGTAAGTGGTTATTCACAGATGTAGTTAAACTAGCCATTTTTTCTACCCCCATGCCAATCATTTTAAACAGACAACAGGACACCTCAATTAATACTAATTAAACGTAAAATTACTAAGCTTATACAGGTCTCATTACAGTATATACAAAATATAAGCCGTTTTTAACGACGTTACTTCAAGTCTTTCACCCCGCTGTGAGTTAAAGCATGTCGGCCCAGGTGCGATTTACGAGTGAAACTGCGTCCACATTCGGTTACAGCACACTTGTGAGGTCGCTGAAAAACAACAACATTGCAATCAAACACAGAAAAGATAATTTTAAACGCGTCTTTTCAAGAAAACAATAACGGAACTCACTGCACCGGTATGCACGGTCTCGTGCTCACGCAGACGCCAATGACGAGTGAATGTCGCTCCACAATCAGTGTAAGCGCAATTAAACAGCTGCTGGCGCGGCACAACGTCTTCTTTCTTAACCACCTGTGCGTTCATCATCTTCAAATGCGTATGCAACTGTATCAGTGCCGTTTCAATGTGATTATTATTACTTTGCTTCGTCCAACTCACATTAGTAAGTAAGAAAATTTCTCGGCTTTGTGAGCTATATACACTCCGGTCACCTGCAGATGGTTACACTAATGACGTTTGGTAATAAGACAAAGGTTATCCAATGTAATGAGAACACAGTCGTGTTAAAAACAAATTGTTCTGATTAAAGATTACATTAGATGAAAGGTCAATGTGCATTTTATCTAGTGCTTAATTAAAAAAAAAAAAAAGATACCAACACTACAAATTCGACTTCCTATATAAGGCTTTTGCTCACTATTATACATACCCTTGGTAAATATGATCAAAGAACATTGTGAAAATAAATCTGTATCATTAATCCTTTTGATTTTAATGTAAAAAAAAAAAAAAAAAAAAAAAAAAAAAACTTTTCACTGGAGATTTTAAGGCAGTGGGGGTGAGTGGTATGATTGGCCACAATTTATCACACTCTTTATCCAATAGGTTGTGCAACCACCTGATGCCGAGATAGCAGTTCTGAATCTTCACCTATAATGCCTGAAGAATTTGGAAAACATTTGACAAGAGATCAGAGACCATTCCTTCATCCAGAATCACTCCAGACCCTTCAGATTTCCAGATCATGTTGGTGCTTTTCCTCTGTAGGTTACCCCACTCATTTTCTATAGTGTCTAGCAAATAAATATGTTGGAGTTTTGGGATAAGAGCATTTTCTTTTCTGGATTTTTCCTAAATCACTCACAAACAACATGTGATGTACTGTAGATGCTGCTTGATATATATATATATATATATATATATATATATATATATATATATATATATATATATATATCAGCATCAAAAGAGCAATTAAAAGTGTTGTTTGTTGGGATGCACCAACAAACATGGGAGTCTCCATATGGCACAGTGGGTTACATTTAATTTCCAACGAAATTTTATTATCTAATCTGACTCCATTTTATTATGACGTCGAATTTAGGCTGAAAGGCAAATTGGTTGATTGTCTATCTCTAATTATTACTATTATTATTCTGACATTTATTTTAATTTACTCTGTTTTATATTTACTCGTTCATTAGGATCTATGTCACTCAGGGTGTATCACGCAGGCAGATGTACGTGTACCCCACAATCATAAACAGTTATTAGTCAGCGGTTATGACTAACTATTTAATAGACCGCCTTATGCTTGTCATTCCTTAAATAGTGGTTCTGTTTAGCCCCCTACAGTCAAATATGGAACAACTTATTTAAAGCTCAAACAATAATCAGAGGTTATGGCTAGTACTATGAAGTATACCCCCAAAATGCTAATATTCTAATAGTATTTTGTCTAGCCCCCCATAGTAACTGCAACTGCATAACAACTTAACTAAAGTCAAGCAATTAGTCAGAAATCTATAATCTCACCTGATGGGCCCCATGCTCCATTTTACCTGAGATTTAGTATATACTAACCCCTTGATGCAGATTTGTGGTATCACATGCCTTCAATTAATCTACTTGAGAAAATAATTTCAGATTAAATCAAATGTAACAATTTATTATCAGTCAGGTAAGAATTATGACAATTTAATAGCAAATTCACAAATATATAAAATCAATACAAGACATAAAATTCTCAAAGATGAATCTAAGAGTAAAAGATGCATAGCTGACTTTTAGTGAAATACATAATATGAAGTTTGTCAACACACTTCTTACCATGGGCTCATTCTGGCTACAAGAAGGCACCATAATGTTTTGCCACTTCGCTAATATAACCAGACCAGAACAAAGAAATCTTCAAATCAGTCGTAAAAACTTAAAATACCTTTTGGTAGTTAGGGTCTCGTAACAGACCTAGTTTTCGGGATGAAAACAAATGGTTATCAAAGATAATCTCCCACATCAGAAGAACGGGTTTTGTTGTATTTATTCTTGCCTGTTCTGTTAATGTGAGAGTGAAACCACCTTACCAGTTGCACCTAATGTATTTAGAGACAAGGCAAAAAATATCCGCACCATTGGTAAGTAAATATGTTCAAAGAAGGCTGTGAAAATTCATCTGCATTGTTAATCCTTCTGATCTTTTATTTAAAAAAATCACAAAAATCTATTATTTCATTGGATAATAAGAATTTAAAATGGGAGGAAATATCATTATGAAATAAATGTTTTCCTCTCTAATACACATTGGCCACAATTAAGTGAACCCTTTTATTCAATCCTTTTTGAAACCTCGATTTGCCAGTTTAACAAGTCTGAATTTTCTCCTATAATTTCTGTTAATGTTGCATGATGAGAACACCTGACAAGAGATCAGAGACAATTCCTTCATCCAGAATCACTCCAGAACCTTTAGATTCTCAACTCCATGTTGGTGCTTCTTCTCTTCAGTTCACTCCTCTCATTTTCTATGGGTTCAGGTCAGAGGACTGGAATGGCTATAACAGAAGCTTGGTTTTGTGCTCATCTATCCATTTCTGTGTTTTTATTTTGAGGTTTTATTTGGATTATTGTACGTTTGGAAGATCCAAACTTGGCCCATTATAAGATTCCCTTTCAAAAAAGTAGTATACTTCAAGTTTATTTTATTAAGTATACTTAAGTAAAGTTTTTACAGTTATTACACTAATGATTATTTTGAATGGCACAGAAAATCAAAAGATAAGGTGATTAATACGTTTGGTCGCTGTCTTTTAGATATGTGCTGCAATTTAAATATTAACGGAAGAGTTGGTAAAGATATTGATGGAGAATTCACATCTATATCAGCTGCAGGATGCAGTGTGATCGATTATTTTATTATCTCTAGTGAACTCTTTACACATGTTAAAGATTATTAGATCTTACACGTGGATATTTCTGATCACTTCCCATTACTGTAATGTACTGTACTGTACTATGAGGATAAATAGCGTTGAATCAAGAACAAAAACGAAGACAGATGGTAATGTAAAACCCTGGATAAGATTTAAATGGGAAATAGATAGTGAAAGGGAGTTTGTACAAAGGTTATCTTATATATTTAATAATAATTTTATATGTGAGTTTAGGAAAGCAGTGGAAGAAAACACTAATATAGCAACTAAAATGCTGACAGATTGTCTACATGCGGCAGGCAATTTTTTTATTAAAAAATCTACACTTAAAAGTAACCAACCACAATGGTGGGACGAAGATTGTTCACGCCAGAAATATGCTAAATATACTGCACTAAATCTTTTTAGAAGAATAAGTAATGAGAGAAATCTGAAGAGTTATAATTATGTGATAGAAAGAAAAAAAAACAGTACAATTACAATACCTTAGGTAATATGTCGCAGGGTGACATGCAAACACAACAACTGTGGAAGAAAATTAAGAGCTTTAGAGGGGCCAGCAAACAATCTAATAACATTGAACACTTTAAGTGGTTAGAATATTTTATGCAGTTGTTATCTGAGTCAAAATGTAACTTAGATGTTGATTTTGAAATCTTTGTTACAGACTGTGTAAATAATCATGATACTACAGTTTTTAATCGAGATTAAATTTTGGACAGTTATATTATGTATAATGAAGTCTTTAAAGCTATTATGTGAATGAGTAATGGAAAAGCCCCTGGACCGGATGGTATTATAATTGAAATGATAAAAGTAGCTCTACATACGCTATGTCCCATAATGCTTTCTTTATATAACAAAACATTAGAAACAGGAGATTTCCCAGAGTCCTGTTGTGAAGCTGTGATTTGTCCTCTATATAAGAATGGTGATAAAAATGATGTGGAGAACTATAGAGGAATCTCACTGCTTAACGTACTAGGTAAAATTTTTACAAAGATCCTGAATACGAGGTTAGTGCACTATGCAGAAATGAATAATATACTCTTTGAAGAACAAGCAGGGTACAGGTCTGGTTAGTCCACAATAGATAATATTTTTATTTTACAGTCAATGGTTCAGAAATATATTACAAAGCAAAAAGGAAAGATTTATTGTATTTTTATTGACTTCTCTAAAGCTTTCGATAGTGTTCAACATTCCTTTTTGTATTTTATTCTCATTAAGAATGGTATTGGTGGGAAAGTATTTAATGTATTAAAATCTATGTATTCCAAACTTCATGTGTGAAAGGAAATGAAGGTTTAACAGAATATTTTGATTGTACCATTGGGGTGAGACAGGGTTGCATGGTGAGCCCTTTTTTGTTTGTTCTTTTTCTAAAAGACAGAAGTGCAAACATTGTTGTATGCTGATGATATGGCACTGTAGCAGATGTTACAGAGACAGATTGAACGGTTGGAAAAATTCTGTAAATTTTATAGTATGAGAGTGAACTTGAGTAAAGCAAAAATTATGGTCTTTACAAGAGGGGGGCATTTGAAGAAAAATGAAAAATGGTATTTTGCTTAAGAACAGATCGAAGTAGTTAATTGTTACAAGTATCTTGGAATGTGGTTTACACCAAAATTGTCATGGTGGAAAACCCGTCAGCATTTAGCAAGCCAAGGCAAGAAAGCAATGTTTTCCTGGCTAAAGTTAATCCGTAAACAAAAAATTAGCTACACGCAAGCTCTGTTTTTGTTTGATCGCATGGTTGAACCTATATTGTATTATGGTTGTGAAATATGGGGCTTCGAATCAGTTGAATGTATTGAGAATGTTCAAATGTCTTTGGGTGACCTGGGAAGATTTGCTTTGTCGACATCCTATATGAAAAGATGTATTATGTATTGGATAAAAATAGTGTCAATGCCTGATCATCGCTATACAAGAAAATGCTACAGTATGCTTTTAGAATTAGATAAGGTAGGTAGAAATACTAGGGAGGCTCAAAGTGTAGGTGATATAAGAACATTTACAGCTGTTCTAAATCAAAGATTGAAAGAAAAAGCACATGAGGCATGGTATGCATCAGTTTTAGAAAATAACAAACTAAACATATACTCACAATGCAAGTCTTTGTTAATACAAGAGAGCTACATTACGTCTGTGTATAATAGGCAACTGGTACGATCATTATTCTTGTTCAGATGTTCAAGCCATCAGTTAGCTATAGAAACAGGTAGATGTATTTATTTATTAGTATAACAGTAGCAAGTATGCTCATAAGTTTTCTTTAAGTGAACTTTACATCATACTTTGAGTGTACCACTATGTCCCTGTTTAGGTTTGAATTGTATATATTTTGTTTTATGAATATCTAAACATCCAAAACATCCAATGAAAGAACAGGGTATCTGCTTGGAAACAAAAATGATTAAAAATGATTACCTCTTCATCCGTCAGCATTTTATTCCATAACGTTACAGTTTTGATGCTGTTTCATGTCAGATGATCGTGTTAGATAACGTGTTAGTATCTGTTGTTTATTTTTTCTTCTTCACTTGGGTTTTTTCTTTATTCTGTGAAGAAGATGTGTACTAGTACCCTCTATTGTATAATAATGAAAACACTAGGATTATAGCTCAAATATATTTAGACTTTTTGTAAGTATACATCAAGTATACTTAAATGTCATTTTAAGTATATTTCTGAGGATTACATAAAGCGCATTTCTGAGAAGTACATAAAAAGTAAACTAAAAGCATACTTTCCTATTTATAGCACACTTGAATACACTTATTTTTCATAAGGGTATCTAACATAGTCAGTCACTTACTGATTTTTTATTTGTTGGTACTTTATAGAATCCATGATGCCATGCCATCTAAACAAGATGTCCAAGACCTCCAGTAGAAATATAGGCCCCCAACATAAAAAATACAGCAGTAAATTTAATTGTACACATGGGGTACTTTTTATCTCTTTGTTTACCAAACCCATCTTGAGTGTTTGCTGCTAAAAAGCTCATTTTTTTAGTTTCATTTCACCATAGAAGCCAGTCTCATTTGAAGTTCCAGTCATGTCTGACAAATGAATATGCTTGTTTTTGGATGAGCTATGATAATTTTTCCTGAAACTCTCCCAAACAAGAGGGTGATGTGTGTTCTGTCTGACAATTTTTTAAAAGGTTTTCTGCACCCAAAACTCAACTGTTTTCTGCGATTCTCCATCTGTGAGTCTTAGCCACTCAAACTCTCCTTCTCACTCTGCATTAGTATGATATAGACACACGTCCTCTTCCAGGCAGTTTCGTAACATTTTATGTTGATTGGAAATTCTTAATTATTGCCCTGATGGTGGAAATAAGAATTTTCACTGCTTTAGCTCTTTTCTTTAAGCCACTTCACTAATTTTTGAAGCTCAATTATCTTTTGCTGTAAATTTAGAAATATATTATTTGGTTTTTGTCATTTTGATTGATGATTAAGGTAATTTGAGCATTGTTTTCCCTCCAATTTATATTTCTGTGAAACAGGAAGACATGGCTGGATAATTTCATGTTTATAATCACGCTGGAGTTCCTTAAAATTGTGAACATGAATGGGAATATACTTTCTATGAATTTCTAGGGGTGCCAATAATTGGGTCCAACAAGTATTTAAGAAAAACCTTCATTTTCATAATGATATATTCCCCCTTTTGAAAGGATACATTTTTGTAATTAAAAAAAAAAAAATTAAAGATCAGAAGGATTAACAATGCAGATTAATTTTCAAAGCCTTCTTTGATCATATTTACCAAGGGTGCTGATATTTTGGGCCATGATGACTGTATATTGATCACACATAAAACAGCTTGAAACAATAGATTTGTGGAAGTTGCATGACTGATTGAGACCTGAGGGGAAGAGGAGGGTGTGAGGAGTAAGGAAGGGGATGAGGAGGAACCGAACATACAAGTCATGAGATTGTGTCAAAGCAACTGAATAACATTACTTAGGAAAACAGAGTGTCAATAATACAAAATGACAGTTAAAAGCAGTTCATCACTGAATTCAGTGATGTCATTATTCAGCTAGGTTCAGTTTATATAGTGTCTGTGCAATCATTTGCAATCAATCAATGGTATCGCTGTGAATTAAGTGTTTCCAACTAAGCAAGCCAGAGGCGACAGTGGCAAGGAACCATAACTCCATCGGTGACAGAATGGAGAAAAAAGCTTGTGAGAAATCAGGTTCAGTCGGTGGGCCAGTTGTCCTCTGACCAGACGAAACCAGTAGTTCAATTCCAGGCTGCAGCAAAGTCAGATTGTGCAGAAGAATCATCTGTTTACTGTGGTCTTGTCCTGGTGGTCCTCTGAGACAAGGTCTTTACAGAGGATCTGTATCTCGGGCTCTAGTTGTCCGGGTCTCCGCTGTCTTTCAGGGCCTTAGAGGTCCTTTCTAGGTGCCGATCCTCCATCTGGTCTAGAAATGTACTGGATACGGTTGACTTCAGTGACCCTCTGATCTGGATACAGACTGGATCTGGTGGCTACAGTGACCTCAGAATGAGAGAGAAACAGATTAATATTAGTGTAGATGCCATTCTTCTAATGATGTATAAAGTATATCGGTATAGATTTAAACAGCAAGAGTGTGTCTGCCTCCCGAACAATGTTAGGTAGGTTATTCCAGAGTTTAGGCGCCAAATAGGAAAAGGATCTGCCGCCCGCAGCTGATTTTGATATTCTAGGTGTTATCAAATTGCGTGAGTTTTGAGAACGTAGCGGATGTAGAGGTTTTATAATGTAAAATGAGCTCATTCAAATAGTGATGTGCTAAACCATTCAGGGCTTTATAAGTAATAAGCAATATGTTAAAATCTATACGATGTGCATCATTGACAGGACCAGGCTAATATGGTCAAACTTCCTAGTTCTAGTAAGAACTCTTGATGCTGCATTTTGGACTAGCTGTAGTTTGTTTACTAAGCGTGCAGAACAAACCACCCAATAAAGCATTACAATAATCTAACCTTGAGGTCATAAATGCATGGCTTAACATTTCTGCATTTGACATTTAGAGCATAGGCCATAATTTAGATATATTTTTACGATGGAAAAAAGCAGTTTTACTAATGCTAGAAACGTGGCTTTCTAAGGAAAGATTGTGATCAAATAGCATACAGAGGTTCCTAACTGATGACGAAAAATTGACAGGGCAGCCATCAAGTCTTAGACAATGTTCTAGGTTATTTCATGCAGAGTTTTTAGGTCCTATAATTAACACCTCTGTTTTTCCAGAATTTAGCAGTAAGAAATTACTTGTAATTTTTTATATCGGCTATGCATTCCATTCGTTTTTCAAATTGGTGTGTTTCACCGGGCCACAAAGAAATATAGAGCTGAGTATCATCAGCATAACAGTGAAAGCTAACACCATTTTTCCTGATGATATCTCCCAAGGGTAACATATAAAGCGTGAAGAGAAGCGACCCTAGTACTGAGCCTTGAGGTACTCCATACTGCACTTGTGATCGATATGATACCTCTTCATTCACTGCTCCGAATTGATGGCGGTCATATAAGTACGATTTAAACCATGCTAATGCACTTCCATTAATGCCAACAAAGTGTTCAAGTCTATGCAAAAGAATGTTGTGGTCAATTTTGTCAAATGCAGCACTAAGATCTAATAGCACTAATAGAGAGATACAACCACGATCAGATGATAAGAGCAGGTCATTTGTAACTCTAAGGAGAGCAGTCTCAGTACTATTATATGATCTAAATCCTGACTGCAAATCCTCATATACCATTTTTCTCTAAGAAGGAATATAATTGTGAGGATACCACCTTTTCTAATATCTTGGACAGAAAGGGGGCTGTAGTGCACTGTCTGATGCAATACTGTAGCTGATGGCTGAATTGTTACAATTTTATCTGTAATAGTATTGATTTTAGAAGAAAAGTAGTTCCTAAAGTGTCGTGCTGTGATGTTGGGAAATGTCAACACTTGTCGAGGCTTTATTTTTCGTTAATTTAGCCACTGTATTGAATAAATACCTGGGGTTATGTTTGTTTTCTTCTAAAAGAGAAGAAAAGTAATCAGATCAAGCAGTTTTTAATGATTTTCTGTAGAGTAGGTTACTTTCCCGCCAAGCAATTTGAAAATACCTCCAGTTTTGTTTTCCTCCAGCTGCGCTCCATTTTTTGGGCTGCTCTCTTTAGGGTGTGAGTATGCTCATTATACCATGGCGTCGTACTGGTTTCCTTAACCTTCCTCAAGTGTAAAGGAGCAATTGTATAAAAATGCTAGAAAAGAGAGAGTCCATAGTTTCTGTTACATCATCAAGATGTTCTGAGGTTTTGGATATGCTAAGGAATTTGGATACATCAGGAAGATAACTTAAAAAGCAGTCTTTTGTGGTAGAAGTGATGTTCTACCATACTTGTGTGACGGCTGGTGAAAGGACAGTCTGGAAACAATAGCGAGTACAAGTATTTAATGAGATAATGGTACAAAGACACACAAAGACGATGATACAGCAACACTCCAGAGGGATGGTTAAGGCGTTGAGAAGTCCAGACGGTAGTGGAGAGCAGGTGAGGAATCCGGGTGTTGACGGCGTGAGGCAGCAGGAGAGAGTGGCACAGGAACTGCGGGGAACAGAGCCGAAGGTAAGTGTCCGTGGCTGAGTGATCGTGCGGAGAGTGGATGAGGTTCTGGGGAAACGCAGACATCCAACGCAAACTACACAGAAGCCAGACGGGGGTAAACACAACGACATGAAACAACGATCTCACAAACACAGGACGTGAGACAAGCCATTATATAGGAGATGGGTAATGAGTGGCAGCTGTTGCTGATACAATTAACAGAGACGCCCACAACTAATCAGTGCAGATGCGGAACACACAGAATTCACTACAAAGTGTGAACAACCCGAGATCACGGTTTAACAACCGTGACAGCTTGTTACAGTAAGTAGAATTTACAATTGTGGCTATATGAAGTTTGCACAAAACTAAACAATGAACTGAGGTATCATCACTTGGCTGCATAATTTCAATACTATCAACATCAATTCCATGTGACAGTATTAAATCTAGAGAAGGGGTGTCAAACATACGGCCCGCGGGCCAAACACGGCCCACAGAGGTGTCCAATCCGGCCTGCAGGAGGATTTCAACAATAATATAAAATAATAAATTAAACCTCAGTTTGAAAATTAAATAAAGTGTGTTCCCTACAATATTTTATTTTGAATTTAAATAGGAACAAATTACTAATGAATTTACCTTGATATTAAGCCTCGGGAGTCTGGACACTTAACATGCGTATTTTAAAGCGGTGCCAGAATCTCGAGCAGCATGAGGATATGATGATAGCTAGCTGCATTGAAACTAATGCTTGTGTCGCATTTTCTTATGATTTTAAACATGTCCAAAAGAAGAGATTTTAGCTCAACTAAAAAGATGCTGGTATTAAGTGTGTTACATTAGTGCTGTCGATCTCGGTTTCAGCAAGGAAAAGTTTTGAACAAGGCCAAAGTAAGACCAACTGTGTGTCTCCGTACAGCACTGAGTATTTTGTTACTGAATTAATCTTTGTTTCTGAACAAAGCATTTGAATCTATGATTCAGTGGCCCATTCATAAAGACAATTACACTAACTTAATTCCTCCATAAAGTCCTTTTTTTTTTGGGCGTCCATTCGGGTATAAGTTTGACGGCTCGTGTACGTGGGTTTGAGGGACCTGTGCGCTGACCTGCGCATTTTTGCCGGACACGGCGTCGGCGTCTGCCGGACCGTGCCGGCTGACGGGACACCCCTGACCGGCGCGGGACGATCTGGATCCCCGAGGGGCCTCGCGGAAGCCCACCCAAATTTCGGGCCCCCAAACGCCGTTCAGCACATTTCCACAAGGTGGCGCACGGAGCAGTCCACCTCAGGTTTAAAACAGTGGCA
This sequence comes from Carassius auratus, assembly GCF_003368295.1. NCBI lineage: Eukaryota > Metazoa > Chordata > Actinopteri > Cypriniformes > Cyprinidae > Carassius > Carassius auratus. Next base: position 17,372,284 of record NC_039246.1, read on the forward strand.
TTTACCCGAATGGGGGGTGGACGATTTTTTTTGTCTGTAACTCCCCCAAAACGGGTCCAAACTGCACCAAATTCGGGTCAAAGTCAGACCGTGGGGCCCTCTATCCGACTCCACCGGCCCCGCGTCCCTGAACCCCCAGGACGCGGAGATACGGGGCCCCAAATTTGGTGTCCATCCAATATGAATAACTGGCAAGTGGGATATGTGTCCACCTGAGGTTTAACTAATGGCAATTCCATTACATTTGAATTAATTAAATGTATGAAATATTGGTGATCAAAACGCCTGCAGTGTACTCAGACATCTCAGCAGAGTCCATTAATGTAGGATCTATCCCATAATAATGTAGAATTTCCATAGAAAAAGTGTTGGATTTTGGTTAATTTCACCACATATGGTGCATGTCCACCATCAATTTATTTGACGGCATAAGTGTCCACCTGCAGTTTATTAAATACAAACTGTATTTAACTTTATTTATTTTAAATGTGTGCAATATTGCTAATGGAGACACCACTACTGTGCTCAGCACGTTCAGCAGAGTCCATTCACATAAGTTTCATCACATAATACTGTAGAATTTGCATAAAAATTAATGTCCACGGGAGCATTACGGAGGTCCCGCTGAATAAATTGTAAATGGACATTTTTTTTAAAAAAAAGTCCCATTTGCCAATTATTCAGCGCGCCCTCCATAATGGTTCCGTGGACAGATATATTTTAGCGATTTCGCGGTTGAAGTTTCATCAGCTGTACTCTGCAAGCTTCGAGGAATCCATTTTTGTAAGTTTTATCCCATAATACTGTAGAAATATGCATAGAAAAAATGTTGGATTTCGGTTAATGTCACCACAAGTGGTGCATGTTAACCAAATTTCACAAATCTTTGCCAAGCTGTAACTCCCCCAAAACGGGTCCAAACTGCACCAAATTCGGGTCAAAGTCAGACCATGGGGCCCTCTATCCGGCCCCGCGTCCCTGAACCCCCAGGACGCGGAGATACGGGGCCCCAAATTTGGTGTCCATCCAATATGAATAACTGGCAAGTGGGATATGTGTCCAGGTTTAACGAATGGCAATTCCATTAAATTTGAATTAATTAAATATATGAAATATTGTTGATCAAAACGCCTGCAGTGTACTCAGACATCTCAGCAGAGTCCATTAATGTAGGACCTATCCCATAATAATGTAGAATTTCCATAGAAAAAGTGTTGGATTTTGGTTAATTTCACCACATATGGTGCATGTCCACCATCAATTTATTTGACGGCATAAGTGTCCACCTGCAGTTTATTAAATACAAACTGTATTTAACTTTATTTATTTTAAATGTGTGCAATATTGCTAATGGAGACACCACTACTGTGCTCAGCACAGAGTCAGAGAGGGCTGAGGGAGAGATTTTGTGCAGGAGGCTCCGAATTTTCCTCTCGCCTCAGGGCCCCGCGCTTTCGGCAGCTAAATCGAGGTGGCCCCTGGACCCAACGATCCGAATTTCGGGCCCCTGGGTCTTTTCTAAAAAAGTCCCACCCAGCCCTCTCTGACTCTTATATGATCAGAGCCTTTTGAGAGATTTCAGGGTGGCGGATGGGTATTTTTTTTCAAGGTCCTACAGCTACGTGCTTCGGGGACATGGGAGAGGGGCCCCTGAGATGCGAGAATCTCGAATCTGGGGGCCCTACGACCTATCGTCTCCGAACTGTGGACGTCCCACCTCCCATCGAAACGCGTACTGGTTTGGTGGACGTGGGGTCACTTCTGTGACCGTTTGACCCCTAAAGAATGTCGTAGGGCCACCAGACTTCTGTGCCCGGTCGAGGGAATCCCCATGAGACACATATCCAAAATTCGGCCCGATCGGAACCCGGCGAGTCGTGTCCACGAAACCACTAGGCCGAACGCATTGAAGTAAATGGCAGGTGGGATTTTTTTAGAAATGTCCTAGGGGCCCCAAATTTGGAACGGTGGCTCCTGAGGGCCCCTAGAACGTGCTGTCAAAAGTGCGAGGACCTAGCGCGATGCACTTTTTTTCCTTGGGTCCTACGGCTACGTGTTTCGGGGCCCTGGTTGAGGGGCCCCTGGGTTGGCAGAATCTCAAATCTGGGGCTCCCACGACCTATCGTCTCCGAACTGTGGACGTCCCACCTCCCATCAAAACGCGTACCGGTTTGGTGGACGTGGGGTCACTTCTGTGACCGTTTGACCCTTAAAGAAGGTCGTAGGGTCACCAGACTTCTATGCCCAGTCGAGGGGGTCCCCATGAGACACATATCCAAAATTCGGCCCGATCGGACCCCGGCGAGTTGTGTCCACGAAACCGCTAGGCCGAACCCATTCAACTAAATGGCAGGTGGGACTTCTATAGAAAAGACTCAGGGGTCCGAAACGTGGACTGGTGGGCCCAGGGGCCACCCCGAGTGAGCTGCCGAAAGCGCGGGGCCCTAAAGCGAGGGAAAAATTTGGAGCCTCCTGCACAAAATCTCTCCCTCGGCCCTCTCTGACCTTTACATGATCAGAGCCTTTTGAGAGATTTCAGGGTGCCGGAGGGGTATTTTTTTCCTTTCGTCCTGCAGCTTTGTGCTTCGGAGACATGGGAGAGGGGCCCCTGGGATGCGAGAATCTCGAATCTGAGGGCCCTACGACCTATCGTCTCCGAACTGTGGACGTCCCACCTCCCATCGAAACGCGTACCGGTTTGGTGGACGTGGGGTCACTTCTGTAACCGTTTGACCCCTAAAGAATGTCGTAGGGCCACCAGACTTCTGTGCCCGGTCGAGGGAATCCCCATGAGACACATATCCAAAATTCGGCCCGATCGGACCCCGGCGAGCCGTGTCCACGAAACCGCTAGGCACGGGGCCCCGGGGCCCTCGGGCGACGTGTCCACGAATCCGCTAGGCCAGATGCAAGGGAATAAATGGCAGGTGGGATTTTTTTAGAAACGTCCCAGGGGTCCCAAACTTCACAGCGGGGTCCGTGGGGCCCCCCCAGCGACCCCACAGAGACCGCGGGCCGATCGGAGCGACTTGCGTCAGCGACCTCGAAATGGCCACAGGTGGCGCTGTTGAGCGCCCGTGGGGCGGGGGCGCCCGCCCCCCACCTCTGGGACCCTATTGGGAACGTTCTGTAAAAATAGTGGAAAAGTGGACAAATAGCGGTTCCGAGGGACCGGGGTTCCGTGTCGGTGGACCTTGGCGATCGAGGGTCCGATCCGCGACAATAATGGTTAAATGGACAAATAATGGGTCCGTGGTCATGGGGGTCCGCACAGCGAACCCGTATGGCGGGCGGACAAAACGTGGCTCGCTGGGATGCGAAGACCACCCTAGAACGGCCCCGGCCATTCGTTTAATGGGAAAAAGGCCAAATAATAGGGTTCTGGGAGTGAATACCCCCATTGGCCAGCAGAACGATGGAAAGGGGACATTTATAGGGTTCATGGGAGTGGGGGTGGGGGTGGGGGGGTGCTCTCCCGGTGGTCAAGACCACCCCCTAGAGGTGTCCGCACTAGCTTTACTGCGGATTCCCTATGGAAAAGGGGGGGTAGCCGACTCGTCCCGTTGGCCAGTTTTCTAAAGGACAAAGTGGATCCAAATTGAGAGTACAATCCCAGTACAGTACAGAGTACAGTACCATTATGCGGTATATGGCAATTTAAATGAATGGGGTTTTGTCCACGAACCCACTAAATGTACTTCCTAAATGAATCAGCTGTTTTGAATGAGTCAGTTGATCACTCATAAAGACAGAGATTTCTGCCACCTACTGGTGGCTTTAGTGTCATATATATATATATATATATATAACCTGAAATGTGTTTTCTAACCCCAATAGAGTTCAGAATGTCTATAAATGCTTATCCCAATGCATCTTTTTCATTATCAATATGGATATTAAAATCTCCAACTATTAAAACTTTATCTGCAGCCAGAACTAACTCGGATGAAGTGAAGTGACATTCAGCCAAGTATGGTGACCTATACTCAGAATTTGTGCTCTGCATTTAACCCATCCAAAATGCACACACACAGAGCAGTGAACACACACACACACTGTGAGCACACACCCAGAGCAGTGGGAAGCCATTTATGCTGCAGCACCCGGGGAGCAGTTGGGGGTTCGATGCCTTGCTCAAGGGCACCTAAGTCGTGGTATTGAAGGTGGAGAGAGAGCGGTTCATGCACTCCCCCCACCTACAATTCCGTCCAGCCCGAGACTAGAACTCACAACCCTTGATTGGGAGTCCAACCCTCTAACCATTAGGCCACGACTTCCCCTAAAATCATCAAACTCTTTAATAAAGTCTGTATGGTGCCCTGGTGGCCTGTATACAGTAGCCAGTACAAACATAACAGGGGATTTATCATTAACATTTGTTTCTCTGGATAATGTAATATGAAGCACTATTACTTCAAACGAGTTATACTTCAAGCCTGCCCTCTGAGAAATCCTGAAAACGTTGTTATAAATTGAAGCAACACCTCCCCCTTTGCCTTTTAGAAGTGGCTCATTTCTGTAATCTTGGGGGGTGGACTCATTTAAAATAATGCAATCATCAGCTTTTAGCCAGGTTTCTGTCAAACAGAGCACATCTAGATTATGATCAGTGATCATATTATTTACAAAAAGTGTTTTCGTAGAAAGGGATCTGATATTCAATAAGCCAAGCTTTATCATTTGTTTATCCGTATTGCATCTGTTTTTTATTTGTTGAACCTTAATTAAATTGTTTCTCTTAATTTGGTTTGGACGTTTTTTGTATTTTCTAGTTCGGGGAACAGACCGTCTCTATAGTGTGATATCTAGGTGAAAGAGTCTCTATGTGCTGAGAATTATCTGTGACCTGAGGCAGCTAGCAGATGCTCGGTTTAGCCAGTCTGTCTGTTTCTTGACCTGGGGCCTCATTTATAAAGCTTGCGTACGCACAACACGGGGCTGAAAACATGCGTACGCCAGTTCCTGCGCAAAAGATGGGATTTATAAAGAAAAACTTGACATGAAAATATGTGCACCTACATGCAAACTCTGACCCATGCGTACGCACATTTTGAAGACAAAGCAGTTTGGCGACACTGATGGTGAGTTGAGGAACTGACTGCGGATAAAGTGAATTAACCCTTTTGCAAAAGGGCAAAATTTACTTGACATATTTCAATATTTACAATATTTACAAGTTGCTCATAGGACCCAGTTACAACAAAAAATACAAATAACATTAAATCACCATTATGGGTCCTAAAGATACATACATGCATGTTTAGTTTAAAGACATAAAAGGAACTATATGTATATATCTTAAATGGATGTAGGCCTATCACTCATTATGTGATTAATGTGATAAGGTGTAAATGATTAAATCTGATAGCTGAAAACATAAATAGCCTACTGCAGCAACACCTAAGTGCATATTGTATGATGGATGCACTGGCACTGCTGGAAGACTATGCCAATGGCAGACTTCGGAGGGAAAGAGTATTCAGGGACCATGAGGATTTCCTAGCCCATGATGATGAGTGGCTAATAAGCCGCTTTAGATTTCCTAGAGCCATGCTCTTTGATCTGTGTGCTGAACTTGGCCCAGCATTACAAAGACCAACAACACGGAACCGCGCCCTCCCGGTACCAACCCAAGTACTTTCAGTTTTAGGATTTTTGCCAACCGGGACATATCAGCGGGAAATAGGCGACAGGTAAATAAGTGTACTTTTTTTTAATGCAAAACCTTATTGATTTTAACATTCCTATTAATTTGTCATAGGTCTGGGATTTCACAGCCATCCCTAAGCTCATTAATGCCTGCAGTTTTGAAAGGGATTATTCAAATGACCAATCGATACATAAAGTTTCCTTACACTGTTGGAGAACAGGCCAATATCAAAAGGCAATTTGCAGCCTTTTGCATATCCGGTTTCCCAAATGTAATCGGTGCAATCGACTGCACTCATATTGCTATAAGGGCTCCATATGTAGATGAATTCATTTATGTGAATCGCAAAAATGTGCATTCAATAAATGTGCAAATTATATGTGACGCCAACTTGACTCTAAGGTATGTTGTGGCACGATGGCCTGGTTCTACACATGACTCTTTTTTTCTAGCGCACAGTAGTGTAGGGAATCGACTTAGGGCAGGTGCCGTTCGCGATGGCTGGCTTCTGGGTAAGTAAATGCATATAATTGTTTTTACATAACAGTTAAAGCCTATTGTACAAATAATCTGTTATACTTTACAGGTGACAGCGGTTACCCGCTCAGGCGGGTTCTCAAACGCTCAGAGCGCAGAAGAAGTGCGCTTTAATGATACCCACGCTCGTGCACGCTCAGTAGTTGAGAAAGCCATTGGCCTCCTCAAGTGTAGATGGCGTTGCCTTGATGCTTCGGGTGGTAGACTTTTATATCAACCAAAAAAAGTATGCCAGATCATCATGGTGTGCGCTATTTTACACAACATTGCACTGATGAATGGTATCCCTGTTCCTCCCGACATACCACAACACCAGCATGAAGAGCCTGACCCACACCCCCCTCCCCAACAAGAAGGACATCATCAGGGAGCAAGGCTCCGTCAGGAAGTAATGCGCCATTTGTGAAGAACAACAGTGCAAAGGTTCATTTTTTAACAAGATCTTTTAATGTAGATGCAATGTCACCCAACACAACCCTTATTTGCTTAAGCTCATCTGCGATTACAGTAATTGCATTAATGGTGTCTCTCTGTGTCTGCAGAACAGCCTCAGTCAGCACCCGGCCACTTCCTGCTGTGCCATAAGGTCGGGACGCACTTGTGCTGGGGACCACGGGAAACTCCATAGCCCCTGCAGACTCTGCGCTGGGAGTTTCGTCACACTGGTCTCCCGCAGACTCTGCAAGTATAAGGACTAAACCAATTTATTTTGTTTCATTGAGCACACAAGCAATAAAATTATTTACCTGGTTCCCCTGTATCCAGCACATCTGTGTCTCCCTCCCTCTCAGACACAATGCCACACACACTGGTTTGGCCAAGAATCGAGGCCATTTGGGTCTCCATTGGGGACAAATCGTTTACCGCAGCAGTGATGTGTTGCCACTCTAAATATTTTTTTTATTGGTAATTCCACTGCTGTGGCCACCAAACAAAATAGCCTTCCTTTCATCCACCTCACTCACAAGAACCTCTATTTCTGCCTCAGAGAAATTTCGCTTCTTGCCCTTGCTCTCCATTGATGCCATGATTTTGTTTTTTAAAAACACAAATTTCCTTGCTCATTTTAATATGCACGGCCAATGAGGTAATTTGCATTGTCTATATATAGTTGAATGTGGGTGGATAAATGGCGGTAAATGATTTTTTTTTTTGCGTGTGCAGGCTGTGATTTATAAAGTGAAAATTGCGTGCAGGTGTGCGTACACATGGCTTTATAAATCTGAATATTTTTTTGCGTACGCTATTTTTGGCTTTTGTGCGTACGTAGAGTTTTAGTAAGGATCCTACGCACAGTTTTATAAATGAGGCCCCTGGGCCCCAGTTAGTCAAGTATAAACTCTTAGACTATTTGCCATATTTCTAGAGAGAAGAGCGGCACCACCACAGGAGGGATGAAGACCATCTCTTTTCAATAGGTCAGGGGCCTAATGTACAAAGAGTTGCGTTGAATTCATACTAAAACATTGCATACGGACAAAGCTGTTAATGTGCGTACGCACAAAAAAAAAACAGATATATGAATCTCTGCGTACGAAGCATTCCACGCATAATCTCTTTGTACATACCAATTAACGTAAAATAGAGGGCACATGCACGAGCACAACAACCCACCCAGTCTCCTCCCCTAATTAAAGCAATTTGAATATGGTAATGAGTCCACTTTGGCAAAGGATAGCAGTAAGAATATGGCTAAAGCAAGCGGCAAGAAACGACACTTTACGGAAAGTGAATTGGAGGTTCTACTATCGGAGGTAGAGACTGGAAAAAATACAGTCGCACTGTAAATGAGCTTAAAAAGAAATGGTCTGATATAAAGGTGGACGTAAAAAAAAAAAAGAGTCTATAAAACAAAACTTAATGAAGTCGTCAAAATCATGTTTTACCAAAAACAGCAACGTTGCTCCCCATGTGTCTAGTACTAGGACCCGACCGACCGCGACGCGAATATCATTAAAAATATTTTTGAATGATTCATAACCGCGGGTGACCGCAGGCACCCGCTCATTTTGGATCAACCCGCGCATCACTGACTTGGGTATAAGCTTGGTAATTGTCAAAAAAGTTTTTCCTCACTTGTCATCCTTGCATAATGTTGCCTATTCTTTTTTTTCTTTTTTCTTTTTCTTTTTTACAGTTAAAATAAAATAACATGAAAAATATATTGCTGTGGACATTGTTTACTTCATTAATGTGTTTTACTGTGTTAATGGGATATGCGAGTAGGATTCGGTATTCGGTTTCGGATTCGGCCGAATCTTAAACAGTGGATTCGGTAAAATCCCCAAAAATCTGGATTCGGTGCATCCCTAGTTTCATGTGCTGATTCTTTGTGTGAGTCAAAAAGACAGCTCAAATTATTTATTATATGATGAAAAAGAAAAATCACAATATTTGATTGTCATAACATCACAACATTCTCAGAAATGTGACCATTACATCATTACTGATTAATCATCACCATCAATAAGTAACATAACATAACATAACATATATGCTTAAAAACAAAGAATTTGCAGCAGTCAGAGATAAAACAGAGGTTAAATATTCAAGGGTAAAGAGCAAAGATTAACCATATACTTGTCTAGTTACTTGATTATTAAACTTGATTATTTTCATCAACATCAACATATAAACCTCAGTTAATTCTCAGTAAGAAGTTTAGTATGAAAGAAATAAAGTCAGGCTGGATTATTATAAGCAGACCACTGCTGCACAAAGTGACTGGTGCATGCCATCATATATTAGTGTGTGTGTGTGTGTGTGGGGGGGGGGGGGGGGGTTAATAGTTCAGTGGTGCCTGGGGAAGAAAAGGGGAGGGGGGGCAAGTTTGGGAGGGAGTTCAGCTTCCTGACAGCCTGGTGGATGAAGCTGTCCTTCAGTCTGCTGGTCCTGGCCTGGAGACTCCGCAGTCTCCTCCCTGATGGCAGCAGACTGAAGAAACTGTATGACAGGTAGGTGGGATCACCTGTGATGCAGAGGGCTTTGCGGGTGAGATGGGTTCCATAAATGTGCTCTCACTATGCGTTGCATAGTCTCTCGGCAGGACGCGATGCAAGCGCCATACCACACAGTGATGCAGCTCGTCAGGGTGCTCTCAATGGTGCTTCTATAGAAGGTGTACATGATGGAGGGTGGGGCTCTGGCTCTCCTCAGTTTGCGGAGAAGAAGTAGAGAGGCTGTTGTGATTACTTGGCCAGTTCTGTGGTGTTTTCAGTCCAGGAGAGGTCTCCTGTGATATGCACACCCAGGAACTTGGTGCTGCTCACTCTCTCCACAGTCGCACCGTTGATGATCAGAGGAACGTGCTGAGTGAGTGCTATCCTGAAGTATATAACAATCTCCTTCATCTTCTCCACATTCAGAAAGAGATTGTTGACACTGCACCACTTGGCCAGGCGGCTCACCTCACTCCTGTAGTTTGTCTCATCTTTGTTGCTAATGAGACCCACCACAGTCATGTCATCTCCAAACTTAATAAAGAGGTTGGAGTTGTGTGACAGTGTGCAGTCAAGGGTCAGCAGAGTGAAGAGGAGGGGGCTCAGCACATACCCTTGGGGGGCCCCAGTGTTCAGTGTAATGGTGCTGGATGTGTTGCTGCTGACCAGTACTGAGGTCTTCCAGTCAGAAAGTCCAACATCCAGTTGCACATCGAAGAGTTGAGCCCCAGATGAATCAGTTTGTAAATGAGCTGTTGAGGGATGATTGTGTTGAATGCTGAACTGAAGTCTATGAACAGCTTTCTGACATATGAGCCCTTTTTGTCCAGATGTGTGAGTGCTGAGTGTAGGGTAGTGGAGATGGCATCATCTCATATGCAAACTGGAAGGGGTCCAAGGTGGGGGGCAGACTTGATGTGGTGCATGACTAGCCGTTCAAAGCACTTCATGAGGATGGGGGTAAGTGCAACAGGACGGTAGTCATTGAAGCAGGATGGAAATGGCTTCTTTGGAACTGGAATGATGGTGGTAGTTTTCAAACATGTGGGAACAACAGCCTGACTCAGTGAGATGTTGAAAATGTCTGTGAAGACATCAGTGAGTTCTGCTGCACAGTCTCTCAGTACACGCCCAGGGTTGTTGTCAGGACCCCGGAGCTTTGCGTACATTGATCCTGCTGAAGGATCTCCTCACACTGTCTGAGGTCAGCATCATCACCTGGTTGCCGGGAGGAGGTGGAGTCTTCTGTGCAGTGGTGATGTTTTGTTGCTCAAAGCAAGTGAAGAAGGTGTACAGCTCGTTCAGCAGAGAGATGTTGTTGTCACAGGTCCGTGGTTGGGGCTTGAGACCCGTAATGGTCTGTATCCCCTACCACAGGTTCCTAATGTCTCTATTGTCACTGAATTGGTGAGCTATCCTCCTGGAGTGCTGTCTCTTAGCCTCTCTGATGCCGCGGGACAGGTTGGCCCTGGCTGTTCTCAGGCCCACCTCATCTCCAGCTCTGAAGGCAGCGTTCCGTGTCTTCAGGAGTCTGTAGACCTCCCCTTTCATCCATGGCTTCTGGTTGGCCCGGTCAGTGATGACGTTAGCCAGTACGATGGTGGGGATAGATGGCTTGTGTGGGTTAGCCGTTAGCCTAGCCCGGATACCTCCGTGCTTACCCCTCTTCTGCTTCCTCTCACATCGCTTCTGGTGCCTCCACTGTGGGCGAGATGCAGTAGTGGGGGTCGGTGATGGTGAAGGCCTCCATAGCAGACCTAGATCCCGCAGCTGTTCCGCGTGCGCAGAGTTTAACTTTAAAAATGCGGTTCTGCTGACATCGACATTCACTCATTGAAATCACTGTTTGCAAGACATGGCTGATGTGGTAATATCAGATAATGTCAATATGCAATATGCCACAATATGCCAGCCAAGAATTCAAGTCTTTCAAGCAAAAAATGTCTAGTCTGTGATATGATCAGTGAAACAGACAAGCAGAAGGAATGTGGAAAGTTTAAACCATCAAGAGATGATGGAGAATGGAGATCCATATGTTGCAATAGATGGCAGCAAATGTCCTCGGCACAACTTCTCATGGGAAGATTGCTGACAACCAAACTACAGATTTCTACTAAATTGCTGACTCCAAAAAGGAACTGAAATAATTCAAGAAAAACTAAAACAGAGACAGTCAAAGCAACTATTGTATTATGACAAAAACACCAGACAGTTGCTACAAATATCACAGAGTGACAAAGCTAGTGTACAGCAAGGACAACCCTTACCAAAAAGTGTATTCAAGTGTGCTTCTTTAAAAAAAAAAAAAAATTGGAAAGAACGCTTTTAGTTTACTTCTATGTTGTTCTCAGAAATTGACTTTTTGTACTATTCAGAAATATACCTAAAATGATATTCAAGTATACTTGACTTATACTTACAAAAAGTCTAAATATATATTTTTTTTACTAAACTTACCCAAGTTAAAGTGTTTAAAAAAGAATGCATAAAGCTAGAATATGACAGAAAGCTAGAACATGTTTTTGTTTACAAGCAGATACCCTGTTCTTTCTTTGGATATTTTGTATGTTCAGAATCAGATATTCATGTAACAAAATATATACAAATTAAAACCTAAATAGAGACATAGTGGTATACTTTAAGTATGAGGTGAAGTTCACTTAAAGAAAACTTATGATTATACTTGCAGTATAAAGCTACTAAACTAGTAGTTTACTGAGACTCTACTTCAAAGTGTACAAAGTATTTCATTAGTAAATCAGTATACCTATAATTCACTTTTAGTATAATTGCAGTAACAATTACAAACATAGAAGTAAACTAGTTGTGCACTCAAGGTTTGCTACTGTTATACTTAATATATACTTTTATATACTAGAAAGTGAGCGAATTTTGTCCCAAGGAGTATTGAAACAGTACACTTACATGTACTACATGTACTACATGTACTACTCTTCACTGTACTACTAGAACACTGATATTTGTATATCTGCTACATAAATTATACTTAACTTTACTTATATATGTTTAATAAAATAAAGTTGAAGTATACTACTTTTTGGTAAGGAAAATCTGGAATTCTGCAATGGTTCTGAATAAACTTGATTCACCAAGATCATACATTCTTTGCACCTCAAATGGAAAGATCTACGGAAGAAACAGAAAGTAACCTGTTAAAATCAAGGGGAAAAAACTTTCCACCTGCAAATGATCAAGATGACTTTGACAGTGAGCCTTACACAAGTGCAGCACTCCAGAGAGAAATGAGTCCAGACTTACCTTCTATGATGATGCAAGCATCTCAAGAAGAGCTGAGGGACAAACAGAGCAAGCCAAGCATCATCACAAGATCAGGAAGGGAGGTTAAAGTTCCTCCGCGATTCAAAGACTGTAAGATGTACTTGAATAGTTACTAAATAAAATACATCAGAGTAAACGTTTGTTTATATACATGTAGCATTTGGACCAATCAGACACAGGACTATTTGTTATATTTAACAAATAATATTGAATGGCCCCTGTGACGAGTGGGGCGGGGCCGAGAGTCGTGGGAAAGGGCGAGGCCGGTGGAGTGATCTTCTTCTCGATGATCATGGAGTTTTATAATTACATTGGTGCCGAAGCCCGGGAGAAGGAGGGACGTGCTGCTGAAGATCCCTCGCCGCTGTGGTGAATCCGCAGTGCCATCGAGCAGGCGAGGAAGTGTGCCGCCATGGACGCACGAGGCGGTGGGCTGGAGTGAGTTGCCGGGGACGGGCGAGCTCGCTGCCGGCTGCCCGTGATGTGGAGGGGACGGCTGCCGTCCGTGAGGGAGCAGAGGAGTCGGTGCCATTCGCCAGAGAGCCGGAGCCTGCTGCCGTCCGCCTGAACGGGGAGGAGCAGGGAACGGGGGATTCCTGCCGGCTGCCCAAAACCGGAAGAGCCGTCGCCGTCCACCGGGCGGCGGAGGAGTGTCGTGCCGTCCGCCGAGGGCCATCCAGTGCCACCGCCAGGCACCGCGGAGGAGATCACCCAGGAGGGCCGAGCAGCAGTGCGTCTGGGATCCAGATTTTTTTTTTTGCTCCTCTCTCCCCTCTCTCGTCTCTGTCGCTCCTCCTTCCATCTCCTTTTCTCTCTACACCCAGGTTCCCGCAGGTCCCCGTGAGCGGTCCCCCCGGAGGGAGGGGGGGGGTAGAGCGCAGTCTCGTGGGTACCCCCAGGCCTACGATGGGCGATGGGGGTATGTGACGAGTGGGGCCGGGCCGAGAGTCGTGGGAACGGGCGAGGCCGGTGGAGTGATTGGAGATGAGCGACACCTGCTCGAGCCACCGGTCTCGAGTCCCACGGAAGAGATGGAAGGATATAAAACTGGAGTGATGACAGTGAAGGATGAGAGAGGACCAGGCCAGGGGCCCGTTCTTTGTACGTCGCTTATAACATCCGAGATCAAATGACACATCCAAGATGCTATCATCGTGTTAATCATGATCCAGCTAATTGGGTTCTTCGAACACACCTGTTGTGTATGATTAGTATTAGTAGCCTTAAAAACCATGCTACGCTTGTGCCAGGCTTCGGTCTTGACTTTCCATTCATCAAGATCCTCTGATTCAAACCGGTCTCATAAACTCACTTCAGCAGAGACCAACTGGAGCCCTAAAGTGCATCAGGAGTCTTTTTCAAACAGGCAAGAATTGCAAGTATCAAGCTTAGTCTTATTAATTGATACATTGAGTATCATATGAAACTTTTAAAAAGGTTTGAACCAAGAAACCGATGTTTCCTTCAGGCTGTAGATCTGCTGAATATCAAATTGTATGATAGCGTCTTTTTCTCTTCTCTTTACTGCTTAAGCTTTAACCCTTTTTCCTATACCAACTGTATGCATGTGTGTGTGTGTGTGTGGGCATGTTTTTGTGACATATCAGGACACAATTGTGTATAATGAAATGGGTATGACACAGGTATTACTAGGAGAGGGTGACTTATGAGGACATAACCCATGTCCCAATTTTTCAAAATGCTTATAAATCATACAGAATGAGTTTTTTTTTTAGAAAGTAAAAATGCACAAAGTTTCCTGTGAGGGTTAGGGTTAGGGGTAGGGTTGGTGAAGGGCAATAGAAAATACAGTTTCTACAGTATAAAAACCATTACGCCTATGGGATGTCCCCACTTTTCACAAAATCAAACGTTTGTGTGTGTGTGTGTGTGTGTGTGTGGACGTGTTTTTGTGACATATCAGGACACAACTTTGTATAATGACATGGGTATGGCACAGATATTATAAGGAGAGGGTGACTTATGAGGGCATAACCCATGTCCCCATTTTTCAAAACACTTATAAATCATACAGAATGAGTTTGTGACCTCTGATTGAAGTCAGCTGGCCACGCCTCACTATTTAGCAGATCGAAACTGGGCAGTCCCGCGATAGGCAAACGCAAAACCAAGTGCCACTTTCAGCACGTATTTTCCCCGGGTAGGACACACACAATTTAAACCCAAAACTTTCCTAGCAATGACAATCACACAGTAGTCTAAATGAGAAAACGACACAATTAAATTGTCTAAATGAGATAACGACAATTCTCCACACCGCAGACTGAGGACAACTTCACAATGACTGATGCACACTCTTTCTCCTCCTTCTCCCCACTCTCAGAGATGGACATCTCCAAACTTCTCCTGTCCAATCATCCTACTACTTGTCCACTTGATCCGATCCCCACTCACCTCCTTCAAGTGATCTCTTCTTCAGTCATACCTTCGCTTACTCACATTATCAACTCCTCTCTTCACTCTGGAACATTTCCCTCAGCATTCAAGCAGGCTCGGGTAAGCCCACTGCTCAAGAATCCATCTCTAAATCCAGCGCTTCTCAAAAACTACAGACCGGTATCCCTTCTTCCATTCATTGCATAGACACTTGAGCAAGCTGTGTTCAACCAGCTTTCTATGTTCCTTGTACAGAACAACCTCCTGGACAGCAACCAATCTGGCTTCAAAAGTGGCCACTCAACTGAGACTACTCTTCCCTCGGTTACTGAAGCCCTGCGACTAGCAAGAGCAGCTTCAAAATCCTCGGTACTCATCTTACTGGACCTGTCTGCTGCTTTTGACACTGTTAATCACCAGATTCTCCTGTCCACCCTCAGAAAGATGGGCATC
Organism: Carassius auratus; assembly: GCF_003368295.1. Classification (NCBI taxonomy): domain Eukaryota; kingdom Metazoa; phylum Chordata; class Actinopteri; order Cypriniformes; family Cyprinidae; genus Carassius; species Carassius auratus. The sequence goes on from NC_039246.1 coordinate 17,387,560, forward strand.
TCTGGAACTGCAATCCTGTGGGTTAAGTCCTACCTCTCTGACAGATCCTTCAGTGTGTCTTGGAGGGGTGATGTTTCAAAGTCACACCACTTTGCTACTGGTGTTTCTCAAGGCTCTGTACTTGGACCACATTTCTCTTCTCCATCTACATGACATCATTAGGATCTGTCATTCAGAAGCATGGCTTTTCTTATCACTGCTACTCTGATGACACTCAACTCTACTTCTCATTCCAGCCAGATGACCTGACGGTAGTTGCTCGCATTTCAGCCTTTCTGAGTGACATTTCTAGCTGGATGAATGACCATCACCTTCAGCTTAACCTTACGAAGACAGAACTCCTGGTGATTTCAGCTAACCCATTGCTTCATCACAACTTCTCTATACAGCTGGGCTCATCAACCATTACTCCTTTGAGGACAGCCAGAAACCTAGGAGTTGTGATGGATCATCAGTTAAGCTTCACAGGCCATATTGCTACAACGACCCGGTCCTGCAGGTTTGCCTTATACAACATTAGGAAGATTAGACCCTTCCTGTCAGAGCAAGCAACCCAACTTCTTGTCCAAGCTCTTGTTCTCTCCAGACTGGACTATTGTAATGCTCTCCTGGCGGGCCTTCCTGCATGTACTGTCAAGCCTCTGCAAATGATCCAGAATGCAGCAGCGAGGGTTGTCTTCAATGAGCCAAAAAAAGCTCAAATACTACTGTAAATCTTTCTCGCTTCTACTCTCCACAGTTTGGCACAAAATTCAACTTGTGTTTTGCTGATTGTTGCTCACAGTTGCACTTAGATCAACCGTTATCTGACTTGGATGCTGATCAACATCTTAGCCTCTTGAACTCTGCTTGGCTTAAGGCAGCAAATGCAACTGCCCCCCTTAAGCCTCACAAGCAAAAAACTAAATCTATACTGTGGCAAAACTCTGATACCCGTCTCCTAAGACAAAACTGTAGAAAGGCACAACGTAAATGGAAAAAAGACAGGCTGCATATCTCTCTTCAATTGTTCAGAGACTCTCTTACTTCATACCAGTCTGCAGTTAAGTCTGCAAAAGCTGCATACTTTTCTAACATAATTGAATCTAATCACTCTAAACCTAAGGTTTTATTTTCAATTATTCAGTCTGTTACCAATCCTTCTGTTAACACCTTGCCTGTGGCCTCTGATGCTCTCTGTGAAAGCTTCTTGAGATATTTTAGTGACAAAATTACTAACTTAAGACTTGGTGTCTGCCCCACTTTAACTTTAACTATCTCTCCTATCATGTCACCTTCATCTGCATTTTTGGATGCTTTTGAACCCATCAGTCTCCAGGAATTGAAGGAGGTGATTGACAATCTTAAGCCCTCATTCTGTTCTAGCGATATCATTCACCCCAAATTTTTTAAATTAATTATTGATTCGATTGGGCCAGGTCTGCTGTCTCTTATTAATAAGTGTCTCCAAACTGGCTCCGTTCCTGCCTACTTTAAAGTTGCTACAGTCACTCCTCTTCTCAAGAAGCCTTCACTGGACCACACTGTTCTAAAATTTTTTCGTCCTATTTATGTTTTGCCTTTTATTTCAAAAGTTTTAGAGAAAATTGTGCTGAATCAACTTCAACACTTTTTGACCAGTAATTCTATTTATGAGGTTTTTCAATCTGGTTTTAAATCTGCTCACAGCACTGAGTCCGCCCTTTTGAGGGTGTTAAATGATATTTACCTCTCCACTGATTCCGGGGACTCTGTGGTTCTTATTCTTTTAGATTTATCAGCCGCTTTTGATACCATAGACCACTCCATACTATTATCTAGATTAGAGTCTTGGGTAGGTCTAAAAGCAAATGCTCTGAAATGGTTTCAGTCATACCTATCTGACAGAAGGTTTTTAGTGAAACTGGTAATTTTTTTCTCTTCCCCTGCTCCTCTGACCTGTGGCCTTCCACAAGGCTCTATTTTAGCTCCCTCTCTATTCTCTCTGTACATGCTGCCTCTGGGTTCTATACTAAGAAAACATGGTGTGTCTTTTCATTTCTATGCAGATGACACTCAAATCTATCTTCCAGTTAAGAAAAACAACTCCACTGCGATCACTTCTCTTCTCCAATGTTTAGAGGAGGTGAAATTATGGCTAGCCCAAAATTTCCTCTTCTTAAACGAGGCCAAGACCGAGGTAATTATTTTCGGTCCTAATGACAACTCTCAGTGTATAAGCCCTGAGCTAGATAGTTTATCCGTTTTTAGATCCTCACGGGTGAAGAACCTAGGTATTACTATTGACCAACACTTAAAATTTGATAGACATATCTCTTCTGTGTAAGGGAAACAGGTCAATTTAGCTCAAAGGGAATCATTTAAGATTTTAAAGGGAATTTGAACAGAATCACTGTTTCACGGCTGTTCACGGAGACGCGCCTGCGGTTCAGTGAACGAGCCGTTTAACATCAAATCTGCGCTGGATACTAATATCCAAACTATAGTGAAACCACTATCAATTAGCACAGTAACAAGATCGGCAGTTTAAGACATTAACTTGTAAGCACAAAACACAAGATACTTCTCTTTTCAATATGAATAAGGCTTTATTAGATAAATCTAAGACATATAAACTAGTCTAACACATAAACGCACGCACACACACATTCACACAAGTTGCAGGGAGGTCGAAAGTTAGGGAAAGATGAGTTTAAGAGAATGGAAATATGGAATCCCAAGTTAACAGCAATACGTTAAATTGCATAGACATGAACAACCATCAATCACGTAATTAGCCCTTGCATTGAGTTCCTCAATGTGACTAAAATTATATTAGATACACCAGCACAACAAATATCTGGGGATACGTTGCCTTAGTTTCCTGTGAAAGGGACTCCCGTTGAAAGGGGTATCCCGGTGTCGCTGATTGGCTGGAAGTTCAGTAGTGAAGTGACGTCTTGGGAAGCCCGTGGTTGTTGGGCGTTGGCTGAAAGTGCAGAGTCGTGTGCGCTGGTCGAAGTTGAACGGGCATCCGAGGTCAGGCGTCGGAGACTCGACGTTACAAAACTTAACTCAGAACACGAAACTCTCAAACGGAAAAGAAAAGAAATACAGTTTGACGAGACTAGGTTGTGTTCCTTCTCATTGTGGCATAGTAGCAGCAGGCAGGCACGCTGGAACAGCGCTCAAAGAACAATGATGACTAACCGCATGGCTAGATGCTACAAGCTAAAGCTAGGTAGCAAAGCTACAAGCTAAAAGCTAAGAGCAGGCATGACTAATAGCATGACTAATAGCACGAGCAAGGCTGGAACTAAAAGCCCGCATGACTGATAGCACAAGCAATGCTAGACTAAAAGCAGACTAAAAGCAAAATTTCATGGGGTCCAAAGTATTTAACTTCCTTGTTGGCCACCCCTCAAATGTTGCCTTGACCAATCAGATATAGTCTTGAGTCTGGGGTATCATAAATCATTTGTTTATCTTACCAAGCATGTGGTTCTTGCCTTTGGACATGATTCCTATAACATGATTATGATATATTTTACAAATAAATGATTGTCAGGACAATATCAAGCAAGAAAATTTGATTATGTCAATACTAGACATGACTATGTATCCTATAGTTATCAAAAGACATACACAATAAGTGATTATACATGATAGTCAAATGTGTGGGTTACACATAAATGAATATGGAGTTAAGCAATGGAACGATTCATTTACAAGTCTTTTTGAGTTCATTCTGGTCCATATATAATGTATAAAAAGCAGTTTCTTTGCCATTCTCTGTCAAAGGGACTTTTCTGTGAAGACAAAGGTTTAAAGCCCTTCCCCCTTTGGAATTTCAGTCTGGTTTCACTGGCTGGGGGGGAAGTCAATGCAAGTATTTAACTTGATCTCCTGGGTTTACATGTGATGTCCAGCGTTGCATTCCAATCACGAACAATAAATTTGACAATCTCTTCTTCGAATTAAAATTGTCAATAATTGTTCTATTGGTGTTAATGTTGAAAGCTGTTGTGTGAACAAGTTGGTTGGTTGGTTATCTTGCTTGGTTCTTGTGGCACTAGAACTGATTTATGACTTCCTGAGGAGTTCGGCTCTCGTTTCAATGCACACAGCTCTGATAGACTCTTTGATTTGTCTGATTCGACTCATTTCTGCTACATCTGTTATTGGATCCAGTTTCTATCAGCTTCGTTTAGTGTCTAAAATTAAAAACGTTCTCACTCCAAAAACTCTAGAAATGGCTGTTCATGCATTTGTTACATCGCGTCTAGATTACTGCAATTCTTTATATTGCGGTATATCTAAATCTCAAATTGCACGACTTCAGCTAGTCCAAAATGCTGCAGCCAGACTTCTTTTAAACTGTCGTAAACATGAACACATAACCCCAATTCTCAGATCCCTTCACTGGTTGCCAATTTCTCAGAGAATAGACTTTAAAATTCTCCTTTTCATTTATAAATCCCTTCATAACAAAGCTCCTGTCTATTTATCTGAACTTCTTCATCCTTATACTCCATCAAGAAACCTACGTTCCTTTGACCAGGCTCTGTTGGTGGTCCCTCGTGTTAGGCTAAAGCGTAGAGGGGAGCGTGCATTTGCAGTGGCTGGGCCACGACTCTGGAATACCCTACCTTTAGAGATCAGACTGGCCCCTTCCTTGTCTATTTTTAAATCCTTGCTAAAAACTTTTTTATTTTCCTTAGTGTACTGACTACTGTGTTATGCTACATTTTGAAATGGGTGGTTTTAATTTTTTGTCTGGTCTATTTTATTTTTTATTTATTTTATTTTTTTATTTTTTTATGTATGTGTAATATTCTTGCTCTTATGTAAAGCACTTTGGTCAGCCAGGAGGCTGTTGTAAATGCGCTATACAAATAAATTGAACTTGAACTTGAACTTGAACTCATGTTACTCCTCTCCTCATCAGGTTACACTGGCTACCAATAGCAGCTCGCATCAAATTTTAGGTACTGATGCTTGCCTACAAGACGACAACTGGCATGGCACTAACATACCTAAACTCGCTGGTTAAATCTTATGTGCCCTCCAGAAGTTTGCGCTCTGCAAGTGAACGATGCCTTGTGGTGCCATCCCAAAAAAGTTCAAAATCACTCTCACGGACCATTTCCTGGACTATGCCCTGCTGGTGAAATGACCTCCCAATCTCAATTAATACAGCTGAGTCTTTATTCATTTTCATGAAACATATAAAGACTCATCTTTTTCGCCTGCACTTAACCAACTAATACCAGCACTTTTACTTTTCTTGTCTTTTCATAAAAATAAAAAAAAACCTGGAAGTTGCAAACGACTTTTCTCCAGTGTTGTGACATATTTCTGAGAGAAATGGAATACTAAATGAGTAAATAGTGGGCGTGGATTTATTTTTCAACTAGCACCTGATTGGATCCAGAAGAGTAGGGGTTTTATAAAAAAATGGAGGCAGATCTAAACGCAAGTTTACAATCGGTTGTTGAGAATTACTCACCACCTGAAATACTGCCACCAGTCCCCTTCAATAGTGAGGCACCAAAGGTGTACACTGAAGGGGCCACGTTGTCTGTTAATGACAGATATCTCACAAACTCCAATGCATGTTCGGTCCAATTTTTGAAGCATTTGCGTGTGAAGTGCTTCGAGCACATCCATGACCTCTCTGTTATCCCTCCTTTTTCGAAATTAAAAAATTCTAGCCATCTGGACCATAACGAGGGAATTTTAGGGTTTTGTGAGTGCCACAACAGTACAATTACTGAGCTGCTGTGAAGAGAGAACTTTTTTCTTCAAGAAGATTGACTCTTTCTCAAGTCAGGAACCGGTTGCTTCGGTTTTTGGATCACCAGTAGTGAAGGGAAGTTTGGTTCTTTTCCGCGAACCGGTTCTTTCGGACAGTCCGATTCAATAAACCGGTTGAAGAAAACGGTTCACCGGTTCTTTTGCGCGCCACGTAATGACGTCATTGGCCATGATTGCCCTTGATTAACCTTCGGTTTACCTGCGCTCATGACATTAGCACAAAATCAGTTCAGAATCAACCACCAAAAGAATCAGTTCGGTTCAGACATGCTGTGTGTCAGTCTGCTGGTTTGGTTTGTTTTAACTCAGAGGGAGTGTCAGTCACAATAAAAAAGTAAACAGCTTAAGTCATTTGCGGATTAATGCTTATTGGAGACGTGAAGATGTTTTTATTACCTTTCTGGACATGGACAGTATACCATACACCAGTGATCCTCAAATCTGGCTCGCGAGATCCAGTTTCCTGCAGAGTTTAGTTCCGACTCTAATTAAACACACCTGCCTGTGATTTTCAAATGATCCTGAAGACACTGATTAGCAAACTCATGCGTGTTTGATTAGGGTTAGAGCTAAACTTCGCAGGAAAGTGGATCTTGCGAGCCAGATTTGAGGATCACTGCCGTACACACACTTTCAATGGAGGGACAGAAAGCTCTCGGAGTAAATCTAAAATATCTTAAACTGTGTTATGAAGATGAATGGAGGTCATACAGGTTTGGAACGACATGAGAGAGAGTCATTTCATGACATAATTTTCCTTTTTGGGTGAACTAACCCTTTAAGTGTAGATATCATTACGGTTTTTATGACCTATGTGTACATTTTACCAAAACTCCATCGGTGACAGAATGGAGAAAAAAAACCTTGGGAGAAACCAGGCTCAGTTGGGGGGCCAGTTCTCCTCTGACCAGACGAAACCAGTAGTTCAATTCCAGGCTGCAGCAAAGTCAGATTGTGCAGAAGAATCATCTGTTTCCTGTGGTCTTGTCCTGGTGCTCCTCTGAGACAAGGTCTTTACAGGGGATCTGTATCTGGGGCTTTAGTTATCCTGGTCTCCGCTGTCTTTCAGGGCAGTAGAGGTCCTTTCTAGATGCTGATCCACCATCTGGTCCGGATACGTACTGGATCTGGGTGACTGCAGTGACCCTCTGATCTGGATACAGACTGGATCTGGTGGCTATGGTGACCTCGGAATAAGAGAGAAACAGACAAATAGTAGCATAGATGCCATTCTTCTAATGATGTAGCAAGTACATAGGGTGTTATGGGAAGTGTTTCCGGTTCCGGTTTAACTAATTAATGCAGCCTAAAAATCCTTTAAAAGATTTGGATATTAAAAGCATATTAGTATGTTATGTGTAAGACAGGTTAAAGAGATGGGTCTTTAATCTAGATTTAAACTGCAAGAGTGTGTCTGCCTCCCGAACAATGTTAGGTAGGTTATTCCAGAGTTTAGGCGGCAAATAGAAAAAAAGGATCTGCCGCCCGCAGTTGATTTTGATATTCTAGGTATTGTCAAATTGCCTGAGTTTTGAGAACGTAGCGGACGTAGAGGATTGTCAGTGAATTACGGCTCGGTGTAGCAAATGCCAACCAATGTTGCCAAGTCTGTGGTTGTTTTTCATGTCCGCGGGTGGAAGCGACCCCAATAGAAATAACATGATATTTAGCCCCTAAAATGCGAACTTTACCAAGGCAACCATGCCATAATACTTAAATTTTAACCCTGGAAAGCAATTTTTTATCGGGGAACCTCCTGGAAATGCGATTGGGCTAGTTTTGGACTAGTTTTGAGAAGCAACTGAGCAGGATTTGTTGTGAAAACCTGGCAACCATGATCTGAATGCACGTGCTGGGAGATATACTTCTAATTACAGGAGCGTCTTTACTGATGAGATGTGCATGAAAATCGCATTAGATTTTTTGCACAGCCCTAAATCTAACTTTGAGATCATAAATGCATGGATTAAAATTTCTGCATTTGACATTGAGAGCATAGGCTGTAATTTAGATATATTTTGAGATGGAAAAATGCAGTTTTACAAATGCTAGAAATGTGGCTTTCTAAGGAAAGATTGCGATCAAATAGCACACCTAGGTTCCTAACTGATGACGAAGAATTGACAGAGCAACCATCAATGTTCTAGGTAATTACAAGCAGAGTTTTTAGGTCCTATAATTAACACCTCTGTTTTTTCAGAATTTAGCAGTAAGAAATTACTCGTCATCCAGTTTTTTATATCGACTATGACCGCCATCAGTTCGTAGCAGTGAATGAAGATGTATCATATCGATCACAAGTGCAGTATGGTTACTTTCCCGCCAAGCAAAACGAAATACCTCCAGTTTTGTTTTCCTCCAGCTGCGCTCCATTTTTCGGGCTGCTCTCTTTAGGGTACGAGTATGCTCATTATACCATGGTGTCAAACTGTTTACCTTAACCTTCCTTAAGCGTAAAGGAGCAAATTTATTTAAAGTGCTAGAAAAGAGAAAGTCCATAGTTTCTGTTACATCATCAAGTTGTTCTGAGGTTTTGGATATGCTAAGGAATTTGGATACATCAGGAAGATAACTTAAAAAGCAATCGTTTGTGGTAGAAGTGATGGTTCTTCCATACTTGTAACAAGAAGTAGAATTTACAATTTTGGCTATATAAAGTTTGCACAGAACTAAATAATGATCTGAGATATCATCACTTGGCTGAATAATTTCAACACTATCAACATCAATTCCATGTGACGGTATTAAATCTAGAGTATGATTTCGACAATGAGTAGGTCCTGAAACGTGTTGTCAAACACCAATAGAGTTCAGAATGTCTATAAATGCTGATCCCAATGCATCTTTTCATTATCAACATGGATATTAAAATCACCAACTATTAAAACTTTATCTGCAGCCAGAACTAACTCGGATGTAGAATCACCAAACTCTTTAATAAAGTCTGTATGGTGCCCTGGTAGCCTGTATACAGTAGCCAGTACAAACATAACGGGTGATTTATCATTAACATTGTTTCTCTGGATAATGTTAAATGAAGCACCATTACTTCAAATGAGTTATACTTGAAGCCTGCCCTCTGAGAAATCGTGGAAATGTTGTTTAAGAATGAAGCAACACCTCCACCTTTGCCTTTTAGACGCGGCTCATGTTTATAACAGTAATCATGGGGGGTGGACTCATTTAAAATAATGTAGTCATCAGGTTTTAGCCAGGTTTCTGTCAAACAGAAATAGAGTACATCTATATTATGATCAGTGATCATATTATTTACAAAAAGTGTTTTCGTAGAAAGGGATCATCCGAGATCAAATGACACATCCAAGATGATATCATCGTGCTAATCATGATCCGGCTAATTGGGTTCTTCGAACACACCTGTTGTGTATGATTAGTATCGCTGGATTGAGTTATCTGAGATAATTGCGCGTTCATGTGTTGGCTTAAAAGGGGATATGTATCGATACTCGAAACCATGATCAACAGTGCAGCGATTGGCTGGTGGCAAGACGGCAATTTAATGACGTCATATAATTTAAAATGACACCCGACGAAAAACTTGTCAAATTTCTGAACTTTTTTTAAGGAAACAGCCAAGCAAACAAAACTACATAAATTTTATAATAGATACATGAAACAGATAATAGATACATGTTTTTATTTTATTCTAATTTTGTTCATGATTCCCAATTATTTAGATTTGCAATTTATAATAGTTGTGCAGTCTTTACATTTTTATTTCAATGTAGAAATTATCTATTCATTTTATTTTATATTTGGACAGATTTGTTATGTGACAGCATTAATGAAAGTTTCTTAAGGGTCAATATCATGTTATCTGCATCTCCTGCACTCCATCAAGCCACTCTTATAATAGCAGTCATCACTCAAAATAATGCACGACTCTATTATCTGTATAGCATGTGTGTAAGACTCTAATACAATTATGAAGTAATTATGAAGTACTACACAGCATTTTTATATTATTTTTAAATAAATTATTGTCCCTGGATCAGTACGATGCTCTTGTAATAAAGTAGTGGTGGTAGCAGACATATTTTGAGTATCAGTTCTGGTTGAAAAGAAGCGATCCAATCCTGTTTACATGAAATAAGCCTGCTCCCTAGCAGGTTTAAGCTTACGGGCATGTTGCTATGACAGCAGCTCCGGGATGAGCTTCGAAGAACCAAATGATCCAAGATCACACCAAATCGTCAACAATCAAATCCAGCTAACTGAGTTAGCGACGTACGAAGAACGGGCCCCTGATATTCAATAAGCCAAGCTTTGTCATTTGTTTATCCATATTGCTTCTGTTTTTTATTTGTTGAACCTCAATTAAATTGTTAATCTTAACTTGGTTTGGACGTTTTTTGTATTTTCTAGTTCGGGGAACAGACACAGTCTCTATAGTGTGATATCTAGGTGAAAAAGTCTCTATGTGCTGAGAATTAACTGAGAATTAACTGACCTCTGCATAACATCAGCATTATTATGCACGAAAAATAATCTTGTCTTCTACTACGATGTCGGAGCGCAAAAATATGATTTCTCTGCATGGCAAACCATTTCGCAAACACAATGGTAAGAACAACAACAACAATAGGCAGCATATTCCCTGAACCTGCAACTCATGTCAAATAACAACCAGACCATTATTTCCTCGCGCCAATGGCCCTATAGGTCTGCACTACATGACGTCACCAAAGTGTAGACTCTGAGGAAGTCCACAAGTCTGGAGAGTGCCATTTGGGAAAGGTCCTATGTATGAAGCATGAATGCTATTTGGATATCATCATCCGCTATGTTGATCATGCGACCTACAAAATTAAAACAAGTGCAAAAACTTAAAAGACATGAGTGACAGGTTTGATTAATATATTTGCAAGTATCTTGATAATTAAGAAAATTGCCCATGTTGTAGTCTTGTTGAAGAAATGGCCTTTTTTATTTTGTGATTCTAGTGTAGCCAACACTGTTGAAGCTTTTATTTTTTTAACTCCACTAATGTGATCAGGTTTTATCCTTATTGCATTTTTTATTATTATTATTATTATTATTATGAAAACCACAAATCGTTATCTCTTGAATATTTTGTCAATTATTTTATGTACAAAATCCACATTAAAAAAATCTTTTTTCTGTGTATATTATCACATACTATGATGAACACATGAAAGTTTTATTTACTGTTTTATGGCATTATGATTGTTCATTGTTAGAAACAACCAATCATCTTACCCTGATCTTTATAATGTAATGTATGTAATAAGTTTGACAATAATAATAATAATAAAAAAAGAGTCAGGTGCACTAACACCTCACAGCATTACTTACTCAACAGCCCAGATTGTGTGTGTGAGTCGCAGGACCCCTCCCTTCCCCTCAACACGGGTAACATCAAGTATTTAGGCATATCAATTTCCCCCAGGCTGTCAGAGCTATACAACCTCAACTATGCCTCACTCCTCAAGAAAATAGAAGATGATTATAAACGATGGAACAAGCTCCCACTCACACTCATAGGCCATATAGCAACAATCAAAATGAAGAATTACCTATTTTCAATGATCCCAATTACCCCGACAGACTATTGGTTCAAAAAATTAAATTCCCTCACCACTCACTTCTACTGGAAAAATAAAAAACCAAGGATAGCACTTACAACACTTCAAAACGCAAAACACTTAGGCGGACTTGAAGCACCAAATTTCATGCACTATTACCTGGCAAACCAATTACAATACCTATATAAATGGACTCAACAACAGACACATTCCGATCCATGGCTTGATCTTGAGCAATACTTGTGCTCCCCCAACTCAATCGCAGACCTCCCCTTTCTACCACAGTCAATCAAAAAACTAGACTTCTATCATAACATTACAATAGCAACAACTCTGTCAGCCTGGTGGAAAACTAATAAAATCACCAAATCACCCCAAGCTCCATGTAGGTTTACCCCAATCTGGCACAACCCTGACCTCCGTCTTTACAATAAACCAATCCACTTCCCCAAATGGCAACAAAATGGCATCACCCACCTTCACCACGTATTTGAAAATCATAAATTTATGTCATTCCCCTCAATTGTCCAGAAATTCGGGATTGGGAGAGACCAATTTCTCCACTACCAACAGCTTACATTTTTAATTCAAAGTAAAATAACTCTAACTAACACCCTACAGCCTTCTAAAATAAGTTATAAGTTATGGTATCTGGGCAAAAAAAAAAAAAAAAAATAATAATAAAATTAATAAATATCTTTTTAATGTATTAAAAGAATTTGGTTTTGGGGATAAATTTATATCTTATATAAAATTTTTGTATTCCAATGCATTTGTTATGGTTAAAGCTGGAGGTGGATTGAGTGCACCTATCATGAGGACCATGGGGTATCAAACAAGGCTGTCCACTTTCTGGACAGTTATATAGTCTAGTAATCAAACTATTTTTGTGCAGATTAAGGAAAGAACTAATTGGTATTTCACTTCCAGATTTAAAGGCAAGGCAAGTTTATTTATAAAGCACATTTCGTACACAATGGTAATTCAAAGTGCTTTACATAAAGAAAGTAAAATAATCATGAAGAAAAATAATAACAAAAATAAAACAATTAATTTTAAAACTTTTAAAATGATTAAAACATTTAAAAACAGTTAGAAAATGATTTTACATAATAATAAAACAATAATAAAACATAAAACAGTGAAAATATAGTGCAATCAGTTCGGACATTGCACAGTGCTCATTCAACAAATGCACAGCTAAAAAGATGCGTTTTGAGTCTAGATTTAAATGTGACAAGTGTTTTAGCACATCTGATCTCTTCTGGAAGCTGATTCCAACTGCGGGCAGCATAGTAACTAAAGGCAGACTCCCTTTGTTTTGTGTGAACCCTTGGTATTTCTAACTGACTTGATCCTAATGATCTGAGTGCTCTGTTAGGTTTATATTCAGTGAACATATGTGCAATATATTTCGGTCCTAGGTAATTTAGTGACTTATATACGAGTAAAAGTACTTTAAAATCAATCCTAAATGTAACTGGAAGCCAGTGTAAGGACCTGAGGACTGGTGTGATATGCTCAGATTTTCTGGTTCTAGTCAGAATCCTGGCAGCAGTGTTCTGGATGAGCTGCAGCTGTCTAATGGTCTTTCTGGGAAGGCCAGTGAGGAGCCCATTACAATAGTCCACCCTGCTGGTGATAAAGGAACGAACAAGTTTCTCCAAGTCTTGACTGGAAACAAAACATCTAATTCTTGCGATGTTTTTTAAATGATAGTATGCTGATTTAGTTACTGCTTTGACATGACTACTAAAACTAAGGTCTGTCTCCAGAATCACACCAAGATTCCTGACTTGATTTTTAGTTGTTTGACCCCTAGAGTCAAGGTATGCATTCACCTTGAACACTTCATCTTTGTTTCCAAATGCAATGACTTCAGTTTTTTCCTTGTTTAACTGAAGAAAGTTCTGGCACATCCAATTATTAATTTCATCAGTGCATTGGCAGAGGGAGTCAATGGGGCTGTAGTCATTTGGAGATAAGGCTAGGTAAATCTGGGTATCATCAGCATAGCTGTGATAGGCAATTTGGTTCTTTCTCATTATTTGACTTAGTGGAAGCATATACAGGCTAAACAAGAGCTGTGCAAGAATTGACCCTTGTGGGACTCCGCATGTCATGGACGTCCACTTAGACTTATGCTCTCCTAGACTCACATAATAGCCTCTCCCTTCTAAGTATGATCTGAACCATTTGAGATCCATCCCAGAAAGCCCGACCCAGTTTTCCAGTCTCTCTAGTAGTATGTTATGATCGACAGTGTCAAACGCAGCACTGAGATCTAGCAATACCAGCACCCATATTTTGCCAGAGTCAAAATTTAAGCGAATATCATTTATTATCTTAATGAGTGCTGTCTCTGTGCTGTGATGTGGCCGGAAACCAGATTGAAAATTCTCCAGGCATCCATTTGAGTTTAAGTATTTGTTCAGCTGATTAAAACTACCTTTTCTATAATTTTGCCTATAAAAGGAAGATTAGATATTGGTCTAAAATTGCTCAAAATTGTGTTATCAAGATTGGTCTTTTTCAGGAGGGGCTTTACAACTGCAGTTTTTAGGGAGTTTGGAAATGTCCCAGAAAGAAGTGAGGCATTCACCACTTCTAAAAGATCTGCTTTTAAGCAAAAAGAAAAATGAAAAAAGATGTGGGAAGTGTGTCAAGACAACAGGTTTATGATTTTAGTTGCTGCACTATGTCTTCCAGAATTTTGCTATCAATTTTTTCAAAAATAGACATAGTATCTTTTTGATATTTTGGCCGAATCTGTCTGAACTCTGTATTACTTGAGGATTTGCTAATCGCCTTCCTGATATTTATGATCTTCTCAGAAAAGAAAGAAGCAAACTCATTGCATTTGCTGTCTGATAGCATATCTGATAGTATCAGTCTCTCAACAGTGACAAAAAGAGTACGAGTGTTATTTAAGTTACTGTTTATAAGGTTTGAGAAGAAGTTCTGTCTAGCTGTGGCTAGTTTCACATTAAAAGCATGAAGGATGTCTTTATAGATGCTATAGTGAATTTCAAGTTTCGTCTTCCTCCATATCCACTCGGCTTTTCTGCATTGTCTTTTCATAGTCAGATCTGCTATTGATCTTCTCCAAACTGATTTCTTTCTGTTTGTTTTCTTACTGACTATTATTGGTGCAATATCATCAATAACATTCTTAACTTTTGAGTTGAAGGAATCAAGGAGAATATCAACAGAGTCTGCAGAAATGCTTGGTGTTAAAGATATAGCCTCCATAAATAGTACAATTGTGTTCTCATTTATGCATCTCCTTCTGACAGAGACAGATCTAGATTCAGTGGTAGCAGAGATCAGTATATCAAAGAAAATACAGAAGTGATCAGATAGTGCTACGTCCTTATAACAATGGATGAAATGTTTAGACCCCTACTGATGATTAGATCCACAGTGTGTCCACATTTGTGTGTGGGTCCATGCACATGCTGAATCAGGTCAAAGGTGTTTAGAACCGTTATCATTAGGGCCCGAGCACTGAGGTGCGAGGACCCTCTTGTATCTGCTTTGTTTATTATTATTATTATTATTATTATTATTATTATTATTATTATTATTATTTTCCAACGTCTCGGGGGCTTTTGGGGCCCTTAACGTGCTTAAAAAGTCTTGAAAATTGGCACACAGATTGGAACCTGCGGCCATTAGGGCCGGGCAGAGACTGATACACGGGCGTGGCACAGGGGCTCTACAGCACCCCCTGGAATATGGAGGGCCATATATCATACATTCTTGCTCGTAGACGTATGAAACTCGGTACACATATAAATCTCATCAATCCAAACAACTTTTGTATTGCATATCATAGGCTCCGCCCAACAGGAAGTTGGCTATTTAGGGTTTAGTATTCAAATTTTTCGTCAAAGTTGTGGGGGCTTTTGGGGTCCTTAACATACTCAAAAACTCTTGAAAATTTGCGCACACTTTGGAATCTGTGGCCTTTAGGAGCCTGCAGAGGCTGGGACCCGGGCGTGGCACAGGGGCTCTACGGCGCCCCCTGGAACACAGTCAGAAATGTTGATGTATAGCTCACACATACTTGCACATATTCATATGAAACTCAGTACACATATAGATCTCATCGTGCCGAACAACTTTCGTATTGCATGTCATAGGCTCCGCCCATCAGGAAGTCAGCTATTTAGAGTTATGTAAAAAGCGCATGCTCTGGAATTTGAAATACTTGTCATAGGTTTTTTTCTCGATTGCCGCCAAACTCGGTCAACGTGATCTCAAGACACTGGGGATGAAAAATTGCCAGGGGATTTTTGATATCTCGAACGGTTTGCTCGTGGCGAGGCGTTGAAATTATGGCGAGAAATTAGAAACAGGAAGTGTCTAATACCATCCACATACATTTCCTGATTTTAATCAAACTTCATCAGATTATTCGTTGTATGATGTCGATCGCATATATGTGACTATTAGGAGTCAAAGTTATAGCGCCACCAACTGGCAGAAGGAAGTGTGTCATTTTCAAAATGATTTGAATTCAGCATCTTATTATTACTCGATTTGCTTCAAACTTCATCAGAATAATGTTAAAACACAGCCGATATAAATCTGCAAGGGGGATATTGATATCTAAAAAATTGTTGGCGTGGCAACATGTCAAACTGGAATACTTCTCAGGTGATTTTGAGGCAAATAACATACTTAGAATTTCACAAAACTCTGAACACACATCAGTATTTCTGAAAGGAACTTAAATTGTGAATGGATTTTGGATAGCTTGAATGGTTTTGCCGTGGTGATTTTTTGAAATGACCTTACAAAGGGAATCATTATTGTATTTTTAAATTGCAGCTTCCAAACACGTCAAATAATTTTTTCATACAGATGAAAAAGTCATTCTGAGGAAATATGCATAGTTTAACGACTTTACAACACTGTATGGATAACAGAAAATTAAAAAACTGTCAGACATCTCATCTCACTCTGTCCCTCTGTTTGAGTATATGTGCTTCAGACTTCCATTGTCTGAGAGAAATTGCGCCCCTACAGGTTCAATTCCCGAACTTTTACTTTCACTTTTAAATCGGTTAAAAATACAAACAAATACTTAGACTTAATTCACACTGACAAGCTAAACCAACATATATGATTATTACCGGTTCAGGGCTCATGGATAAATTATTTCTGGCCAGAGATACGTGAGAAATAGGAGAGATGAATCACCGCTGTGACCACGAGCGTCTGGAGTAAAGAGCTCAGAAAAAACGAATTTATTCCTGTTTTAAAGCTTTTAAAAATAAATTATTACAGCGATATCACACAATCAACCAATTAGAACACACCAAGAGCTAAATTCAGATGTTTTTGAACTGTTTGTGTGAAAATGAAATATTTGTGGCTGCCTATCTGAAATCACCGCCTCCGATCAGCGCGTACAGTGTCCAGCTCAAAACAAACGAATTTATTCTTGTTTAAGAGCTTTTTTAAATAAAATATTACCACAAATGCACACAATAAACCCATTGTAACACTACAAGAGCTAAATGCAGGTGTTTGTGACCTGTTTAAGTGTGCAAGACTATTTGAAAGCGCGACTGGCAGAATAACATGTATCTCTTGAGCTGCAGGTTTCTGTCTTTCGTCGTACGAACGAACACATAACGGACAAGATTATTTCAAAACACATAATAGCTTGGCGACTATAAACGAAAACAGCCACGTGAACATAAACTGGATCTACTGGATTTGAATATTAAAGTGACCACATTTACTCTGTCTTCAATTTTAATCTATATAAAAAAGGAAACTCATTCGACTTGGCTGCTTTTTTAATGTGTGCGTATTTATTTATTTACCTTTTTATACATTTTGTATAATTTCATAGTTTGTGTATTACAATTATAAAAACAAAAATAAATTTAGCCACTCACATAGAAATAGCTTAGGCCTTAACCTTTTTCTGACAGTTTTAGGGATTTTTAAAAATCCTAAAAAAAACTTATTTGTGCTGCAAATAATAATTTCAAACTCATTTGATACTGACCTATGACATCCTGTGACATTATATTTATTTGAATTTACATAATCTCATGAATGTAACAGTAAATCTGTTCAGCTCACAGATCAATACTAAGCTGTAATGCAAGCAGAACTTTCACAAATGCTTATGAGTCATTTAAGGATTTGATAACACTGTAAAATAATGTCTAATTTGTTAACATTAGCAAATTCATTGATAACACTTTATAATAACTGCACTCATTAGTAAATAGTCAGTTCATGCTTTATAAAGCCTTGTCCCAATATTAATAGTCAGTAGTAAGCAGTTTATAAATACAGCTATAAATAGCTTGTCCTTGGTTTATAAGCACATTTATTAAAAAGGAGAGTAAAGGGTCAGTTATCTTCCTATGAAAAATAAAAGATAAAAATAAACAAACAACAACAACACAGATTGATACAGAACTCAGAAATTTTATTGTGGATTTATGATAAAATCAGCCTGTAAATGAATTCATACTCCTCCTCATACTACTCCATACTCCTTTTTCAACATGATGCCAATATACTGAGATGTTAAATTGTGAATGGGTTTAGGATAGCTTAAATGGTGTTGCCATAGAGATTTATTAAAGTAACATAAAAAATACAATAGTTATTTTACTATATCTTTAAAATTTTTCATTCTAACTCTTCATAATTTTTTATATAAGTAGAAGTCCTCATTTGAAGGAAGCACAGTAAGTTTCATAGCTTTATCATTTTCAAGAGCCAGCATAAAATTAAAACTATCATAACTTATAAATCAAGCTTGCAATTCTTAGTACCTATAATGGCCACCAGAGGGAGCTATAGGATTACTTTTAAATAATTATTGGAGAAACGAGTATGATTTAAATAATTTATAGAAATCTTTCAAATAAAATAATATGTATTTTAGGAATTTTACTGATAAAATGACCCTCACTTAATTAGAATAACAAGCTGAAGTATTGTGAACTGTATATTAAGAATAATTCTTAATAGGCTTTATGGACAGATACGTTTTAAGTGACTCTTGAAGGTTCAGCACCACATCCTCTTTTACCACTGTTTAAAGAATTAATCTTACAGAACAGGTGTGAATGAATTTTGGATAGCTTGAATGGTTTTGTCGTGGTGATTTTTTGAAATAATAGTAAAAAAGGAACCAGTAAAAAAAAGTGCAGCTTCTAAACACTTCAAAAAAATGTACACATAGAAGACAAGTCATTCTGAGGAAATATGCATAGTTTCATGACTATACAACATTATATGGATGACAGAAAATTAAAAAACATACATCTGATGTCACTCAGTCCCTCTGTCACTGTGTGTGTGTGTTTGTGTGTGTTTTAAGTGAATTAGGTGTGAAACTATCAGTGAGCATTTAGTCTCCAGCGCCAACATTTTACAGAACTGCCACTTTCCTGGAGTCTCAGAATTACAATGTGTCAGGTTCTGAGAGATCTAAGATTCCAAAAAAATATTTAATTAGAATACCATGAAGTATTGTGAAATACTATATATTAAGACTTTATATATAGGCTTAATGAACAGATTAGACTGACTCGTGAAGGACCAGCACCACCTCCTCTTGTCCGATGGTTTGAGGAATATATCTTCCAGAATCCGGGATTAAGATTTAGGAGCTCATTTTTATTCCACCTCCTTTCCTGAAAGTCTGTCTTGCAGAATTGACTAAAAATTAGTGCTGTCAAAATTAGCGCGTTAACGCATTCGATTAATTTGAAATATTTAACGCGTTAAAAAAAAATAACGCAATTAACGCGGTTGCAGTTTTTTTTATTTCCAGTTGTGGCCTATGTGTGTTCAACGTGCAAAGAAATATGGATAAGACCAAGGAAGGACTTTTAGACGGAAAGTTTCAGTATAAAACTCTGCCGGATTACTCTTCAGTCTACCACAAGAAACATTACTCTTCATTTAGTCTGCCACAAGAAACAGCAACATTAAAATCATGAACTCAAATGTCATTGTTAAAAAAAAACAAAAAAACAATGACTGTAACAGTGCGTAAATCAGACCTTTCTGTAACGCTAACGTTAATAAGCTTAAACAAAAATAACGAAATAATTGTGTAGCGGAGTATTTTTTGTACACAGTGCCGCGAACTGTCAATCACCCCTGTACGCGTGCATCACTGTCCTCCTCAGCTGCAGCAACTTGCGCTCTCTCTCTTCATCAAGCTTTAAAACAAAAAGGGGACAAAAAGATCATATTGTCTTTGTGCATAGGCTATAGATTAATTAGATAAATGAATATCTAAATTTGTGCCTTGCCGTCTACGGTATTTTTTTAGAACTTAGAAAAAAGATGCTGCAGCCAATGAACAGCCAGCGGGGGCTGCAGGACGACTCAACCTCCGCAGACAGTTTTTAATGTTTATCAGACAATAAATACTCAAGATTTTGCTTTAGTGTATAACTCACAACGAGTTTCACACACCTTCTCCGGCCACGTTGAGTTGTTGACACTTAACAGTGGGAAAAGCGACACATGCGCTATTCACTTGTATAACTTAAGGGTGAATGGGTAATGTAGTTTCTGCTCTGGGTGGGATGAATTGGGAAGCTTGCATTGTGAAGGGCGCTCTGAAAATCGGCAGTGCAGGTGAAAGATTAAAACCTCTATTAAAACAGATGTCCAAATGAGCGTACCGGTACGCTGCAAGCACGTTCTGGGCACATGGAGAGGTGGCGGTACGCTCAAGAGCTATATTTGGAAGTGGCGGTACTGAGTACCGGTGCATACTGGCCCACTTAAAGCACTGGCAATGACTATACTTTGGAATTTTTTTGCAGTCCACTTAGAATTCAACATGGAAATCATTTTTGTCTATTATTGGCATTGATTGTTTTGAAATTCAAATGGTACTTACATGCCTGTGTTTTTATTTCTGTAATAAATATGGCTTTCAAGCCAACAGTTAATTTGGAGGATATTGATGGTTTATTGCAGGTATGTTGTTTACATGAGAAAATCTGTGTTACAAGTTAAACAAAAATTCCAATAAACAATCATATTTTGAATTTAAATAGTTTCTTTGTCTTGAGTTTACATTAATTATTTACATTTTACATTTACATATCCAAAAAGTTTCAGTCTTTTAATTGCGATTAATCGCGATTAATTGTAAAAAATTGTGCGATTAATTAGTTAATTTTTTTTAATCGATTGACAGCACTACTAAAAATTAATCTTCACATTAATTCCTAATTCTTTTGCAATTCTTTTGTCAGTTCTTCTTGACCTGTTTTTCTCTTCCAGCTTTCCTGGACTATTGTATAGCACTCATAAATGATTAAATAAAAAATAATGGTAGTTATTAAGATTGATATGGTTTGGAATTGGTAAAATGTGCTTGGAAAAAAATCACAATAAAACAATGTTTTAATGTTTAAGTTTGGAATATTAACTGACATGAATGAATGCTATATAAATATTGTTCATGTTAACATAATGTTTATAAATGAAATCTTATTGTAAAGTGTTACTAAAGTTATATATATATATATATATATATATATATATATATATATATATATATATATATATATATATATATATATATATATATATATTGTTCTGTGAATGTGATTTTAAAGTCTAGATGATTCGGATTAACCCTTTAACTGCCATATCAAGTTCAAGTTCAAGTTCGATTTATTTGTATAGCGCATTTACAACAGCCTCCTGGCTGACCAAAGTGCTTTAACATAAGAGCAAGAATATTACACATACATAAAAATAGACCAGACAAAAAATTTAAAACCACCCATTTCAAAATGTAGCATAACACAGTAGTCAGTACACTAAGGAAAATAAAAAAGTTTTTAGCAAAGATTTAAAAATAGACAAGGAAGGGGCCAGTCTGATCTCTAAAGGCAGGGTATTCCAGAGTCGTGGCCCAGCCACTGCAAATGCACGCTCCCCTCTACGCTCCCCTCTATCCTTTAAAACCTCACTGCCAGAGGGATGTTGTGAATGCATGTGCCCGCTGGGCACAGTTTACCTGATGCCACCGGGGTGGTGATGGCATTGGTGGCTTGAGCCCGCCATCGCTGCTTGCAGCTATATTTATTATTTATTAGGGCCCGAGCACCGATGGTGTGAGGACCCTCTTGGAATTGCTCCGTTTATTATTATTATTATTATTATTATTATTATTATTAGGGCCCGAGCACCGAGGTGCGAGGACCCTCTTGTATCTGCTTTGTTTTTTATTATTCTTCTTCTTCTTCTTCTTCTTCTCCCGAATGAATCGCATTTTTGAGGGCTTTAACATGCTCAAAAAGTCATGAAACTTTGCACACTCATCAAACCTGGTGAAAATTTTCGTCTGATATAGGATTCAGAAGAGGGTGTGGCAAAATGGCTCGACAGCGCCACCTATACCAAGAAAATCAACAGCCTTCCAGCTATGTTTCACGTACATGCACGAAAATTGGCACACATATGTAACACACCAATACCTACAAAAAAGACTCTTGGAGCGAAATTCTAAACCCAACAGGAAGTCGGTTATTTTTAATATTATGAGCATATTTTGTGTAATTTTGGTCATTTCCATGTGTTGTATTTTAACGAACTCCTCCTAGAGAGTTCTTCAAATCAACACCAAATTTGGTATGCCTAATCTAAAGGCCTTTGCGATGTTAAATTGCGAAGATCCTGACTTTTCGTTGAAGGGCGTGTCTGTGGCGGCCTGGCGAATTTCGATAATTCGCCATGAAAAATGAAGTTGCTATAACTCACACATACAATGTCCAATCTGCCCCAAACTTCACATGTTGGATAAGACTCTTGACCTGAACAGATCTACATGCCCACATTCAGTTATAGTCATAGCGCCACCTGTTGGCAACAGGAAGTGACATATTTTACACTGTGACAGACTATTTCTAGAAATTTTATGACATCAATGTCTTTTTTGTGATCAGTCTAATCTAAAGACCTGTGTGATGTTTAGTTGTGAAGATCTTGAGTTTTTGTTAAAAGGCGTGTCCATGGCGCCGTGACGAAGTTCGATGTCTCGCCATGGGAATAAAAGATGTTATAACTCAGGCATAAAATGTCCGATCTTCCCCAAACTTCACGTGTGTGATAAGGGTCCTGGCCTGAACATATATGAAGGCAAATATTCCATTGGGTGTGGCAAAATGGCTCGATAGCGCCACCTATACACTTTCAACGGAGTGCATATGCACTTTCAACGGAGTGTGCATCGAGCTATGTTTCACGTACATGTACAAAAATCAGTACACACATGTAACACACCAATACCTACAAAAAAGTCTCTTGGTACGAAATCCGAATCCCAACAGGAAGTCAGTTATTTAGAATTTTCTCTGCAAAATTGGTGTTGTTTTTGCCATTTTCAGGGGTTGTACTTTAACTAACTCCTCCTAGAGATTTATTCAGATCTTCACCAAACTTGGTCAGTGTAATCTAAAGGCCTTTGCATTGTTAAATTGCGAAGATCTTGAGGTTTCGTTAAAGGACGTGTCCATGGCGGCCTGACAAATTTTGATATATTGCGATGAAAAGGAAGTTGCTGTAACTCAGACATACAATGTCCAATCTGCGCCAAACTTCACATGTTAGTTAAGACTTCTGCCCTTAACAGATCAACATGCCCATATTCAGTTATAGTAATAGCGCCACCTGCTGGCAACAGGAAGTGACATGTTTTAGGCTGCGACAAATTACTCCTATAATTTTTTTGAGATTAACATATATTTTGTGGTC
Source organism: Carassius auratus (assembly GCF_003368295.1). NCBI lineage: Eukaryota > Metazoa > Chordata > Actinopteri > Cypriniformes > Cyprinidae > Carassius > Carassius auratus. Next base: position 17,410,677 of record NC_039246.1, read on the forward strand.
AGTCTAATCTAAAGGCCTGTGCAATGTTAACTTTTGGAGATCTTGAGTTTTTGTTAAAGGGTGTTTCCATGGCGCCATGACAAAATTTGATGTCTTGCCACAGCAAGAGAAGTTGTTGTAACTCAAGCATAAAATGTTCAATCTTCCCCAAACTTCACATGTTTGATAAAAGTCCTGGCCTGAACACATCTGAAGGCCAATATTCCATTATAATGATAGCGCCACCTGCTGGCAACAGGAAGATTGGCACATATATGGGATATACTTTGATATATTCAACTTATATTTAGGACATTAAATGCATATTTCTCAACGTTCACCTTTTTACTAAAGCCACACGATTGCTGTGAGCCCGGGTGCGAGGGCCCGTTCATCGCTGCTTGCAGCTTTAATTATTAGGGCCCGAGCACCGAAGGTGTGAGGACCCTATTGTATCTGCTTCGTTTATTATTATTATTATTATTATTATTATTACGGTGCCAAATGAATTGCCTTTTTGAAGGCCTAAACATACTCAAAAAGTCAGGAAAGTTTGCACACACCTCCGAACTGGTGAAAATTTACGTCTGATATGGGTTTCAGAAGTGGGCGTGGCAAAATGACTCGATAGCGCCACCTACACACGTTCAGCGGTGTGCGCCTCGAGCTACGTTTCACGCACATGTATGAAAATCGGTACACACATGTAACACACCAAGACCTACAAAAAAGTCTCTTGGAGCAAAATTCTAAACCCAACAGGAAGTCAGATATTTTTTATTTTATGAGCACATTTTTTGTCATTTTTGCCATTTCCATGCGTTGTATTTTAACGAACTCCTCCTAGAGATTAATTCAGATCAACACCAAATTTGGTATGGCTAATCTAAAGGCCTTTGTGATGTTAAATTGCGAAGATCTTGAGTTTTCGTTCAAGTTCGTGTCCGTGGCGGCCTGGCGAATTTCGATGATTCGCCATGAAAAATGAAGTTGCTATAACTCAGACATACAATGTCCAATCTGCCCCAAACTTCACATGTTTGATGAGACTCCCAACCTGAACAGATTGACATGCCCATATTCAGTTATAGTCATAGCGCCACCTATTGGCAACAGGAAGTGACAAATTTTACGCTGCGACGAACTACTCCTAGAAATTTTATGACATCAATGTATTTTTTGTGGTCAGTCTAATCTAAAGGCCAGTGCGATGTTCAGTTGTGAAGATCTTGAGTTTTTGTTAAAAGGTGTGTCCATGGCGCCGTGATGAATTTCGATGTCTCGCCATAGGAATAAAAGATGTTATAACTCAGGCATAAAATGTCCGATCTTGCCCAAACTTCACTTGTGTGATAAGGGTCCTGGCCTGAACAGATCTGAAGGCCAATATTCCATCGAGTGGGGCAAAATGGCTCGATAGCGCCACCTATACACTTTCAACGGTGTGCGTATACACTTTAAATGGAGTGCGCCTCGAGCTATGTTTCACGTACATGTACAAAAATCGGTACACACATGTAACACACCAATATCTATGAAAAAGTCTCTTGGTATGAAATCCGAATCCCAACAGGAAGTCAGTTATTTCGAATTTTCTCTGCAAAATTAGTTTTGTTTTGGCCATTTTCAGGGGTTGTACTTTAACGAACTCCTCCTAGATATTTATTCAGATTAAAATCAAACTTGGTCAGTGTAATCTAAAGCCTTTTGCGATCTTAAATTGCGAAGATATTGAGGTTTCGTTAAAGGGCGTGTCCATGGCGGCCTGACAAATTTTGATGTTTCGCCATGAAATAGGATGTTGTTGTAACTCAGGCATAAAATGTCCAATCCTCCCCAAACCTCACATGTTCGATAAAAGTCCTGCCCTGAACACATCTGAAGGCCAATATTCCATTATAATGATAGCGCCACCTGCTGGCAACAGGAAGATTGGCACATATGTGGAATAAACATTGATATATTCTACTTATATTTATGAGTTTAAACGCATATTTCTCACCGTTCACCTATTAACTAAAGCCACTCGCTGCCGGTGAACCCGGGTGCGAGGGCCCGTTCATCGCTGCTTGCAGCTTTAATTAGGGCCCGAGCACCGATGGTGTGAGGACCCTCTTGGAATTGCTCCGTTTATTATTATTATTATTATTATTAGGGCCCGAGCACCGATGGTGTGAGGACCCTCTTGGAATTGCTCCGTTTATTATTATTATTATTATTATTATTATTATTATTATTATTATTATTATTATTATTATTATTATTATTATTATTCTTCTCCAAAATGAATCGCATTTTTGAGGGCCTAAACATGCTCGAAAAGTCATGAAACTTTGCACACACCTCAGAACTGGCGAAAATTTACGTCTGATATGGGTTTCAGAAGTGGGTGTGGCAAAATGGCTCAACAGCGCCACCTATACACGTTCAACGGTGTGCGCCTCGAGCTACGTTTCATGTACATGTATGAAAATCGGTATACACATGTAACTCTCCAACACCTACAAAAAAGTCTCTTGGAGCAAAATCCGAAACCCAACAGGAAGTCGGTTATTACTAATATTATGAGCAAATTTTGTGTCATTTTTGTCATTTCCATGCGTTGTATTTTAACGAACTCCTCCTAGAGATTCATTCAGATCAACACCAAATTTGGTATGCCTAATCTGAAGGCCTTTGCGATGTTAAATTGCGAAGCTTTTGAGTTTTCGTTAATGGGCGTGTCCGTGGCGGCCTGGCGAATTTCGATGATTCGCCATGAAAAATGAAGTTGCTATAACTCAGACATACAATGACCAATCTGCCCCAAACTTCACATGTTTGATGAGACTCCTGACCTGAACAGATTGACATGCCCATATTCTGTTATAGTCATAGCGCCACCTACTGGCAACAGGAAGTGACATATTTTACACTGCGATGAACTACTCCTAGAAATTTGATGACATCAATGTATTTTTTGTGGTCAGTCTAATCTAAAGGCCTGTGCGATGTTAAGTTGTGAAGATCTTGAGTTTTCGTTAAAAGGCGTGTCCATGGCGCCATCACGAAGTTCGATGTCTCGCCATGGGAATAAAAGATGTTATAACTCAGGCATAAAATGTCCGATCTTCCCCAAACTGCACATGTGTGATAAGAGTCCTGGCCTGAACACATCTGAAGGCCAAAATTCCATCAGGTGTGGCAAAATGGCTCTATAGCGCCACCTATACACTTTAAACAGAGTGTGCCTCGAGCTATGTTTCATGTACATATACAAAAATCGGTATACACATGTAACACACCAATACCTACAAAAAAGTCTCTTGGTACGAAATCCGAATCCCAACAGGAAGTCGATTATTTAGAATTTTCTCTGCAAAATTGGCGTTGTTTTTGCCATTTTCAGGGGTTGTACTTTAACGAACTCCTCCTAAAGATTTATTCAGATCAACACCAAACCTGGTCAGTGTAATCTTAAGCCCTTTGCGATGTTAAATTGCGAAGATCTTTAGATTTCGTTAAAGGGCGTGTCCATGGCGGCCTGACAAATTTCGATGTTTCGCCATGAAAAAGGAAGTTGCTGTAACTCAGACATACAATGTCCAATCTGCCCCAAACTTCACATGTTAGATAAAACTTCTGCCCTTAACAGATCTACATGCCCACATTCAGTTATAGTCATAGCGCCACCTATTGGCAACAGGAAGTGACATGTTTTACGCTGCGACAAACTACTTCTATAATTTTTTTGAGATTAACATATATTTTGTGGTTAATCTAATCTAAAGGCCTGTGCAATGTTAACTTTTGGAGATCTTGAGTTTTTGTTAAAGGCCGTTTCCATGGCGCCATGACAAAATTTGATGTCTTGCCACAGCAAGAGAAGTTGTTGTAACTCAAGCATAAAATGTCCAATCCTCCCCAAACCTCACATGTTCGATAAAAGTCCTGCCCTGAACACATCTGAAGGCCAATATTCCATTATAATGATAGCGCCACCTGCTGGCAACGGTAAGATTAGCACATATATGGGATATACTTTGATATATTCCACTTATATTTAGGACATTAAATGCATATTTCTCAACGTTCACCTTTTTACTAAAGCCACACGATGGCGGTGAGCCCGGGTGCGAGGGCCCGTTCATCGCTGCTTGCAGCTTTAATTATTATTATTATTATTATTATTCTTCTTCTCCAAAATGAATCGCATTTTTGAGGGCCTAAACATGCTCGAAAAGTCATGAAACTTTGCACACACCTCAGAACTGGCGAAAATTTACGTCTGATATGGGTTTCAGAAGTGGGTGTGGCAAAATGGCTCAACAGCGCCACCTATACACGTTCAACGGTGTGCACCTCGAGCTACGTTTCATGTACATGTATGAAAATCGGTATACACATGTAACTCTCCAATACCTACAAAAAAGTCTCTTGGAGCAAAATCCGAAACCCAACAGGAAGTCGGTTATTACTAATATTATGAGCAAATTTTGTGTCATTTTTGTCATTTCCATGTGTTGTATTTTAACGAACTCCTCCTAGAGATTCATTCAGATCAACACCAAATTTGGTATGCCTAATCTGAAGGCCTTTGCGATGTTAAATTGCGAAGCTTTTGAGTTTTCGTTAATGGGCGTGTCCGTGGCGGCCTGGCGAATTTCGATGATTCGCCATGAAACAGGAAGTTGCTATAACTCAGACATACAATGACCAATCTGCCCCAAACTTCACATGTTTGATGAGACTCCTGACCTGAACAGATTGACATGCCCATATTCAGTTATAGTCATAGCGCCACCTATTGGCAACAGGAAGTGACATATTTTACACTGCGATGAACTACTCCTAGAAATTTTATGACATCAATGTATTTTTTGTGGTCAGTCTAATCTAAAGCCCTGTGCGATGTTAAGTTGTGAAGATCTTGAGTTTTCGTTAAAAGGCGTGTCCATGGCGCCGTAACGAAGTTCGATGTCTCGCCATGGGAATAAAAGATGTTATAACTCAGGCATAAAATGTCCGATCTTCCCCAAACTTCACATGTGTGATAAGAGTCCTGGCCTGAACACATCTGAAGGCCAAAATTCCATCAGGTGTGGCAAAATGGCTCGATAGCGCCACCTATACACTTTCAACAGAGTGCGCCTCGAGCTATGTTTCACGTACATGTACAAAAATCGGTATACACATGTAACACACCAATACCTAAAAAAAAGTCTCTTGGTACGAAATCCGAATCCCAACAGGAAGTCGGTTATTTAGAATTTTCTCTGCAATATTGGCATTGTTTTTGCCATTTTCAGGGGTTGTACTTTAACGAACTCCTCCTAGAGATTTATTCAGATCAACACCAAACCTGGTCAGTGTAATCTTAAGCCCTTTGCGATGTTAAATTGCGAAGATCTTTAGATTTCGTTAAAGGGCGTGTCCATGGTGGCCTGACAAATTTCGATGTTTCGCCATGAAAAAGGAAGTTGCTGTAACTCAGACATACAATGTCCAATCTGCCCCAAACTTCACATGTTAGATAAAACTTCTGCCCTTAACAGATCTACATGCCCACATTCAGTTATAGTCATAGCGCCACCTATTGGCAACAGGAAGTGACATGTTTTACGCTGCAACAAACTACTCCTATAATTTTTTTGAGATTAACATATATTTTGTGGTCAGTCTAATCTAAAGGCCTGTGCAATGTTAACTTTTGGAGATCTTGAGTTTTTGTTAAAGGCCGTTTCCATGGCGCCATGACAAAATTTGATGTCTTGCCACAGCAAGAGAAGTTGTTGTAACTCAAGCATAAAATGTTCAATCTTCCCCAAACTTCACATGTTCGATAAGAGTCCTGGCCTGAACACATCTGAAGGCCAATATTCCATTATAATGATAGCGCCACCTGCTGGCAACGGTAAGATTGGCACATATATGGGATATACTTTGATATATTCCACTTATATTTAGGACATTAAATGCATATTTCTCAACGTTCACCTTTTTACTAAAGCAACACGATGGCGGTGAGCCCGGGTGCGAGGGCCCGTTCATCGCTGCTTGCAGCTTTAATTAGGGCCCGAGCACCGAAGGTGTGAGGACCCTATTGTATCTGCTCTGTTTATTATTATTATTATTATTTTTCTTCTCCCCAATGAATCGCGTTTTTCAAGGCCTAAACATACTCAAAAAAGTCAGGAAAATTTGCACACACCTCCGAACTGGTGAAAATTTACGTCTGATATGGGTTTCAGAAGTGGGCGTGGCAAAATGGCTCGACAGCGCCACCTATACATGTTCAGCGGTGTGCGCCTCGAGCTACGTTTCACGCACATGTCTGAAAATCGGTAAACACATGTAAGACACCAAGACCTACAAAAAAGACTCTTGGAGCAAATTCTAAACCCAACAGGAAGTTGGTTATTTTTAATATTATGAGCAAATTTTTTGTCATTTTGCCATTTCCATGCATTGTATTTTAACGAACTCCTCCTAGAGAGTTAATTCAATCAACACCAAATTTGGTATGCCTAATCTAAAGTCCTTTGCGATGTTAAATTGCGAAGATCCTGACTTTTCGTTGAAGGGCGTGTCCGTGGCGGCCTGGCGAATTTCGATGATTCGCCATGAAAAATGAAGTTGCTATAACTCACACATACAATGACCAATCTGCCCCAAACTTCACATGTTTGATGAGACTCCGAACCTGAACAGATTGACATGCCCATATTCAGTTATAGTCATAGCGCCACCTATTGGCAACAGGAAGTGACATATTTTACGCTGCGACGAACTACTCCTAGAAATTTTATGACATCAATGTCTTTTTTGTGGTCAGTCTAATCTAAAGGCCTGTGCGATGTTCAGTTGTGAAGATCTTGAGTTTTCGTTAAAAGGCTTGTTCATGGCGCCGCGACGAAGTTCGATGTCTCGCCATGCGAATAAAAGATGTTATAACTCAGGCATAAGATGTCCGATCTTCCCCAAACTTCACATGTGTGATAAGGGTCCTGGCCTGGACAGATCTTCAGGCCAATATTCCACCGGGTGTGGCAGAATGGCTCTATAGCGCCACCTATACACTTTCAACGGAGTGCGCCTCGAGCTATGTTTCACGTACATGTACAAAAATTGGTACACACATGTAACACTCCAATACCTACAAAAAATTATCTTGGTACGAAATCCGGATCCCAACAGGAAGTCGGTTATTTTGAATTTTCCCTTCAAAATTGCTGTTGTTTTTGCCATTTTCAGGGGTTGTACTTTAACAAACTCCTCCTAGAGATTTATTCAGATCAACACCAAACTTGGTCAGTGTAATCTAAAGCCCTTTGCGATAATAAATTGCGAAGGACTTGAGGTTTCGTTAAAGGGCGGGTCCATGGCGGCCTGACAAATTTCGATGTTTCGCCATGAAAAAGGAAGTTGCTGTAACTCAGACATACAATGTCCAATCTGCCCCAAACTTCACATGTTGGATAAGACTCTTGACCTGAACAGATCTACATGCCAATATTCAGTTATAGTCATAGCGACACCTATTGGCAACAGGAAGTTACATATTTTACACTGCGACAAACTACTCCTAGAAATTTTATGACATCAGTGTCTTTTTTGTGATCAGTCTAATCTAAAGACCTGTGTGATGTTTAGTTGTGAAGATCTTGAGTTTTTGTTAAAAGGTGTGTCCATGGCGCCGTGATGAAGTTCAATGTCTCGCCATGGGAATAAAAGATGTTATAACTCAGACATAAAATGTCCGATCTTGCCCAAACTTCACTTGTGTGATAAGGGTCCTGGCCTGGACAGATCTGAAGGCCAATATTCCATCGAGTGTGGCAAAATGGCTCAATAGCGCCACCTATACACTTTCAACGGAGTGCGTATACACTTTAAACAGAGTGCGCCTTGAGCTATGTTTCACGTACATGTACAAAAATCGGTACACACATGTAACACACCAATATCTACGAAAAAGTCTCTTGGTACGAAGTCCGAATCCCAACAGGAAGTCAGTTATTTGGAATTTTCTCTGCAAAATTAGTGTTGTTTTGGCCATTTTCAGGGGTTGTACTTTAACAAACTCCTCCTAGATATTTATTCAGATCAACACCAAACTTGGTCAGTGTAATCTAAAGCCTTTTGCGATCTTAAATTGCGAAGATCTTGAGGTTTCGTTAAAGGGCGTGTCCATGGCGGCCTGACAAATTTCATTGTTTCGCCATGAAATAGGATGTTGTTGTAACTCAGGCATAAAATGTCCAATCCTCCCCAAACCTCACATGTTCGATAAAAGTCCTGCCCTGAACACATCTGAAGGCCAATATTCCATTATAATGATAGCGCCACCTGCTGGCAACAGGAAGATTGGCACATATATGGAATAAACATTGATATATTCTACTTATATTTATGAGTTTAAACGCATATTTCTCACCGTTCACCTATTAACTAAAGCCACTCGCTGCCGGTGAGCCCGGGTGCGAGGGCCCGTTCATCGCTGCTTGCAGCTTTAATTATTATTATTATTATTTTTTGATCTGACATGTTTAAGCAGGGGTCATCAAACTTGTTCCAGGCGGTCATGAGGTCGGAGCTAAACTCTGAAGGACACGGGCCCTCCAGGACCGAACTTGACGACCCCTGTGTTTAAGGGTTAACGTTAGTTATAACTAATAACAGAGAGTATCAATATTACAGAAATAATAATCGTTTGTTAACATGGATAAATGGTGCATAATCTAATTAAATATTTGCTAATTTGCATAAATACCACAACAGATCTAAACATTGGGTCTAGCCAGGTGAAAATGTCTTGTTAAATTTTGTTGACAAATAACAGTAAAATGCCTTAATATTAAGATCTGAGTGGAACCCATTTAGGCTACCCATGTGCATTAATACAGAGAGGCAGGAAGAGGTACTTTGATTCCTACTTAGGCTGGTTCTTTTATTAATTTTTAAGAGATTATATTTGGGGCTGTTTCTGGGGGACGAGTCTGAGGCAAGAACATGAGACAAAAGTAAGGAGAATGCAGAAGACAAAAGGTTGGCAAAATAAAAAGTAAATTCCCAGAAACAGTCCCACGGACCAAACTAATAAAGGCTGGTTTCTAAAGTACTTCTTCCTGCCTCTCTGTATTAATGCTCATGGGTAGCCTAACTGGTTCCATTCAGACTTTAATATTAAGTATTTTACTGTTATCAACAAGATCAAACAAGACATTTTAACCTGGCTATACCCAATGTTTAGATCTGTTGTGGTATTTATGCAAATTAGCACATACATACAGAAAGAAATGACTGTGTAAGTTAAATTGTTTTTAAACCATTGATTTATCTCTATCAACATAATGTAATCACACACAATATTGTACACCTACACCTGAAATGTAAAGCAGAACGAGCTCCACTTGCAGGTTATTGTAGAATATGTAAGCACATTGCCATATGCAGAATTTATTTTTGCACTGTTAATCAATTTTACATTTTCACTTAGTGCAGGTTAATGTAAGGAAGATACTTTACTACAGATATTTAAATCCTTTTTGTATGTACTCCACTTCTTCACTGCCTGACCATCATCTTAATGTTTATGCAGTTCAATGTTTTTATTATTTTTTATATCTAAAGCACCTTGTTCAGTAAGTATTTAGATGTTTTTTTAGATCTGTCACGGTCTAAGCATGATCTTTTTCTGTTGTTTTGATGAAGGAAGCTTGTGTTGGGGAGGATTCAATATCTGTTGAGGCACATGTGAATGTGCTACAAAGTGAAACACATCCAGACACATGGACTGTCAAAGACCACACGGCAGGAACATTCTCTTGGAGACGCTGAGAAAGCACTGAAGGAATGTCTGAGGAGGATGTACTCAAAAAAATACACATACTTCAGGACACCTGCTGGAGTGAGTATAGTAAAGAAAAACTCATCAACTGTAAAATATCTTGTTTCAAATCTTTTCAGGTAATATTCTTCTGTACCTTTTTAGCCCATCTGTTAAAAATTTAAAGCAATAGTTTTAGAAAACAATGTAAGATTTATCAGTCTAGACAAGAACCTCATACATTAGCTTCTGATTGTTTCTGAAGTTCTGCAATGTATGTAGCTACACCGTCTGAGCCAAAGAGAATGGAACAGAATCTGATGAATCTGAAAAGTGTTTTCTTTTTTTCTCTTTATTTTTTGTTATTATTGTTGTTGTTATTATTTTTATTTATTTATTTTATGAAAGGGGGACCCGGCTACACCTTTCCTACCATACACCTGATGGATACTGACTGTAAAATGTCAATCATAGTTCGAGGGCTCAGTGAGGTGACAGAAGATGGAACAGATGAGTGCCAGTGCACCAGCCTTGATGAAGCCTTCATAACAGCCTTCTGGATGCATTTTGCTTTCAACATTGCATATCCACCACACCTGAGAAAGACACTGACTTTCCTTCAGAGCACATTTTCAACATTAAAAGATGGAGACAAGCACTGTCAGTAACTTTACTCTGAATGATTTCCCTCTTGTATTAGATCCTCATGCCTTGACTGTACCATTGCACAAAGTGCACTCGAAGGACATTCACTCTTGTGAAGTTAACCCAACATGTTGGAGTGGTACATGCACATGAACCAAATAGCTTGCTCTATTCTTTTTCTATTATATCTGTTTTCTTTTTATTTATTATGTTATTTAAAAGCCCTTGCTACGTGTACTGTGTTAACCTAACTGAGACTTGTTAAAGCACTTATATATCATTGCTCTTTTTGTTGTTTTTGATTGCTTCAACCCTTTCCTCATTTGTAAGTCGATTTGAATAAAAGCATCTACCAAATGAATAAATGTAAATATTAGTATAACCTGTGGTATAGATGAGTCCCAGTCAACTTATTCCTGATTCCATTCTTTTAGAAACCATGCACAGGAAGCATATGCACTTTTGTTACTCAGTGAAGAGTCCGTAGTACAGTTGTATTATAATATAATGGAGAAGGGTCTGGCTGCAGACTTGCACTCTCAGACACTTGCGCTTCTTTTATTGGATATTTTATTCTACTTATAGGTTACTTATTATTTGAATCTCTCAACATTTGTTTTTCTCTTGTGTAGTTATAGTTGACTGGAAGTCTGTCAGTCCAGATGTGAGGAAGACACACAGAGTGGAGCTGGAGCTCAGCAGATGCGATAGATGTAGATACTATGGTCTTGGAAAGAAGGGCTTCTTCACAGCTTTCTATTCAGACAAAGAGTTTGCTGGATTCTGTTCTATGTACTGCTACTACAGAATGAATTAATGAATGAGTGGTTTATCTATCTATCTATCTATCTATCTATCTATCTATCTCTCTATCTATCTATCTATCTATCTATCTATCTATCTATCTATCTATCTATCTATCTATCTATCTATCTATCTATCTATCTATCTATCTATCTATCTATCTTTTTACTTGAATTGGTGACTGAAACTGAAAGCTAAATAAATGTTTTAGTGGATAAACCTGTGTCTGTTTGCTTAATTGGTTAATGTCACTTAAAACAAGAGTACTAAAGTCTTCTGACTAATTTTTTACAAATTTTTCTCTATCAGGCAAAACCTAGTTTTCTAGTGGTAACACTTTACAATAAAGTTTAATTTGTTGACTGATGTATTAACTAACATTAACTATGAGCAATGCATTTGATACAGTATTTATTAAACTTTGTTAGTTTATTAAAATACAGCTGTACGTTGTTTGTTCTTCTTAGTTCACTAATGTTAACAAATACAGCTGACTTTAAATTACTTTAACTTAAGAACATCAAGTGCAACCAACTGTGTTAAGAGACGTTTATATTCTCAAAAATAATTGTAATCTGTTTTTGATTATTGATAAACGAAGACCTAAACGTGGTGATTACGTCAGTAAGCCGTTTTGAAGGTACTTTCGAAAGTAATTTAAAATAATATTATTTACATCATTAACGCTGTTTTTACATTGGATACATTTAAATTGGTTTTATAGGATTATGTGTTTAATTTATCGCTTTCTATGAATCTATTGGCCAATAGCGATTAAGAGTATGACTCTTCGTTGAATCGATTCATGTTCCCTCCGATAGTTACTTCCTGTGACCTTGATGACGTATTTTTGACAGCCGTTTCGCACACCGCATTTCGTGGTCATAATTTTGGATGTCGTGTGTGTAACAGAGCTATTGTGAAAACAAGCGCCGTGTCTGTAAACTGTCACAGTCTTACATTTTAGAGTTGTACTCTAAAAAACACACAAAATCGCGTATCTGTAAACTGTCGTGGCCGTAGATTTTGGAATCCAACTCAGACAAAAAACAGAATTATGTACAATAGTTTTAAATTACGCACGAGTATATTAAAATTACACACAAATGTTTTGAATTATGTACGATTATTTTTGACAGTGATTTTATTCCATAGGGAACGCCCTTCAGTGTGACCGGCTCTGAACCATATGTGTAATCAGTCCAATGGATGGACAAGACATCACGGGCAGGGTGACGTAGCAACCAGGAAGTTTAAAAGCAAATGCATTGAAACTGGCGTCAGCCTCTTGGAAAGAAGCAAGCACTGGCAGGGATGCCGGAAGTATGGCTCTGAGACACAGCATCTTGTTCCCTCGAGGGACCATGGTTACATGCATAACCTGAGATGTTCCTCTTCAGGAACTCAAGCTGCGCTGGAGGATTAATTGGAAATGACTATGCCCAAGCTGCCCGACTTTCAAATCTTTGCCTAGTGTGGAAGGGCACAGCTAAAGTGAGAGAAGGACCAAGGAGCCTGACAAGTAATGAAAGGGAAGATCAGAGAGCTCAAGGCTTTAAGATAACATCCTGATCCAACGCTTAGCATAAGCTTATTCTGGCCAGAGGCCTCAGCCTCAGCTTACAGCAGAGGAAACATGCAACCAGAGGCTGCCTGCCCACTGACTGGCCACCGAGAGGGGCACGGTAGGCAGCAATGGCCACCATGTAGACTTTAAAGGTGGAGTGGGTCAACCCTGTGGAGAGAAGGGACTGCAGGAATCCAGAACTGTACCAACATGGCAGTTAACAGGGTTGAGCTGGCAGTTTCCACACCAGGAGGTGAAAAGTTTCCAACTAAACCTCCTTAAGGGGGCTCTGGATTGGAGAATGGTTTCTCAGAAACCTCGGTTGAGAGACCGGAAGCTACGAGCTTTGCCCCCTCAGGGGTCACACCCATAACTTCCAACTCCAAGCAGGGGCATGCCCTCCATCTGTGACAGGAGGTCCCTCCTGATGGGAATCTCCCCTGGAGAGCCGTCTAGGAGGGAAATCAAGTCAGAGAACTATACTCGGCCCGGCCAGAATGGGGCTACTAACAGCAGAAGGACACCATCTCTGTGCACTCTCTCCAGAACTCCTGAGAGCAGAGCAATCAGGGGAAAGGCATACAGAAGAAGCCTCGGCCATGTCTGTACGCAATGGAGCTGGATGAGTCTGAGAGAGAGCCAGATGAGTCAGTGTAATGTCTCTCGAGTCACAAACAGGTCCACCTGAGCCTGGCTAAAAATATCCATATCTGCTTCAATACCTCGTGCAGAAGCATCCATTCCCCAGCCCCTGCCTTAACAGGATGTCTGCTCCCATATTCAGATACCCAGGAATGTGAACTGCTCTCAGCGAGAGGAGTTTGCCCTGGGACCACACAAGGATCTGGTAAGCTAGTTTGTACAAACGGCGTGAGCGCAGCCCTGTTGGTGGTTGATATAAGGGAGACCAATGCTGTGTTGTTTTTGCACACCTAAACATGGTGACTTCTTAGGTCTAAGAGAAAGTGTTTTAGTGCTAGATGCACAGCCAGCATCTCCAGGCAGTTTATATGTCATTTCAGATGGCAACCACTTCACAGACCGTGGACAGGGTGGCCACCCATGGCCGCACCCCAACTGGTGAGGGATGCGTTTGTCGCTAGCATTATGAACAACAAGGAGCTCCACTCACCTGGACCTGAGACAAGAACCAAGGTTTCCTCCACATGTCTAAGGCAATGTAGGCACCTCCGTGTGGCCTTGAGCATGCAAAGCGGGTTTCCCCTCTGGGAGAAACCCGTTGGTCTTGAGTCACCACTGTAGGGGTCTCCTCTACAGCAAGCCAAGAGTTTTCACACTGGATGCAGCTGCCATCAGACCCAAGCAGGAACTGCTTGACAGTGAGTTACCGGCCTTCTCTGACTCTCATGACTGCATCAAGGATCGACTCAATCCGACCAGAAGACATATGTGCCTGGATCATGGTTGAATCCCACACCATGACCAGATCAGTTGTTCTCTGTACTGGAGAAAGTACACTTTTCTTGGCGTTAAGTCTTACCCCCAGCTCTTTTGTGTGAGCGAGAATGACACCTCAGTGCTGAACCATCATCCACTCTGATTGAGCTAATATCAACCAATCATTGATATGGTTGAGTTGTGAAAGTGTGGGTGAGAGTGCAAGGCCAGAGGAAGGATCCCGGTATTGGTAAGCTTTTGCCCCAAAATGTAAATCTCAGGAATTTCCTATTACAAGGAAGGATGTAGATAAGTGCATCTTTGAGATCGACTGTGACACACCAGTCCTCTGAGTCCTAGGAGTCCTCGGTGTGCTGAACTTCAGTCCCCTGACCGAGCGGTTCAAAAGATGCAGATCTAAAATAGGACGCAACCTTTCATCCTTCCTTGGAACATTGAAGTACTGTACCGGCTGTAGGACCCAGACTCTGCAACGTGAGGAGAGACCACCTCGATGGCCTCCGTCCTCAGAGAGTGTCTACTTCTGTTCCATCACTAGAGCCTGCTGTTGAATTGAGGCGGAGGAGAAGAGAACTGGATTCTGTTGCCTCTCATTACAGTTTGCAGGACCCACTGAGACATGTTTGGTAGTAGTTTTCTCACTGCCAAATAGTATACTAAGGGAATCAGCCACTTGAGACTGCTCACTGGTGTAATCAGAGAAATTAGCTTGGTGCCCTAAAGTGGCACACTGGCAGGAGATGGCTGAAGTTTCTGATCCGGAAACATCCGTGGAGGTCAAGAGCAACTTAGCACTACTACATTTCCAGGTGCTAACTAAGAGAAGTGCTCACATGGAGTCTGCTGTGCCCTGAAATACTGGCAGGGTTGGCAGATTGATTTCCTGAGGACACTGAGGAGAGACTGTGTAATGTGGTATACACCACCCTTCCCAAGAGGGAACTGGCTCTCAAGAAGTCCTAAACTTTAGGCATCAGTGACCCTTAGGTGTTTACGATGAAGACTATCCAGCAAGAATGATGGTCCATAGAGACGTCTTCCGCTAGAAGCTTTCGGCCTGGGAACACCACTCTAACTCTAGACTCTGCGGAAAAATTGTATCCCAAGAGCCCCTGTATATGTAACTTCTCCTAGTCAGATAAATATTTCATGTATTAAATGTAGTCAAACAACCAGATGAGTAAGCATGGTCTTGTGTAGAAAGATTCATATCAAAAAACTAAATGATGTACAGATTCATCTCAATAAAAAATAATGTTGTGGAAAAGTTCATTTATTTCAGTAATTCAACTCAAATAGTGAAACTTCTGTATTAAATAGATTCAGTGCACACAGACTGGAGTAGTTTAAGTCTTTTTTTTTTTTTTTCATTGTGATGATTTTGGCCCTCAACAAATTAGAATATGGCTGTTCACAGAGCGCTGATTCCAAACATGTTAGCAGAAAATTGAGTAAAAAGTGTAAAAGAAAAAGATGCACAACCAACCAATAGAACTGCTGTCTTATGAGGATTGTCAAGCTAAATTAATTGAAGACTTTGAGTGAACTTCACAAGGAATGGACTGAGGCTGGGGTCAAGGCATCAAGAGCCACCACACAGACATGTCAAGGAATTTGCTGAACCACAGACAATGTCAGAGGCATCTTACCTGGGCTAAGGAGAAGAAGAGCTAGACTGCTGCCCGGTGCTCAAAAGTCCTCTTTTCAGATGGGAGCAAGTTTTGTATTTCATTTGGAAACCAAAGTTCTTAGAGTCTGGAGGAAGTGTGGAGAAGCTCCTAGCCCAAGTTGCTTGAAGTTCAATGTTAAGTTTCCACAGTCTGTGATGATTTGGGGAGCAATGTCATCTGCTTGTGTTGGTCCACTGAGTTTTTTGAAAACCAAAGTCACTTCACCTGTTTACCAAGAAATTTTGGAGCACTTAATGCCTCGTTTTGCTGACCAGCTTTTTGAAGATGGTTATTTCATTTTACAGTAGGATTTGGCACCTGCCAACACTGCCCACAGCACAAAGTTGGTTAAATGACCATGGTGTTGGTGTGCTTGACTGACCAGCAAACTCAACAGACCTGAATCCCATAGAGAATCTATGGGGTATTGTCAAGAGGAAAATGAGAAACAAGAGACAAAAAAATGCAGATGATCTGAAGGCCACTGTCAAAGAAACCTGGGCTTCCACATCACCTCAGCAGTGCCACAAACTGATCACCCCCATGCCATGCCATATTGAGGCCGTAATTAAAGCCAAAGGAATCCCTACCAAATATTGAGTACATGTACAGTAAATGAACATACTTTAGAGAAGGCAAATATTTTATTGGTCTTATGAAGTATTCTAATTTGTTGAGATAGTGAATTGGTGGGTTTTTGTTAAATGTGAGCCAAAATCATCACAATTAAAAGAACCAAAGACTTAAACTACTTCAGTCAGTGTACATTGAATTTATTTAATAAATGAGTTTCAGAATTTGAGTTGAATTACTGAAATGAATTAACTTTTCCACGACATTCTAATTTATTGAGATGAACCTGTAATATACATGTTGCCTCGGCAGAGCGCAAGCCACTCTGCAGCGGGCTCACAATCAGAGGAAGTAGAAACAGCAGCGCAGGGTTCCAAGCCTCAAGAACGAGATCTAGGGTACAGGGGTGGATATAGGAAGAGTTGTCTCCAACCCGACTGCCAGATCATGTGCAATCCCCATGATCTCAGTTGCCACCGTGTCTCAGCAGCAGCGTGACCACAATCGCAAGATCACATGCAGACAACATCAGGCAAAATATGCTTGTGTAACTGATACTTGTGCATCTTGCGAGCTCATCGATGCCCTCCATATCAATCTCCTTGGAGAAAGACAGGCAAAGCGTCACGGCGTCTCCTCGGGGGGAAGAACTCTGGGACTTGCCGTCTACATTCACCAGATCCAAAAGTGAAACACACGAACACAGCCACTGATCCGCGTCCGATGAAAAGTAGGGCTGGCACAGAAAGAAACACCAGGGAGTGCCTTCTGAGAGTGTAGCAAAGCAGTAACAAATGCTTACATCGTTGGCCGTGAACTTTCTCAAGAGCTGATTCTGTGTGGTGAAAGGCATTCACAAAGCATCCTCTGATGCAGCTTGAGTTCCTGAAGAGGAACTTAGATACTCTGATTACCCTTTGTTTGACTAATAGTTCTTAAAACAGTGTCTTAACATAGAAAATAATCTTATGCATCTGGATCCAGGTCTCCTTCCCTGCGTTAGCATTAGCCATTACGCTTTTTTGTCTAAAGGTTGCAAGCTTAGCTTCCTGTTTTTTTTTGCTAAACTCTACAGGACAGCAGAGGCAGACAGAGTACACAGCTTCATTACTTGAGTAAAGTACAGATACCCCTTGGAAAATTTTACTCAAGTACAAGTAAAAGTACTACAGTCAGATGTCTACTTAAGTAAAAGTACTGAAGTACTTGATTTTAAAAGAACTTGAGTACAAGAGTACATTTTCTAAATAATGCATTACTACTGCCACAGTGCATACATTTATTGTACAGAAACATCCTACATGGAGTTATGAAAAATGTTAATACCTTGGAGAATGTAAAAGGAATTGAACGTAAAATCAAGTCATTTTCATATTTTTACCATGTTGCTTTATTAAACATTTCTCACTTGCCCACAAGGCAATAGCACAATGGAAACGCTCTGACAAACCTCTGCTAGACTTTTAATGGATTTTTTGCACCCACATTTGAACCTGACTGTGTTAAACGCACAGCATACTCAAAAACATCAAAGCAAATGCTCAGCTTACATTAATGTGTAATATCAGAAAAGACAATTCAGCTAACAATTGTGTGTACATGTGAGTTTCTATATTTTTTTAATCAATCAAATCATTAAATATAAATCAGTGAAAAAGACAATATAGCAATGTTCTGACACATCTCTGAACCTGACCATGTTATACAAGCAGCATAGATTTGAAAATAATAATGATTAAAGGAGACGTTTAGGTCAGCGTACAATGAAGGAAAAATCAAATTCAGCTTATTTGAGTGACAGTATTAAGCACCTTTCTCTCCCACCTTTCTCTTCACTTTCAGCTGAATAACACCAATCTCACACACATAATCTATGTGTGACAACTCTGTGTGTGCGTGTGTGTACTGTACTTCAATTCAACCAAATGTCCTGAAGTCATCTTCTTTTCTTTTTTCCTTTTTTTTCGTCCAAAAGAAGACGCGTTTCTGTGAATACACACATATTTTTCTATCGGATAGGCATTTCGTTCCCACGGAATCCAGCGTTATGGAAGAGTAAAACTGATGTTTTTTGAAACCGGGTCCCAGATTGGATAAAATAAAAAAAAGCCACCTTTGCGTTTTTGTTTGGACGGCGAATATATTTTCGAATACATTTTCTGAAACAATGACGTCATCAGCCCACATCTCGCCCCTAGTCAGACACCGCTACATCACGTAACAGCAACAAAAAAATTAACAAACACTGAACGATTGTCTTTTTATTAACTAACATTAACACGGATTAATAAATGTACTGGTCCATGTTCATTTGTGTACCATGTGTGAGGTTTATGAGCAAGTCCATGTGTTCTTCTCCGTTTTAAGTGTATCTGTGTGGCAGAATTACAGCGCTACATGCTGGTCTGGCAATGTATACTACATCGTTTTGTGGTTTTAGTAGACGCAGATATTTCTGGAGACGAGAGAAAAAAAAAGATTGGATTGGGGTAAACTCCATCTCCGTGTGGACGGGGCCGAAGAAGTAACGGGTACTTACGGTTATGGATAGAAATGTAGCGGAGTAAAAAGTACAATATTTGCCTCTCAAATGTACTTGAGTTAAGTCATGAGTACTCCCCAAAAATTATATTTGAGTAAAGTACAGATCCCTCAAAATTGTACTTAAGTACTATACTCAAGTAAATGTACTCTGTTACTGTCCGGCTCTGCTAGTGTACAGGGTTTAGAAAAATTGGTCCAAGAATACATTTTCACATATTTGGACATCTATTAGTGTGGATGCAGAAACCCACAGAAGTAAGAATTTCAGGTTGTGAATTCTGTTATTAAAAAAAATGTATGTAGATCATGTATGTGTTTGTGTGTGTGTGTGTGTGTGTGTGTGTGTGTGTGTGGAAATGTGCTGGTGTTTATGGGAGTATAATCCTTCTGTGAGATTATTTATTTATTTATTTATTGCAGTGTTTTTCTGGGATCTGTTGGTTTCTGTCCTTAGGTCCTCTGTGAGCACCCCCCTTGGCTAGATTCAGAAACCGGATTCAACTTGCAGTGTTACTTCACTCGTCGATATTGTGTCCAGCCGGTATGATAGCCCTGGTTCCTGCTTCATGCTTCCTGGATCATGCGGCCAGGTCATAGGCTTCCGCGGGAGCCTTCTTGATCATCAGACCCCCAGCACGGCACTGCAAAATTTCCTGGATGTCCGGCCAGGTCACCCTGAGGGGCTTCTTGTTCACCAGGATATCCAATCCTGCTGAGGCATCGAGCAGGAAGTATAGGTGGCAATGCGAGAACCTTCTTGTGTAGTGTTGTCTCAAGCAGTGCTCCCCTCACCTTAGAGGGTTGTATTTGAGCTTGCCTCTCCCATTCATTTCAGTACCTCTGGGTATCTGTGAAGTGATGCTTGGTAAGCTTTAAGTACACACGCTAATCTCTGTGTACTTTCTGAAATCCACATGATGGTAAGTGTGCACATATTAGCTTTAGGTGGTTAGATCCCGGTACCTTGGGCTCCACTCAACCAGTGTGTCTCTATTAAAACATTTTGAAGCATTGCTCCCCTCAGCATTGAGCGTTATTTTGAGCATGGTGCTTCCTGTCGAGCGCTTGTGTTCTTTCCCCTTCTGAGGAGTTGGATTCCTCACTCTGTTGGCTGTTCTTATGATAGTATCAGCAGAGCTTTAGAGAGAGCATTATTCCCTTGTTGAATTCTGAGTTTTCCTCTTATGTGAGAGCTGAGTTCACTGTTTTCCCAGAGCTCCAGTAAGTCAAGCTCCCCTCTCAGTTGAGAGCTGGGTGTTTGCCCACTAAACTAGATATTTACTGCTAGCCACTCCAACATTTATACCATAGATCGAGTTGGTGACTTTCGAACATATTGGTTTTGGGATGCACTCTTCCATCTGTGAGCTGCTCTTTGTGCCACAAGAGACCCTTAGAATGGTATCCTAAAATCCATGGTATGGTAAGTGTACACGTGAAATCTTTGCACACTTTCTAAAATCCACACGGTGGTAAGTTAGCAAGCTAATACTCTGCATTCTTTTCTAAAATCCTATATGGTGAGGGCTTGTGTGGTTGCTTCATGCCCTTTCTTGAGCTGGTAAAAGTCCCATTCATCTTTGTCTTCATAATTAATATACGACACAATCATTAATATACGACACAACTCATATGCGCCATTTATTAAAGTAGCAATTCACTTGAACTCATTTTTATATTCATTTTATATTCATATAATTAATAATAACAAAAAAAACATTACATTTAATAGACTCTAATGACATTTGTTTTTTTTAGCTAAATCAATTATAATATGGCGTACATGTTTTCTGTCTGGATGATGGTCCCAGACAGGAGGCAGAACAACTGGGTGTTGAGACAAAGGGAATTTATAATCCATCCACCAATGGCTGGCAGATGTACATCAACAGGAATGACTTGGCAGTGTTCTACAAATGAAATATCACCAACTGCATAGCTGTGACATAAAGCAGTACATAAGAATACACAATGACTTTTCTTATGGATGAAGTGGAGTTTACAAATACACTTTATACATACAAAATATAGACTCCATCAATATTTATCATTCACATGTGGGATATACCCTCTCAAAATAGTTCCTTGATGGGGCCCACAAATGGATAGCATGTCTGTGCACTTGATTCATGAATAGCATCGGAAAGCAATTGTCAGGGCTGCCATAATGGGGGGTTAGGACCATTCCAAGATCTCGGCGTTAGAGGGGGGTTAAAATGGGATTTCTCTCTCCCTCGTCGATGGGAGTCAAGGCTCAATCCACACGGGGTATGGTGTCCTCCAAGGCCTTCTTAGCAGGTGTATCGATGCAGGACATCTGAATCGCTGTGGGATGACCCATGCCTTCCACCTTTGTGAGGTGCTATGACCTCGATATGCAAGCCACCCCTCTTCGGATACACACTAGGCAGGAAGTCTGGCAGCGTGGGCACCTAGTTCCTCATAGCGTTCGATGCAGCTCGAGTTCCTGAAGAGGAACGTCTCAGGTTAAGCATGTAACCATGGTTCCTCGAGGGAACGAGACACTGCATCTCGAAGTGACATTCAGAGTCGCTCATAATGAAAGCGTATCCCCTTGGTTCCTCTTTCCCTCGAGGAACCATGGTTACATGCGAAACCTGAGGCGTTTTTTTTTTTACAAACTGCTAACACTCACTTCAAACATTGACGTCTTACAAATCATGTTTCGATCATACAAAATCACATATTCATACAACAAATATGAAATCTTACTAGGTTAAAGATTTTTTTAATAAAAATATTCATTTTAATTAATTCAATTGAAAATGGTTTCAAACGGTCAGTTTCATCTACTGAATCATCATTGGTATTAAATGCTGCAGCCATTTTGTTTTTCTAGTACTGCTCGCTAACAGGAAGTATTGAAAAATTAAGGAGATTGTAAACAAAATGTTTTCAGAAATATGTTTTAATACTAATACTAATAATAATAACATTAGTCAGGATATATTATATTGTTCATCACTGATACACACATACTAAAAAAAAAATAGAACACAAGATCATAAACATAAAAAGGTATTGTTGATGTTTCACTAAATCACAGATTCATGTAAATTAATACTATATCTCAAGAAGTTAAACATTTCTTAATTAAAGTCAAAGTAACTTTGTTTTCACTCGTTAACCATCAGATAATAAGCTTACAGAAAGTTATGCAGCACTGATTATAATCCACATGCCTGTTCCGCACATTTCAAAAGTTATGCCTGAAAAGGAAGTAATCAACCTAGAGGTCAAACACACACACACACACACACACACACATATTACAATTTCTATTCTACAAATAAATTCATTTCTATACTTCACTGAGAATTCAAGAAACCATTTGTAGAGGCAAGAATTTATGACACTCTTTTTCATAAACTTTATTGATCAACAGTATTGTTGCACAGAGTGTGTATGCAAAGAAAAGAAAACAATATGCCGACATGTTGCCACTATAGTCCAGAGCAGGTGCTTCAGCTATTTAGTCTTTAACATGATCCCAACACAGTTATGGGGAACTTAGAGCTTACCACTGTTATTTTAGTATCTATCTCAGTGACTACGGATTGCTCAATGCATCACTGACTTTCAACACCTGTCAACATAAAACCACAATGAGGCAGATCAGGTAAGATATGAAGGATTTGGTGGGTCACTGTTAAGTAAAACAAATAAAGAAGGTTACACTTTAAAATATTTTGCTTAATTTTTTTTTTTAATTATTATCATTATTATGATAAATCAAATGTTATGAATTATGTATTTTTTTATAAAATGTAAAAAGCATTTGTGTGCAAAATCCACCCCACAAGAGATAACACACTGACACTGCATATTTACATTGTAACTCTTCCAGTGTAACTGCATTTCTGTCAACATCTTTTTTGTTTTGGTTTGTTTTAAGATACCGATAACTTGACTTGTATTTACTTATCCAGGAAAACAATCTTTAAAACCTTTAAAACAATATGAGGTTTCATTTAATCTGGAAATACCTTTAACAGGAGAAAATAGCCTCATAATGTGAATGTGCGTTAATCGACTTCAGAGGGTTAACTTCTGCTTTTATCCTCCCCTTCCTAATTCCCCTGTAACCACCAGCTCTCCACCTGATCGAGGTTAGGTGGAAACCTCTCGCATAACTGTCTCCTATGCTGGACCTATAATGTTTTTATGGTTCTATGTTCATAGAATAACATTTTATGAAATCAATTTAACACAGGCATCAGTAAAGTATTAGAGAAAGTTTGTTAATACACTTTTGAGTGATTCTGAGAATGGAACATTGATGAATCATGATAAAATTCGAATTGGCCCTAAACATTCATGTTCAAAATTATTCAACCCCCTTTTTGCAGAATCTTTTATTCTTTAAAATCTCCAATAAACGCTGTCTGTAAGTGTTTAGAAGCTTCTGTCACCTTTCTACTACAGTTTTGGCCCATCCCACACCTGAAAAAGCTTTCAGATCACTGACAATCTTTGGTTTTCACATTGCCACTGCTTTCTTCAACCAGATATTTGAAATGAGAATTAAGCCTGGAGACTGAACAGATCACTCAAGTACATTCTATGACTGATCCCTGAACCAAGCAGTAGTAGATTTGAATGTGTACTTTGGCCTGCAGGAAAAAGCTTACAGAAAGTCTCAACATAAAGGCAATACTTGTCTAGTGATCTTCTTACACACTGCTTTGAAATGGTTTTCCTCCTTTCATCGGGTCATCTTGAAAGTCTTTGGCTTAACATTGCAGATTTTTCTCAGTTGCTCTGATTAAACATTTTGTGATATTGTGCTTTTTCTTCCACAACCTCAAAGATTTTCTGGTAAAACACATGCGTGACGTGTGGGCGGAGCTAAAGAATCACGAGCGCGAGTAGGCTTTTGCGTTGAGAGCGTTTGGAAGTTGTGACATTACCCTGAGGAAAAAAAAAACATCATCCAAAACAAACCATGGCTAACAGTCAGATTCAGCCGTTTATTTATGATCCAGAATCAGATCCCGAGGCTGAAACTGAACGAGAGCAGCAGCAGCAACGACTACAACAGCGTCTCTATGTGGTATGTATTGAAACTGTATATATATGCTTATGTAAGCCCTCTCTCCCGGGTCCTTTCTGACGCTCCGAGCACTAGCTCCGAGTGGGGCTCGAACCCGGGTCTCCTCTAACAAGGAGGCTAAATGGCTACAGCCACTAGTGTCTGTTGCTAGTGCGTCTCTTGAGATCGGAAAGGTTAACCTGCACAGCACTACTCGCTGGCCTCCGTTACACTTAGCGGTTTTGGAAAATGACTAAGTTCCACTTTATGTCGTTTTTTTTTTTTTCTTTAAAGGTGTACAAGAGGTTTACTTGATGTGCTTATGCGCCGATAGCTAAGTTAACAACACAGAGATATTTGAAGCAGTTTTACTCACCGCCTGTGGTTCCAACACACGATCGTGACCCTTTTTCGTTGGGACTGCATTATCCTTAAGAAATAAACGATATGGAAATCCGGCGTCAAACTGGGCCTTGTTTGTAAAACAAGCATCTTCGAAATGCAGGGAACAAACAAAAACACTTGCACAAGTCCGTTGATGCTCTGTAAAAAAAAAAACTCTGTCCACTGGTCCCTTGATGTTTTTTTTTTTTTTTTGGTAATCTGTGCAGGGTTGTCTTGCCCTCGCAACCAAGATTCAAATTCAAAGAACACAGGATAAGATGTTACTATCCTTTGTGCAGGCATTTCCAAGAGTTCATGAACAGAGAGCCTGAAGAAATTTGGGAACGCATCATCAGTAGTGTACCTTTGGTTCCTAGGGTGTTTCGGCCTTTCACACTATACACCCTCCCCACAGGCGGCCAGCGACAGGGTGATCAATCCTACGCTTGCGTCCCATACCCAATTAGTCATAGGAGTTGCCTCGTTGTTGATAGCCAACATCCCATGGGGCTGTGCATGGTAGGGGCGCCCTCCTCCCTGAGTCAAGCATACTTGACCGCATACCTCCTGACCCTCTCACTTCGGGCCCAGCTGGGGTCTTTCCTCTTCATCCAGAGCCACTGACTGCTGCCTTCTGCTGCCTCCGATACAGCTCTGATTGCCAACCGCCGGCTCTGGCCCTTTATTCCCAGGTCTCTAAGCAGTCTGGTCATAGATGTTGCCACAAAACCTCTGCAGCCCACCTCCACTGGTCAGACTTC
The DNA here is from genome assembly GCF_003368295.1 of Carassius auratus. NCBI lineage: Eukaryota > Metazoa > Chordata > Actinopteri > Cypriniformes > Cyprinidae > Carassius > Carassius auratus. Next base: position 17,435,884 of record NC_039246.1, read on the forward strand.
TGTGTTCCAGCCATGATGCCGTGCTTCGGCAGCTAGTTCGGCATAGCGAAGATGTTTTCGCTCATAAGCATTGTGACATTTCGCTCTCGCTCTGGTCAGTGAATGTCTCGTCTCTGCTCTGCTATACGGGAGCGCGCGCTCTTCCGGGAGAAGTGCCCTTAGGACCCATATAAGGAAATTCCGCTCCATCTAACGTCACACAGACCCATACTCAAAAAAAAAACTTTCCGAAACTTGTGACAAACCGGAAGGAGTATTTTTGGAACAAAAATACTCCTTCAAAAGTACAACTTAATTTTTGAAACTTTGTCCATGTTTAGCATGGGAATCCAACTCTTTAACAGTGTAAAAAACTCAGTTTGCATGAAATAGCATTTCACCCCCCCCCCCCCCTTTAAGCTAAGGAATAAGTCTGAGAGCTGTGTCTATAGGAACTTTCAATGTCTTGGAAATCTTCATTTAGCCTTAGCCTTTCTAAAGTACTACGATATTTATTCTCTTTAGCTTTTGTGAGATCTCTGTTGACATTTTTGCTACTCAACTCAACACATGCATGGGCTAACTGTATGTGTAACGGCTCAAGCTAATTCAGTTTTTAATAGAGTTTCTAAAAGCTTAATTGTGTTTTGAGACAGTTTTTTTCCCCACCATGCAAATAAGTGATTTAAAAACAGCAATGTTGAATAGGGGTTGAATAATTCTGACATAGCAGTACTATTAAAAAATCTTATAACTCAAAAGTATTACATTATATATTGACAATATCACTTTTAATATGCCAGGGAACTGTTATAGATAAAATTTTTGTTTTATCCTGGATCTTCAGAAAAGCTTGTATTTGTAAAGTCCTGCAGTTTCTAGGGGGTTGAGTAATTTTGATTGCAACTGTATGTTTATTAAATTGCTGGTGGTTACGTGTCTACTAATAAACTCTGTATGTTTCCTTTGCAGTGCTCAGTTACAGTGTTTACTAAACACTCACAAGCACCAGCCATCCGGCTTCATGTTCCGGTATTAGGTGGCTGAGATCACAGGTTTCTGAGGGAGCCTCCTTGATCATCAGGCCTGGCACAGCACTGCAGGGAATTTCATGGATGTCTGGCCAGGTCACCCCGAGGGGTCACCTTGCCGCTTAGGGGTGCTGTCGCATATAGCGGGAAGTGTAGAAGTCTTCTTGTATATGCTGCCTGAGGTGATGCTCCCCTTGCCCGAGGTTTGTAAAATTGAGCTTGCCTCTCCTGTGAGATTCAGCACCTCTGCGATGCTTAGGAACCTTTAAGTACACATGCTACGCTTTGTGTACTTTCTCAAAACCACATGGTGGTCAGTGTGCACGTGAAGACTTTGCACACTTTCTAAAAATCCACAAGTGGTAAGTTTGCACACAAGACTCTGCAAACTTTCTGAAATCCTGTACGATGAGGGTTACGTGCTCCGCTTCATTCCCTTTCTTGAGATAAGTAGACCTTGGTTCCTTGGGCTCCATTCAGCCAGTGTGTATTTGTTTATACACCTCAAGCATCTCTTCCCTCAACCTGAGGGGCTATTTGGGTGATTCTTGTGGTGATTTATCAGCACTCCCCTTTTTCCAAAAAAAGGGTCACCTATGAGCGTGCTACTCTGAGCTCAGAGTTCTCCTCTCATATGAGACTGTTTTCTCTGTTTTTTCCCCAGAGCGCTCCAGTATTGTTTCCATAGATCGAGTTGATGACTCTCAATCATACTGTTTTGAGATGCAACATTCCATCTATGAGCTGCTCTATCAGAGTGCCACGAGAGCCCCTCCTTAGAACAGTATTTAAAAATCCATGCTATGGTAAGTGTGCAAGTGAAGTCTTTGCACACCTTCCGAAATCCAAACTGTGGTAAGTTTGCACGCTTTCAGCTCTATCCTGGGCCGAGGCCCTGACAATTAAGTTGGGTATGTAGCTTAGGCCTTTTGGCCTTAAGTGGTACTGTCACAGACAGCCGTCTAAACGTCCCAGGGGCAACTCCCATGGAAATGGTAGAGTTGGTACTTAGTGCTCACCATGATTTTGGCCTGCACTCCCCTCAGCATGGCGGCATGGGTATACAGTTCCCCAAAGCGACCCCTAGAGGACGCAGTTTGAAGTTCCCTCAAAAGGGAACTGTCTCAGGTTACGTATGTAACCATAGTTCCCTGAGTAGGGAACGAAACACTGCATCCTCTAACTCCCTGCCATGCTTCGGACGCAAGCTTCAGACGAAGAAGATAATGACGTGCTCTCCCGGTGCTTATTTATAGTCGTGCCGGTAGTGACGTCGGAGGCTGTCGCCGGCCAACAAGTTGGTGTTTTTTCAATGTATGCTTCAGACACGGGTCACGACAAGGTGTTCCCCAAAGCGACCACTAGAGGACGCAGTGTCTCGTTCCCTACTCAGGGAACTATGGTTACATACGTAACCTGAGACAGTTTATTCTTGGTTTTGTGACAGAGCCTTAACACTCCTATATTGTCCTGTCCTTGTTCTTGCCTTGCCAGTTAAACTACCTGTTCCCCTATGGTGTATTTTTTTAATTATTGTTTGTGCTTAAAGCCCAGTTCCTCCTGCATATTGAGTCCTCGCTCTATCCTTCATCCACACACTGACATTATTGTTAGATAATTCATTGTTACAGAGACAATTCATTCTTAAAAAAAAAAAAAATCTGATTTTAAACTTAATCTGAGATTTATCTTATTTTCATAAATTTGCCACCTGAACACTCACACACACAAAAAGATGATTTGATTCAACAATGTTAAGTGATTGAAAAAAAAGGGTTCATATGATCAATTTCTAGTTTTCCTTTCTCTTTGGAGTGTTACTAGCTGTTCATTGTTAGTTAAGATCCCTAAAGTTGCAAAGACTTAAGTCTCAAATGATCATGACCCAACGTGTCTACATCATGATGTGGGAAGAATTGCATAACACCGCCCACATGTTCACGCAAAGAAAGAAGGCATAATTTAAATTTCTCGCTGTTGCTGCAGCACCATGTCTTGGAGATGCTGTTTCGTTGTAAAAGCGAAAATACTTTGTTTGGCCTTTCAAAAGAGGACACAACCCAAATATTTACACATGTGCAATGCAAATTATAGAGGACTATTACCTGATCCTGGGAGAGAAGACTACAGTGCCAGTGTGTCTGACTCACACAGTATGTAAGTACATTTTCATACATATAGGATTTGCCACCGAGATTCAAATGTGAGTTTTGAGCAGTGTGGTGCTGCGGTTCTTAGTTCCAGTCCTTGTGCCCCCCTCTTCTGCACATTCTGTATGTTTCTCTTATGGCTTCAGACATTTGTTCTGTTTGAGGATTCCAGTTCGAAACGATAGTATATTTTCCATCCACAGTGCATTTAAGTATGCGAGATGTGATTTTACATTTTTTACATTTTTTATAGAGGTATATGACGTCACACTTGAGAAGACATTGCGCAGCACATATCCGTGAATGAATGTTCTGAAGTGAAGTAAACTTCAACAGATTTCCCCTGCTCAGAGAGTAGGGAGCAATGAACATTGTGTAGGGACCGTGTCAATGGAAACACAGTTAATGCATGGAGCTCACTTCTAACGAGCTGGATATCTGAATCAGGTGTGTCAACAAAGAGAGATATGCAAAATATGCAGAGCTGGGGCATAAAGGAGAAATAATGTATGTGACACAGTGGAACAGTATGTGGAAAATCTTTTTGAACCTTAAACCACATAAACACATTTTGGATGCACTTTATTTTACAGTACGTGTACTTATTTGTACTTATAGTGTATTTACAGTGTATTTATTTAAGAAAGTTCTAGGGTAGGGTTAGGTTTATGGGTAGGTTCAGAGTTAGTACCTAGTTATTACATAGTTATTGTAATTACTAGAATAAGTACAGAGTATGTACATGGGGAACAGGACTGTAAAATAAAGTGCTACCCACATTTCATTAGACCAAATACACAAAATAATGTTCTTTTTAGCAACATCATATGATGCCTTTAATTTGACCTTCATGCCCCAAAATTGTGCACCCATTTTGTCCAATAAAAATAAAATAAAAATCTGACACAAATACGGTTCAAACATACACATAAATTTAAGTTTGAGCCTATACAACATTTTCAATGTGTCAACACAAAAAACAAGCCATTGAGTACTTCAGCCAAACAGTGGCATTAAAATGTTGGATATTTTTATACATTCATATGTCACCAGATGGCACCAAAGTCATTAAATGTTTAGGTTTTGGCTGTCTGAATTTATGGCAATGATATTTTTCACTTAAATAAGAGAAATATTAAATATAACAAAAATAAGCATATTTTACGTCCTTCTTGACAAATTTGGGACTTGATTCAACAGTTCAGTGGATTAAAAAGGCCTGCTAAATTCCTCCCATAGAAAATAAATGCAAATATATATTATTTGTCCAATAAATCCAACACAAAGTAGATCAGAACACACATAAATGAAGGGGCGAGACTATACAATATCCTCAATGTGTCAAACACTCTATTTTTCTCTCTCTTTCTCTCTCTCACACACACACACACACACACACACACACACACACACACACACACACACACACACACACACACACACATACATACACACAAGCATGCACACCCACATAAAAAAAAAAAACAACAACAACATTGAAACCTACTTCCAACTATTGGCTATCGATATTTTTTATACTTCTTTATTTTTATACCATTATTATCCACCAGATATCACCAAAGTCACCAGTGTTTTTAAGTTTTGTCTGTCGTAACTTACTGGAATATTTATTTTATTTATTTTCTTTTTTTTACTTATGTAAAATAAATTTTAAATATAGCAAAAGTTGAGCATATTTTACATTAAAAATATGCTACATTTAATGGTAAAAATTTTATTTTAGTGAAGGTGGTGATTACTTTAAAAAAAAAAAAATGGGATCACACCTGAGAATTTGTCCATGAAGGACAGATTAAGGGCTGTTGTACAAAGGATGCTTGAGGGTTAAAGAAAACCCTGTTGTATAGATGAAAAACTTCAGAAACGTATTACAGTTCATCCTGGCATCATTTCAGATTTGAAGCACTGAAGACTGCTGTGTCTGGCAGATGTTTTCCATTCAATTAATCAATAATCTGTTTAAAGATAATCAAATTTGTTGTCAATTAGTTTAATTATTGGTTTTTAATGATTACTTATTATTTGGTGATAAGGACACAGTAGCATAAACATGGATACATGGGTGATTGTATCAACTTTCTTCTGTTCCTTCATCACTTGAAAGAAGTTACACTGAAACTAAACTCTGAAATAAAATCTTTAATGTATCTCTCAACAAAACTTTGAAATTAAACCTTTCTCCTGTCAACAGAACTTCCAGAATCCAAATGTCATCATTTAAAAATAAACCAGAGATTTAAATGGGATGACAATTAAAACGAAGTCAGGGTGCTGACAGGTGCTGCCACAGAAATGCTAATATCTTCTTCCATGCATCCTCTTGTGCATATGCGTGCGGTTTGGTTTGTCCACCCCACAGCATGACAACTGCAGCAACAATAACAACACACATTCACAAGTAAAATACACAATCCCACATAAAGTCTAAACCTAAAATTAGAACTGACATTGAGAGGTCTTATTAACAACAAGAAGAATTGTGAGAGTAGATCAAGCATTCATACTTCTCTCATTTGTCCACTGTAGTTTATAGTTAGTTGCACGGAAGTGAGGTGAGTACGGAGGTTCAATGAGATGCCCTGCACCAGGATACATTAGGATTTCCAACAAGTGCCGATTTCCTGCTTTCTTCATCATCTTCGCCATCTGGGTTTAAAAGTTCAATAGTCAATATCCAAATCATTGGTAAGAATGCATTTCATCCTTTCATTTTTTTATTATAGTTTTTAAGGGGTCATGAACTGAGAAACGAAAATTCCCTTGTTATTTTGACATATATAAAAGTGTGGATAAACCCTGCCCCTGCAGAAGATCACTGCCTGCTTCTACATCACTGCCTGTTTAGCCCCATCCACCGATTTGTGTATGTAGTGTATTAAATGAAAGAGGTGAACATGTAGATCTATTCAGAAATCAGAAGAAAAAGTTGGTTCAGAAGACAACAAGATACTCTGTACAGTGTCAAGCTATTTTTTATAAAGTTCCAGACCGCAATAGTGATAACTTGGTTCTGCAGATTTGTTTAAAAAAAAAAAAATGACATGGGATTTTTTGAAAGATTGAAACTGAAACTAAAATACGATGTTGTGCCGACTATATTGGATCCAACAGTAATTTTTTTTTGTCTGTTACTACAGATCGTTTGATATTTACTGAGTATGTATGCATCCATCTGTCAAACATACACAAGTGTTAGCCAGTCATAGCAGTGGGCATTTACTTCATAGTCTACAATCTGCCACACCTATTCAAAATGAGTGCTCTGATGAAGGGGGTCAGGAAAGAAAATAGCCTATTACTTCTAAATGATGATGTTTTTATGTAAAATATTGATGGAATTATAAGTAGACCTCAGAAAATGGTACAAAATATTAAAAAGTCACTTCATGACCCCTTTATACAAACTTGTAAAACAAATAGTTCCTGTCCATGTTTATGACAATGTTATCAGAATGATCCTGATCCCCGTTCAAATTTATCTGTGAAAATGACTAAAAATGCTGTATCATGCATGTCAGGCTAGTAGTTGGCAGTCACTTTGTTAAGATACACTACATGCCAGCACACATATCTATAGACTGAAAACATAATACACATGCACAATGTCACTTATTTCTCAGTTTACACTTGAAAGTGAAGCTGCCGCGCTGCCATATTGGTAATCCCTAGTATGCATAAACGTTCTAATGAATTAATAGGAAATTGTATGATTTTAAGGAGAAAACATATCCTAACAAGTCAGCGTTTATAAATCTGAAGTATTTCTTTACACTATTACAATGCAAAGACCCTAGACAAAAAAAAAAAAGATTATTTTTTTAAGGTTGGGAATTTTCCCTACTTATTAAAAATGTCTCAGGTTACGAATGTAACCATGGTTCCCTGAGTAGGGAACGAGACACTGTATCTTCTAGGGGGTGCTATGGGGAACACCTCGTCGTGACCCATGTCTGAAGCATACATTGAAATAACACCAATGACATGGCCACTGACAGCCTCTGACGTTACTACCGCCGCAACTATAAACAGGCACCGAGAGAACATGTCAATCACTTATTGTCTGAAGCTTGCGTCCAAAGCATGGCAGGGAGCTAGAGGATAGAGTGTCTCATTTCCTACTCAGGTAACCATGGTTACTTTCGTAACCTGAGACGTTCCCTTTCAAGGGAACTTCGAACTGCATCCTCTAGGGGTCACTATGGGGAACAGTATACCCACACCACCATGCCGAGGGAAGTGGAAGCCAGAATCATGGCGATCACTAAGCACCAACTCTACCATTTCCAAGGAGTTGCCCCTGGGATGTTTAGACGACTGTTATGTGACAGTACCCCATTAAAGCCAAAGGCCTAAGCTATATACAAAACTTAATTGTTAGGGCCTCGGCCTGGGGTAGAGCTAAAGGCTTGGAATCAGGAAAGATTCCTAAATGGATACGGCTAAGAACCTAGCAGGTCTTGACTTTCATACAGGGGCTACCTCTTTCTTTTGCATAAGCTTGCTGAAGGAGCTCTCTCAACAGATCCCTAGTAGCAACACTCTGTTTAGATATCCAAGGATACATAGGTGGAGTGGTGCCCAAGATGAACAGGGCTTTTACAAACTCAAGAAAGGGCACGAAGCAACCCTCCCCATATAGGATTTTAGAAACAACAAAGAATACTAGTGTGCGAACTTACCACAGTGCAGATTTCAGAAAGTGCGCAAAGACTTCACGTACACACTTACCATAGCATGGATTTTCAAATATTGTTCTAAGAAGGGATTCTCATGGCACTCTGATAGAGCAGCTCATAGATGGTCCATCACAAAACAGTATGTTTATGAGTCATCAATTCGATCTGTGGAAATAATGCTGGTGCACTCTGGGAAAAAAAAAAACTGAGAACTCAGTCTCATATGAGAGGAGAACTCTGAATTCAGAGTAGCACACTCATAGTCGACCCTTCTTGTAAAAGGGGAGTGCTGCTAAACTAACACAGGAATTGCCCAAATAGCCCCTCATGTTGAGGGAAGCGATGCTTGAAGTGTTTAAACAAATGCACTCTGGCTGAATGGAGCCCAAGGAACCAAGGTCAGATCATCTCAAAAAAAGGGAATGAGGCAGAGCGCGTAACCCTTACCGTACAGGATTTCAGAAAGTACGCAGAGTCTTTCATGCACACTTAATGGTGCCATGTATGCTTTGACATTCAAGCGAGATGTTTTTCTTGAAGGGGCTTAAATGGCAAGGAGGGAGATTAAGAGAGGATGTCTCTCCCGCAGAAAGAAAGTTCTTTCTACAGGGGGCATCCTCTCATAGTCACTTTTGCGTATCAACTCGATGTTGGCAAAACTCTAAAGAAGAAACCGATGGATGCGAGAAGAAAACGGCCTTTTTTCATTTCTTTTCAATCTCTGTATGCAGATCAGGCAGAAATGGAAGGCTCACCTGAGCTGGTGGGCTATGGTCAGAAAGATAATGCTTGTCAAGACAGCCTCATGGTGTCACCTTGTTAGCGCTCTTTAGTGGCAAGTCCAAATTTGCTGCGGCGCGATCCATAACCTCCAACAGCTCTACATACACAGGGCAGGAGGATTGTGAAGGCTCAGCCTCAGCTTCTTCACCATCCTCAAATATATCCTGCTTTCCCTTGGTAAAAACCCAGCAGAGCACGAACCTCAATATCAGAAAGTGTTAAAGATATAACACCATCCTCATGAGGCTCTCTCTCGTCCTCCGCCATTACGAGCGCGAAGGGGAAAGTCCATCTCTAAACAATTCAGACAGATCCACCTGAAATTCTCACGAGCTCATTCTCCTCCGTGCCTCGGCAGCGGCAGGTCCTGAACTGCGGGAAGCAGATGGCTGCCTTTTTTTTTTGGAAAGAGAGACGAACAAGAGCAGAGCTTTTTCACTGAAAAAACACTCACAATGCACAAAGATTGCCTCCTCAAAGACATTGCGTGCATGCTCTTCACCCAAACAAATGACGTAAAGATCGTGTGTGTCATCAAGTGTCAAATAACATGGATGCACACATTGTCTAAATGCTTGCTAGTAGTTGCCATGATAGACAGAGAAAGATTGCTCTTACCAGTTCTTTCAGATGCACGCTTCAAACAGAACAGGCAGTGAAGAGAGAGCGAAGAAGAGAATGACGTGTTCTCCCGGTGCCTGTTTAAAGTCGCAGGGTAGTGACGTCAGAGGCTGTCGCCGGCCAAGTCATTGAAATAACTGACTATATACAGTACAGATTTAAAGACATAAACCTTTATTTCCAAGATAGTGAGTTATGCTTTTCATTTCAAAATAAAGCAATATTAACATTGTAATATTAAATTGTATTATTCATTGTAATACATTAAAATAAATTTCTGATACTAATACGTTCATGTTTAATAGTTCCTGAATAATTATGTTTTTAAAGAAATAAGCTATATTTTGTCTTGGGTCAGTTACCTGTGTCGTCAGTGCGCAGCAGACACACTCACCTAAACAATTTAAATATATCGCTTATCCTGCCCCAAAAGACCGTAAACAAGACTGCATTGACTGAAACAGGTGAACTACTAGACTAATTTCGAATTTTGCGCATGTGCAATACAGAACGAGTCACTAAAATGAACTGTAACTCAGTGAATACTCAACGAAAAAAGTATGAGAAATATATCTAAGGAAAACTTGACGTACACTTTTAAACTAAACAAGTGCTACCAAAAAAAAAAAATTCTGTGATAAAATAATCCATAGGAAAAAGATTTCCTTCTTACACGTCTCCTTTCATTATATCTATTGTGACCACGCCCATGTGCTGAATGCTGAAAACAAAGCATCGTTCGTGTTTTTTATTTATGTTTTTATTTCTTCAGAAAAAAATAATGAAGCAATTTATTCAACAGAGATCATAAACATGAGTAATGTTGTGTTCACACCTCATGCAAATAGAGCGTCAAATCTAGCGTCGTTTGCCGCTTGAACATTTTGAGATCATTCACTTCATTCACACGTGAAATTCGCTTCATTCGCGAGTGAAATTAACTTCACAACAGACGTGAATTTGCATCATGGGGGGGGGGGGACTTCTGCCAACTGAGTTATAGCTTTAAATGTAGCATTAAAAGTATTTTAGGGGAGAATGTAGTTGTTTTAAACTCAAATATGCAAATAAGCTCCATGTGATCAGCGGGAGCTCTGTGATTATGTATCCACTGAGAGCAGCCTTACCTCGGCTAGACCTTCTGACATTTGCCGCTGGCTGTGATGTGTCTTTAGTGGTTCAAGATAAAATATAATTTGTTTGGTGTTAAACGAAATGTTTCTTGTCTTTGGCCTTATTCTCCTCATTCGCGCCGCAAGCCCTCCAGACGCGCGTAAACGTGCCTTTGCATTGGGTTAAAGGCCATGTTGCAGGGCTAATTTTTCAACGATTTTGTGCAATTTGCTTGTTGGTATTAAACATTTAAACTGTTATCCATTGTATTTTATGTTGTTGGGTATCACAAAATGTAATATAATATGAAAAATTAGGTACTATCTTTCAGCGGTTTGCAACGATTTTCCTTTCCCCGACAATGCATTGCATTACGTCACGTTGGGGAGAGAATTTACCAAAGCCCGCCTTGAGAGCATTGAGAGTGACTAGAGAGACGAGTAGTAGATGAGAGTATTCAGATAAAGCAGATTATAGATAAATAGATAAATACATAGATCGATAGATAGATAGATATCGACCAAAAGCGACCAAAACGCACTCACTTCCCTACAGCACAAGCTTTTCAGTGCAGTTTCCATGGGACAGCACCGCCCACACAAGCACCTGCCAAACACAGCGACAGACATGTGGCTACGTTTGCAACAACATTTTCACCGGAGGAAGAGATAAACGCTTATAAAGGCCCATATAGCTAGCATAAAGGCCCATATTATACTACGACACCATGACAATGGTTACCGGTACTTATCTGAGCTAACGTCATGATCACTGCCACTAGATATAAAGAAAACGTTGATTTTCCATTCGGTGCTATTCAATGACAGTAATATATATATATATATATATATATATATATATATATATATATATATATATATATATTTATATGAAGAGTTCAGATGCAAAAGCCTCTAAGTGTCACGGTAGGAAATCCAGTGTTTCCCTCTGTGTCATGTTTTGTGTTTGTTTTTGTACTCACGTAGTCTCCATGTGCTCGTCTGGTTGATTGTTGTCACCTGTGTGTTGATTGTCTCGCTCCAGCTGATCCTCATCTCCACTCAGCTACATAAACTCACTCATCTCTCCGTCTGTTGTCAGATCCTCACTCATGTCTCCGCTCCCTAGCTGGATTACCGTCTCCCGTGTTCGTGTGCTGGATTGTGTTCGTGTTGTCGTCTTCGTGTCAGTGTTCCGGTCCGTTCCTGGTTTCATCCATTTGACCGTCTTCACCTTCACCATCGACTTCACCATCCAGCTCTTCTCACGCCACCGTAGACCTTCTTTCCCATTGCCAACATTCTGGACTCTGATTTCAATAAACTTCATCTGATTGCCTGCAATTGCTTCCTCCTCTTTTACTAGCCGTCACAGTAGGATCTGACCATCATGGAAGCAGCAGGCGATCGCTCCCCATCTCATCTGGAGGAGTTTCTGCAGAGAGCCGTTGGTCGTATGGATCGCCAAGACAAGGCGATAGATGAGATGGGTCGAGCTTTCCAAGCAATGGTGACGAAGGTGTCCGAGCTCGCTCTCCAGGCTCAACTACAACAACAACCGCCACCCGCTGCGCCTCCCGCGCCACCCACACCGCCGATCGTCTCCGGGGGGATTTCCCAGTCCGAACCACGCCTCCCCATCCCTGAGAAATATGCGGGTGAGCCTAGGTTTTGTCGATCATTTCTGTCTCATTGTTCTCTGCACTTCGCCCTGCAGCCCCGCACGTTTAAAACCGAGGAAATGAAGGTGGCATTCGTCTTGTCACTACTGACGGGGAGGGCTGCCCTCTGGGGGACGGCGGTGTGGGAGAACCAAGACAGCTGCTGTGCTTCGTTCCACGCCCTTTCGGAGGAGATGAGACGGGTCTTCGACCGCTCCGTCGCCGGGAGGGAGGCGGCTAGACTTCTCACGGACCTACGTCAGGAAGACAGGTCCGTATCCGACTATTCCATTGAGTTCCGCACCCTGGCGGCGGAGTGTAAGTGGAACGAAGAGGCGCAGTGGGATCACTTCCTGCATGGGTTGGCTGACCGCATCCAACAGGAGATTCGCGCCGTCGAGCTCCCCACTTCTCTCAATGGCCTGATCGACCTCACCATCAGAGTAGACAACCGACTCGACCAAGCCGCCAGACGGAGGGGGAGAACAGTTCTCGCGACCAGACCGGAGGCTCAGCGTCAGCGCTCAGAGGTTGCGGTCAGCCCACCTGGAGATCTTGAACCCATGCAGGTGGGGCGAGCTCGGCTCTCCTGGGAGGAGAGGATCAGGCGGAGATCCCTGGGACTTTGTTTATACTGCGGCAGCCAAGAACATCACCTCCAGCGCTGTCCGGTAAAAGACCAAGCCCGATAGTAAAACGGAGGCTACTATCGGGTGGGATCTCTGCCAGGAAGACCTCATCTACATCGACACTCCTTCCGATGAGTCTACGGTGGTCCACCCACGCACTCGATCATCACACTTTGTTGGATTCTGGGGCCGAGGGTAGTTTCATGGACTTTAAGTTTGCTACTAAACTCAACATTCCTCTCACCTCCCTCAAACACCCCATTGCACCTTTTGCACTCAACGGACACAGACTGCCAGTCATCACACAGACCACTTTACCTGTTTCTCTCATCACATCTGGCAACCATACGGAGGAGATTTCATTTTACATCACAGACTCACCGCAATCTCCCATTGTTCTCGGTCACACCTGGCTCCAGAAACACAACCCCAGGATCGATTGGCGCCTCGGATCTGTGGTTAGCTGGAGCGAGGAGTGTTATTTGTCTTGTCTTTTGTCTGCTGGTGTTAATGTTTCTGAGTCTGTGTTTCAGGGGGAAGCAGTGGATTTGGCTAACGTGCCCGCGGAGTACCACGACCTGAAGGAGGTGTTCAGTAAGTCTCGTGCTGATTCTCTTCCTCCTCATCGTCCCTATGACTGTGCGATAGAGTTATTGCCAGGAACTTCTCCGCCTAAGGGCAAGTTATATTCTTTGTCTATTCCAGAGACGGCGGCCATGGAGAAATATATATCCAGTTCTCTAGCAACGGGGTTCATCCGCCCTTCTTCTTCTCCAGCGGGGGCGGGGTTCTTTTTTGTGGGAAAGAAGGACGGATCCTTGTGACCTTGCATTGACTACCGAGGGCTGAACAACATAACGGTAAAGAATACCTATCCTTTGCCGCTTATGTCTTCAGCTTTTGAGAGGTTGCAGGGAGCGTCCGTTTTCACTAAATTGGACTTACGTAATGCTTATCATTTGGTCCGCATCAGGGAGGGGGATGAGTGGAAGACTGCCTTTAACACCTTTAGAGGCCATTTTGAGTACTGCGTGATGCCTTTCGGGCTAACGAACTCGCCGGCAGTCTTCCAAGCACTCGTTAATGACGTGTTGCGAGACATGGTCGATCTGTTCATATATGTTTACCTGGATGACATATTGATTTTTTCTTCGTCTCTCCAGGAACACGTGCAACACGTACGACGAGTGCTTCTGCGGTTGCTAGAGAATGGATTGTTTGTCAAGGCGGAGAAATGCGTTTTTCATGCACAGTCTGTTTCTTTTCTAGGACACATTATTCGACTGAGGGTGTTCGCATGGATCCTGAGAAGGTTAAGGCTGTGGTAAATTGGCCATCCCCAGATTCTCGCAAGGCCCTGCAGAGATTTTTGGGGTTCGCCAATTTTTACCGGCGTTTCATTCGCAATTTCAGCCAACTAGCCGCTCCTCTGACCGCCTTGACCTCCCCTAGTTTGACGTTCAGATGGTCAAACGCAGCCGAGGCTGCATTTGCCAAACTGAAAAGCTGCTTTGTTACAGCTCCCATTCTCGTCACCCCTGATCGCTCACGTCAATTCATAGTGGAGGTCGACGCGTCAGAGGTGGGGGTAGGAGCAGTGTTGTCCCAACGCGCATCCTCAGACGGAAAGGTGCATTCTTGCGCGGATTATTCTCACCGTTTATCTCCTGCAGAAGTTAATTATGACATTGGCAATCGAAAGTTGTTGGCAGTCAAACTTGCACTGGAAGAATGGCGTCACTGGCTTGAAGGGTCGGGTGTACCTTTCATTGTATGGACGGACCATAAGAATCTCGAATACATTAGAACCGCCAAAAGACTTAACTCCAGGCAGGCTCGGTGGGCATTGTTTTTCGGTCGTTTCGATTTTACACTTTCTTACCGGCCGGGTTCCAAAAACATCAAACCCGATGCTTTATCCCGTCTTTTTGAGCGTTCCGATCATACTGCTACTCCCGAGCCCATTTTACCGGGGACCATCATTATCTCCGCGCTCAGATGGGAGGTCGAATCGAAGGTGTTGACTGCCTTAGAAGGGGTAACGCCCCCGGCTCGTTGCCCACCGAACCGATTGTTTGTGCCGGAGGGGTTATGGTCAGACGTTCTCCAGTGGGGTCATTGTTCCAGTGTTGCTTGTCACCCAGGGGTTAGTAGAACTAGGTTTCTAGTCAAGCAACGATTTTGGTGGCCTGGTATGGCTCGTGACGTCCACGACTTCGTCTTGGCTTGTTCAGTTTGCGCTATTGGTAAGACTTCCAATCGACCTCCAGATGGGTTACTCTTACCGCTGTCTGTCCCTTCGAGACCCTGGTCCCACATTTCGCTAGATTTCATTACCGCCCTCCCGCCCTCTAAGGGCAATACGGTGATTTTAACCATAGTGGACCGGTTCTCGAAGGCGACTCATTTTATTCCCTTGCCCAAATTACCATCAGCCAAGGAAACAGCGGTAGCTGTCATTGACCACGTCTTCCGTATACATGGCCTTCCGACAGACGTGGTTTCTGACAGGGGTCCCCAATTTGTGTCCAAATTTTGGCAAGAATTTTGTAAATTGTTAGGAGCGACTGTTAGTCTTTCTTCCGGGTTCCATCCCCAGAGCAATGGTCAAACCGAGCGAGCCAATCAGGATGTCGAAAGGGTTTTGCGATGTTTGGCTTCCAATAATCATTCGTCCTGGTGTCAGCAACTCTCAATTGTGGAGTACGCACACAATTCTTTACCAGTGTCATCTATGGGCATGTCTCCATTTAAGTGTAGTTTAGGGTACCAACCACCTAATTTTGTTAGTACGTAATCCGAGGTTTCGGTCCCCTCCGCACACGCACTAGTCCAGAGGTGTCACCGCACCTGGACCAGAGCTCGCAGAGCTCTGCTCCAGGCTAGGTCGCGCACCAAGGCTAAGGCCGATCGCCACCGGTCGAAGCCTCCCCGTTACGTCGTCGGTCAAAGAGTGTGGCTTTCAACCCAGAATATTCAGATACGTTCCGTTTCGAATAAGCTTGCTCCCAAATTTATTGGCCCGTTTTCTGTTACCAAAATCATTAATCCGGTAACAGTGCGTCTTAGCCTTCCTCCGGCGTACAGGAGGGTTCATCCCGTGTTCCATGTGTCCAAAATTAAACCGGTGATTTTCTCCCGTCTTAACCCGCCTGCCCCGGTCCCCCCCCTGCCTCGTATCGTTAATGGGGAAACCACATATTTGGTTAATCGTATTCTGGACTCTAGACGGAGGGGACGCGGATTTCAGTACTTGGTGGATTGGGAAGGTTACGGTCCGGAGGAGAGTAGGTGGGTTCCTGCTCGGGACATACTGGATCACCGCCTTATTGATGATTACAATCTACAGGTAAAGCAGGCTGGGAACGTCAGGTGACGTCCTAGGGGAGGGGGTACTGTCACGGTAGGAAATCCATTGTTTCCTCCGTGTCATGTTTTGTGTTTGTTTTTGTACTCACGTAGTCTCCATGTGCTCGTCTGGTTGATTGTTGTCACCTGTGTGTTGATTGTCTCGCTCCAGCTGATCCTCATCTCCACTCAGCTACATAAACTCACTCATCTCTCCGTCTGTTGTCAGATCCTCACTCATGTCTCCGCTCCCTAGCTGGATTACCGTCTCCCGTGTTTGTGTGCTGGATTGTGTTCGTGTTGTCGTCTTCGTGTCCGTGTTCCGGTCCGTTCCTGGTTTCATCCATTTGACCGTCTTCACCTTCACCATCGACTTCACCATCCAGCTCTTCTCACGCCACCGTAGACCTTCTTTCCCATTGCCAACATTCTGGACTCTGATTTCAATAAACTTCATCTGATTGCCTGCAATTGCTTCCTCCTCTTTTACTAGCCGTCACACTAAGTGCCTAAGTGCCATGTGTGTGTGTGTGTGTGTGTGTCGTTATTGTGCACTGCTGATGTAGACTAGCTCCATTGCTCATTGCTGCATTGCTAAATGATAGCAACTCTCTACACTCATTCTCCTCGGACCATGCATTTAATTGGCTTTGACGGCCATCAGTTCTTGGCAATTCCTCATTTGGCCTCTCACGTCTGGCAGGTTCGAAATTATACGGCTTTGGGCCATCATACATGTTGGCTCTTGCCACCTCTTCCTCATCCCAGTTTTTATCGCAATGTTACATTGTCCTAAAATCGTTTTTTCAACGTGTACCACTTGCATAAACACTGCGTCCGTAGGCTGTCATTGTTGTTTCGCGTGCTGTGTGACGGTCGGTACTTGGAGTCAGAGATGGGGACTCGAGTTTGAGACTCGGACTCCAGTGCGACTTAAGTCGCACAAACAGTGACTTCAGACTCGACTTGAGACTCGTCCTCGAAAGACTTCAGACTCGACTCGGACTCGAGCTCCGGGACTCGTGAACAATGTTAATTTTTAGTAAACGTCAGATGAGCTCGCTGTTAGAGTTGTGACGTTCGCGAACGAACCGATTCTTTTGAACGGCTCATAAACATGAATGATGGGAGCCGAGTCACGGCTGGAGGGGAGCCCTTCTTTCTGTCGCTCTTTTTTCCTATGCGTGTTTCAGAGCGCGTGTTTCACACAGATGCACACAAATGAGCTCCTCCGCGAGACAGAACAGTTATAGGGGGAAGGGGCGCACCCAGCGCAGGCCAACCCTTTATAACGTGATGATATTAGTTATTAGTTGTGCACGCATCCTTCACGTGAGTACTCCAGTGGAAAAAAACCTGCGTGCCTCTGTCATTGGGTAGGAGCGGAGCCATGACGTTTTGCACAGATATTCATCGCAGCCCACTTTGTTATTGTTCATTGACTTGAAGGGGCTGATGTCCTATTTGCAAAGTTTACAGTAGTAATAGTATGTAGACATTTCCATTTTATTTATTCTAATTTTATCTACTTTAAATATTTTTGGTTCTCTATCAAAATGTTCTTGTGTGATAACAATGTTCTTGTGTTGAAGTGTTTGTAGTAAAAGCTGTTTTGCACAGAAATTCTTTGCAGCCGGCTTTGTTTTTGATGTTTATTTGTGAATAGGTATTGTATGAATAACATAAGTCAGCGTAGCTTTGTTCATTCTTAAGCCAGACAAGAGGTGTGCAGCTATACAGCCAGGACAGACAGAAGGCCATTACTGAATCCATAAATGCAAAATATTAACTATTAAAAGATATTAACTTAAAAGTAAAGCATTCTTGGTGTTTTTGTCATGTTGCAATAGCCTGTTTACACTGATTATATACCAAAATCAAAGTTGATATTTTATGCTAATAAATGGAGTTGTCATAATAACATATTACATGCTTTGAATTCCTTATATATAGCTATGCAGTGTTCTAAGCAGCTTGGATGGGTCGCTGTACGTGATGCAACATTTATTATAACCAGAGACTTAATATAATAAATAGACTTGAGACTTGACTTGGACTCTAGCTCAGAGACTTGAGACTTGACTTGGACTCTAGCTCAGAGACTTGAGACTTGACTTGGACTCTTGCTCAGAGACTTGTGAGCATCTCTGCTTGGAGTACATCGATCTAGTACGAGTTTACGGATTGGAAGTCACGGATTTGACTGCCATCCCAGTGCACTTTCACGGGTTTAAGGTTGGAAAAACAGGGGTTTCCGGTTGCCTGGAACGCGACATCATACTAGGCTGAGGCTACCTTTCCTCCACTTCTCCCCAACGTGACGTCATCACCGTAGTGAAAAAAAAAACGTTAATCCCAAAAACTAAAAAAACTGGTCTTTAAGACCATTTTTGAGACATTTTAAAAATGATATACATGTCTTGAGTGACTTATGTACCCATTAATCGACAGTGGTGGTTAACCTGCAACATTCGCCCCAGATGCTGTATTCGTGTTTGGTGTGAACACAACATAAGTCTCTTTTTATTTATATACTTATGTACTAGTTTTCACATAACATGTAAACATTTTACTAGTTAGACTTTTCCCAAACTATTATTCCTAACTAAATGTATAATCAAGTGAAACATTATGAAGTTTCAATAATAACAGACACTATACCATTCAAAAGCTTGATTTAAATAATATAAATCTAACAAATAGATGTAAATTAACAAATGTAACAAACAATGCTGTTCTTTCAATTTATAAAAAACTTTTTTAACCCTTTGCTGCGTGTGTGTTTTGCCAGACTACGTAGCATTTATTTCTGTCTTGTCTTCTTCAGAGAAATTTACAGATTTCTAAATGTTTATGTAGCACTAAAATGTTTAACTGGTTAATTGTGCTGTGATATGTTGTTGTTCTATTTTAAAACAAGTTAAAATGAGCTTAGGATAATAATGTTTATGAGCAGATAATAGCGATACACTGCATTTTATTTATTTATTTTTTTTCCTTGAGGTGCCAGCTTCATTAAAATGCTGTAAATTGTTGTGGAGGGATAACTGGCAGATTTCAAATTGTTTGTGTTGGACTAATAACTTGATTGCATTGTTGAATTCTGAGGAAACAGGGTCACCCTGTCAGGGTGATTTCTACTTAAAATGAGCTGAGGACCAAATTGTTTCTTGATGTGCTGTCTGTGGTCTTCTGTTATTGCTCTATTAATTCAATACATGTCTATTGGGAATAAATGTTGTTAAATAAACAATCGTTTGAAAGTGGTTGCTTATTTATTCATTTTTGTGAAAATGGAGGATATTTCCTTCCCTCTCAATGTAGTGGGTCAATTTTACCAGATTATACAAATGCTGATGTGTTTTGTTTTCATAGCATCATATGTGCGTGAATGTCTTTGATAGGGGACATAGTAGTGCATTTGTAGTTCTATGAGCATTTAAATATTTGTAAATCAAAATACACCTGATGACAGTTAGAATTTGAAGTATTATTGAGTATATTTACTGTATATTACGGTAATATATTCAGTATATGACCATATTATGGTGATCCTGGGGTCGTGATTGATGGGGCCCTTGAATATTGTTGCCCAGGGTACAACAAAGTGTTAATCTGGCCCTGGGTAAATGGTGGTCATAAAGGGAAGGACATGGTCAGAAACAGTGCTCAGGTAGGCCGTGGCATTTAAACGATGTCCAACTGGCACTAAGGGGCCTAAAGTGTGCCAAGAAAACATCCCCCACACCATTACACCACCACCAGCCAGCCCAGTGGTAACAAGGCATGATGGATCCATGTTCTCATTCTGTTCACGCCAAATTCTGACTCTACCATCTGAATGTCTCAACAGAAATCGAGACTCATCAGACCTGGCAACATTTTTCCAGTCTTCAACTGTCCAATTTTGGTGAGCTCATGCAAATTGTAGCCTCTTTTTCCTATTTGTAGTGTAGATGAGTGGTACCCGGTGGGGTCTTCTGCTGTTGTAGCCCACCTGCCTCAAGGTTGTGTGTGTTGTGGCTTCACAAATGCTTTGCTGCATAGCTCAGTTGTAAAGTGAAAGTGAAAAAGTGAAAAGTGAAAAAGTGAAAAGTGAAAAAGTGAAAAAGTGAAAAGTGAAAGTGAAGTGACATTCAGCCAAGTATGGTGACCCATACTCAGAATTTGTGCTCTGCATTTAACCCATCCAGAATGCACACATACACACACACACACACACTGTGAGCACAAACCCAGAGCAGTGGGCAGCCATTTATGCTGCGGTTGGGGGTTCGATGCCTTGCTCAAGGACACCCAAGTCGTGGTATTGAAGGTGGAGAGAGAGCTGTTCGTGCACTACCCCCACCCACAATTCCGTCCGGCCCGAGACTAGAACTCACAACCCTTCGATTGGGAGTCCAACCCTCTAACCATTAGGCCACGACTTCCTCATACCACGACTTCCCCATAACGAGTGGTTATTTCAGTCAAAGTTGCTTTTCTATCAGCTTGAATCAGTCGGCCCATTCTCCTCTGACCTCTAGCATCAACAAGGCATATTCGCCCACAGGACTGCCACATACTGGATGTTTTTCCCTTTTTACACCACTCTTTGTAAACCCTAGAAATGGTTTGCCCGTGAAAATCCAAGTAACTGAGCAGATTGTGAAATACTCAGACTGGCCTGTCTGGCAGCAACAACCATGCCACGCTCAAAATTGCTTAAATCACCTTTCTTTCCCATTCTGACATTCAGTTTGGAGTTCAGGAGATTGTCTTGACCAGGACCACACCCCTAAATGCATTAAAGCAACTGCCATGTGATTGGCTGATTAGATAATTGCATTAATGAGAGATTGAACAGGTGTACCTAATAATCCTTTAGGTGAGTGTAGATTGTTTACAAGTGTCAAAGGCTTCTATATCTGGTGAATCATTATCATTGAAAAGGGACTCTCTGCGCCATGTCAAATCACGGTCACTTCAATCTGAAGGAGCTGCAAGAAGGTGTTCCTTTTTGTTTCCCAATTAATTCCTGTGCCCTAGGTTCAATAACTTTCCAACCTGGTTCCTTGTGTTTCCAACTCTGAAACTTTGTAAGCTCATCAGTCTTGCCCTTGAACTTGGAGTTTGCTTTGCCACAGAAAATGCACTGATTGGGAAACAAGAAGGAACACCTTCTTGCAGCTCCTTCAGATTGAACTGACCGTGATTTGACATGGCGTAGAGTCCCTTTTCAATGATAATGATTCACCAGATGTAGAAGCCTTTGACACTTGTAAACGATTTATTTTCCCTGTAAAGCTTTTATAGCAATATTGGTGATAGCCAATTGTATCCAAAGACAAGTCCTGTAATTTCAATGAAATCTGTTCACAAATATCCCTCATGTGGTATGGTGAACTGACGTCTTCACAGAGTCTCATATCTCATATCCCCCACCCAACTAAGCTACTAACACTGCTAGTCAAGAATACAGATTCGATTTCCGAAAGCCTGTGATTATAGTAAAAACTGTTGAAAAATCACTTTAAGTTATGACTACAAAGGTATATCTTAATTATAGTTTCAAATACTTACAGAAATTTTTCCAAAAGAGAGAGCAGTGGGAGATGGCGATCTGCAGGTACGAACCGACCACCAACTGCCAACTGCAAAGCCCCAAAATTAATTTTATTTATTTATTTATTAAAATTTAAGTTCATTTGCTTTGTTTTGTTTACTTCAAAAGTAAAACTATTTTAAATATCTTCAGGTTCAGGATAGGTGAAGTAAAAGGTTAAAATAAATCCTATTTCAGGCTGCTAAGTATAATAAAAACGCTTTCAAATGAACTTTTTTTTTTCTCTTTTTGACCATAGATGGTCAAGATGTTATAAAACATGACAAATAACAATTTCTGGGATCAGAATTGTATAGAAAAATGTGTCCGTTTGTCTCTGTGGGTTGTTTACATCAAAAGTTATGCCACTTTAAATCATATTTAGATTTTTCGGGTTTGGTGCAAAGGGTTAAAAATTAAGCATTTTGGACATTATTTCAGCTTGGTACCTAATTTAATCTTAAAAAGACACTTGAATGATAAATAAATAATATGTTGTGGAAAAAAAAATCACCCTATGCGCTTGAGAAAACGAAAAAATAGTTGATCCTCTACACATCTTTGGCCATTTTTTTGCTATTTTTGTCCATAAATAAGGTCAATATGTTGTCAAATGTAAAAAATAACCATTCCATTAAATTCCTGGGGTCAGAATTGTATGGGAAAATGTGTTAATTTGTCTCTGTATGTTTACTTCTAATGTTATGCCACTTTCTATATCATTTTTTGGGTGCAGAAAAGGGTTAAAAAATAACCCTTTGGGACATTATTTCAGCTTGGCACCTGGCAGATTATGAAAATAGACACTTTAAGGATTTTTAAAAATCAGATGGCATAAAAAAAAACCTATTTCCATCTAGACTAATACTGATAGGAGAGAAGAAAACTCTCTGGATTGCAGACAGCCCTGTAGCCAGAAGCTTTCTCCAGACATTATACGGTTATATTCAGGGTTCTAAATTAACTTTTTTGATGACCAGCCAATGTGGCTGGTAACTTTCTAAAGTTACCAGCCAATCAGAATTTCCACTAGCCATTTTTTTTTTCGGTAAAAATAACAAATGATGAGTGCCACTGAATTTCCAATCCGTGCGCACAGATTTTGTAAACCGTACCCTCAGTTTTTGAATCCGTACCCACAAATTCATAATCCATGCGCACACTTTCGCAATCAGTTCCCACGGATCTGTAAACCGTACTCACGGATTCATGCAGCAAGTTCCTGTTAACATACAGTTTTATTGAATATTATTATGTGGAATAGGTTTAATAATAATAAAGGAATAATCTTATAATAGCACTTGATTATTATTGTACAATAAACCTGCCATTGTGACTAACTCTGGAGTAATTATTTCCTTGGTTGTAAATTGTTTTGGATTAAAGATTCTTATGCATAACCTATATAATAATATTTAATAATGATAAAAATAAAGTTATTTTTATAATTTTAATTTGTAGGCTAAATAAATGAGTACAAGAAAATAATTCATTAATTGCTTTATTTTTAAATAAACTTTGACAGTTTTGTAAATGCTTGTGTACAATTCTTTCTTAATATACATGAAGACTAAGCTCCACCCACCCCACCTGCCTGAGTTAGATGCAAGTTTCACTGTTAATGTTATTATTAAATAATGAGGCCAAAAATAACATTGCATTCAGTTAGAGAGAAAAGGAATGAAAACATAACCGGCAAATTATTTGTTTTGTTTTGCTTTTTACCCTTATTTTCTTCTTCTTTTTAGCGTTTATTTTTTTGGCCATAAAACACAGGCGGCTGTGTCTTATCCTATTGGTGATTAATGTAAAATAAACGCTCAAAGACTCATTGGATACTATGAAAAATAATGTTTAATAAACAGAAATTAATCTGCAGGTGGGGGCGGAGCTACAAATGCGCGTCAGTTTACAAATCCGAGGGAACGGATTGCGAAAGCATGCGCATGGATTATGAATTCGTGTGTACGGATTCAAAAACTGACAGTACGGTTTACAAAATCTGAGCGCACGGATTGGGAATTCGTGGGTACGGTTTGTTTAACCAAGGGAAAAGTTCATGAATTCGTGAGTACGGTTTATAATCTGTGGGGACGGATTGCAAAACCGTCGTCACGGATTGATTTTTTTTTTTCTCCTACAGGTGACGTGCGGGGCTCCGTAATATCCTCATCCCCTGCCTCGTTCCTCTTTTCGCCCCCAGAAATCCGTCCCAATCACAGCCGCATTTAGTTTAATCTTAATTTTTTTCTTTAATAGCTTACTCCCTCCTCTTTCAGTCTATGGTCCATGCTCTGGCTCCATTTGTTCTTCTTCCTTGTGTTTTCTGATGGAAGCTCTATTCCTTGTTTTTTCGCGCTGGTTTCACTGCAAACTGCGTGCAGCCAATGGGCATATGAAACGTCATCACGTAGGATTACAGCATAGTGTTCATGGGAAATGTAGGAAGTGTTGCCAGGGGGATAAATGATCGAGAACAGAGCCTCATGTCATGCATCCCCAGCCAAACTGGCTAGTAAGTTTTAATTAACATTAATTAATTATGTTAATTTAGAACCCTGGTTATATTCTTTAGCTGCTTAATAAGAGTGGCAGGACATGTAAATTATTGGACATTTAGAGGCAAACAGACGCACAGTACAAACTTCGGACATGGTTAAATCCACAAAGAAAACCCCGACAAAGAGTAAGTGTGCCCGAACGATTTATTTCATTGGAGGCAACAAGATTTGCAATAATACTTTTCTGTTTCCATAAACATCAAAGTTTGTTGTTTTGTGTTCATTCACCAAGTTTTATGTAGAAAACCAGCAAATAACAAATAGAATAAGCATCAATATGTGCTTTTTGTTTACATTAACATTAAAATAATAACATTAAAAATCATGGTCAGATTTTAAAGGAGTGTCTTGCAACATGTGATCTACAATGCACAAGTTCAAATAGAGTTATGGCAAAAAATGTTTTAGAAAAAGATAAAAATCACATATTTCAGCCTCTAAATCATTTTTAAAAAGTCAAAAAAGATAAATTACTGACATTTACGATGCACATTATCCTTTACTAAATGAGATGTAAATTAGCCCTATTGTCACCCCCAGCCGGTGAGAACCGGTGACAATCTGCACAATCTTAGGAGGCCATTTTTTATCCCTTTTGAGCTTTTTTGAGTGCCTACCTTCAAATGGCCACAACTTCTCCATATATTATCAGATTTCCATATGTGACACATCGTTGAAAAGCTTGGAGACTAATCTTTCAAGATAACTCAAGTTTGTACTGAATACAGTGTTTTCAGACTTTAGCTATGAATATGTTTAGAAGCAACTGAAAAAAGCACAAAAGTCAGTACATGTCAAAACTTCTCCAGGCCCCCAAAACCCCCTAGACCTCAGAGGGTTGAAAGTAATCACCTTATTGTTCTGATTAAATTATTTCAAAAGTAATTAGTAATTAGTTACATTACTAGTTACATTACTTTTTCCTCCATGAAATTTATGAAATCCCAGCATGCACGCTCTCGATAAATACTTATTAAAGCATAACAGAGCACTGTTATTACTAACTAAAGTAAGTGGCTGCTGCATGCATGGTTTAGAATTGCAGAATGCCAGCAAAGAGCGCTGTATTTATAGTCTCTAAAAGTTATCTCATTTTACCGCAATCTCACATATCTCTTACAACACAATAAATATATGCATAATTAATCTTTCATAATGTCTACAATTTGTGTGTTATAATGAGAGGAATCATGAGCACGCAAATTCAGCACTGCATTGCTCAATACTGCAAACACGTGTTATAGCCTAAATAGAAACTCTGTACACGCTTGCACCTGTTAATCATTTATATTAGTTCATATAACTTTTGTGCAATAGATGAATAACAACTTATTTGTTTTAGATATTTTATGTTTAGATATTTCTATTTTGCGGGAGTGAATCATTTTATTCTCCTGCATACCATACACACACAAGTGTCTATCCGCCCACACCAACCCATTTTGTCCCATGCAGACAAGGTTGTGCTCCCCTCTCTGCTTAAGGGTCCCCTTGAGCTTGCTGGTTTCTGGGCAGACTGTGTAAGTCCTTGTCTCAACTTTAGAGTTAGGTCCTCTGATCCTGGGCTATTGATCACTTTGGTCAAGCTGGGTTCCTCTCTCTCCTTGCTAAGGGTGGAGGCCCCTGCACTTGAGCTCCATGACAGTGACATCAGGTAGTTGGGCCGCTTGCTGCCTCCCTGATAAGATTCCTCCATTTGGGTCAAGCCAGGCAGTGCTCCTCTCACCCCGGAGGATAGTCCTGCCTTTCCTGCCTTTCTTGCAGGTTGCTTGTTAAGTGAGCTAGCTGTGCTTCCCATGAAGGGCCTCTTGCAAGCGTGCTGCTCCTTATCTGGGCATTTGGGTGCTGTCAGCCTCATTCCCTTTCTCTGAGTTGGTTTAGGCCCTGGTTTTCGCCTTGGGCTCTACTCAACTTATGTATCTCTGTTGATAAATTTCTGAGCAGGGTGTTGCTACCAAAGAACTGTCGAGTAAGTTCTTTTAGCAGGTTTATTCAGAACCGCTGGTAGACTACGTGGGTGTCATGCCAGGAATGGTTTTTAGACATCTGGCTGTATCCCCTTAAAGGAATCTCTTTCTCCTGATTACAAGCCTTGAGCTCTGCCCTAGGCTTGGGCTTCCTAGCTCAGCTCTTAATAGGTAAGTGTTCTCCCGGTGCCCTTTTATACTCTGGTCACGCCAGGTGATGACATCACAGACTGTCACCAGCCAATGTTATTGTCATGTTTAGGTGTATGCTTCAGACACTGGTCATGGTGAAGGCGCTCCCCATAGTGAGCCCTAGAGGACGCAGTGTCTACGTAACCTGAGACCTTTTACAATTTACAATTAAAGAGCCAGTAAGATGAAAATTCTAAGCTTCCTATCACTGTTTATAAGTCCTGTACAATAGGTTTAAATCCAAGGTTAAAAAACATTGTCATTTTGTCAAAATATCATTTTAAAATTACCTAAATTCTCAGAGATCCCCAAACGGTTCGTGCGAAGCTGTTCAAAAGATTCAATTTCCTTAAACCCCACCTTTCGGTAGCATACTGTGTTCTGATTGGTCAACTGACATAGTCAGTTTTGATTGGTTGTTCCGCACACACCTTCATGGTAAACAATACGTTAGCATCTTTTTGGGGTGAATTATGTCTTATACCTCTCATCGCGAAGCAAACAGTAAAATAAAAAACTTGAACAGTCTCCCTGCTTTTTCTTCTGTATGGGTGTATTCAAGCCGCGCGCTTAAGTTTGAATCTGAATAGCGCGTTCAGCGCGGGGGCGTGGTCACATTAGATATAATGAAGGGAGACGTGAAAAACGGACATTGCGTTGTTTTCATATGGATTAGTTTATCACAGAATATCTGTTAGCAGCACTTGTTACACTTCATTTTAATGACATGTTTGTAAATGAAGATCAGCGCAGACAAAGGCTGCAGACAGCACACATACTGTTAAGACGCTCGGGAGAAAACAAACACATAACTTCATAATCATACTTCGCGTTGTGATTCGGAGATGCTTGTTGGTCTAAATAAAGTTGGTAATGAACCCTCTTTTATGGCCAAACGCTTTGAAAATCCCGCCTTGTACTCACCGAGATTAGAAAAGCAATTTTCTAATAGGGATTTGTAGTACTGCTCTGGTATTGTGGTAAAAATGAATTTTAGCCATTGGTTCTTCTGATCTTCATTCTTTGGCAGTGAAAATAAAACAAACTTGCCTTTACAATTAAAAACACTGTCTCCTCGACATGATGCTATTACACCAACCGGAGCATCTGTGTGGGGGGGTGGGGCAGGTCAGAGTTACGTTTCTCCCAAGACGGTAGGCGGAGATTATTATGCAAAGTGTTCCTAGTGACGTACATAGAGATGGGCAAAAGATTTGAAATCTATAACGACTCGTTTCAGCGATTCAGAGTCGACTCCTTACTTTAGAAGCCAATAACTAAATCGTGTACTTTTTAGTTTAATTACTTTGCACATTGTTTACACTGATGGGAAGCTACATCATACACTGTAATACAGGTAATTTTTATTTCCCATCTGTGTTGCTCTTTAACCTCATACAATTAATATTAACAGACGCTAGCATTGCCTGCAATGATGTGCAACACAAACAAATAAATGTAATTTAGTGTTCCATGAACTTTTAATGAAGTTTTGAAGTTTGCTCTGTTTTATGTCACTGTAGAAATCAATGTTTAGTAAAAAGATTCACATGACAGAATTGAAAAAAATATATAACTCACGTCTTCAGCAGATTCCACTACAGGAACAGCCTGATCATCATCACCATTTACCAACAGAAGAGGACACTTTATTCTCCCGACCTGTGTGCATTTTAAAAGATGATTGAAGTTAACGGAATTTTTTTTTAATTAAAAATAAATTAAAAACTAGACAAAACAAACATATCAACAAATCCATAATGATATATACTCACATCAATTTTGGCACTTTGACTGGGAAGCGATAGGATCAGATTTCTGAGGATAACCTGGTTGTTCTCATTCACACATAGCTTATCTGCATTGCTGGAATTAAATGTTTGTATTATTATTATTATTAGTAGTAGTAGTAGTAGTAGTAGTAGTAAAATATTCACAATTTACAAATTTACTCAATATTACAGTTGTTCTAATTGTTTTATCATGTACCCATAATATGTTTAGACACGTAAGTCACACTTAATTTATTAATCTAATGGTATTTGATATCTGACAATATTAAACATGTGAGAAAATGTCAGAGCAACACGAGAGCCTAAAGGCTTGAAACTTGAGATTTGGTGAGAAATTTAAATTATGAATGTACTCAAGATATTGAATATTTACATGAAAGTTGCAATATACTGATAATTTTGAACATAAAGCTGAAAAAACTAAATAAATGCATATATATACATGCATAAATGCCGAATAAATTTGTCGAACCTAATAAATGCATATCTCTCTCTCTCTCTCTCTCTCTCTCTCTCTCTCTCTCTCTCTCTCTCTATATATATATATATATATATATATGTGTGTGTGTGTGTGTGTGTATATATATATATATATATATAGAGAGAGAGAGAGAGAGGGGGGGAGATAGATAGATAGATAGATAGATAGATAGATAGATAGATAGATAGATAGATAGATAGATAGATAGATAGATAGATAGATAGATAGATAGATAGATAGATAGATAGAGCCTAAAGATATGCCAATATTTTCTGTAAGATAAGTAAATTAGCCAATTTAGCCACACACACACACACATTTAACTGTAACTTAAGTGCTCATTTAATTGTGGTGTAACTTTGTGTAAAAATATAATATTTGCTAAACACGTATAATGACATAACATTCTCATCCTACATCCTCATGGTTTCTGTGTCTCACTTTTTCATCAGCTCAAAGAGATCAGAGAGGGATTTATCAACAGGCATCAGATGACTTCCACTTATGCACACACAACACTGGGGCTGCACAATAAAAAGAAACACCAAAATATTTAATGTAATACAAATAATCTGCATTTAAAATGTAGATACACGTGTTTACATGTGCCAAGCAAACCTTAATGACTTTGGAGTAGGAAGTCATACTGAGTGTGATGGCACTTCCCAAACTTAGCCCAAGAACAGCCAAATGATCCTTCTTTACCATTGGATGATTATTCAGTATCTGGTATGCTTTCTACAAAAAACATGTATACATAAACATGCATATCTGTAAAGACTATATAAACAGTTCTCCAACCACATAACCCGACGTTGCGTCCAGCTTTGAATGCACTCAGTCCAAATGGATTTTACATTTTGAGTTAAGGTTCAGGATGGATGACTGTTCTCCTGCTGAAGGACAGTGTTTTTATTTTATTTTATTTTATTTTATTTTATTTTATTTTATTTTATTTTAATTATAATTATAATTATTTTTCTTTTTTCTTTTTTGCATTCATCCAATGTGTGACCACCTTCTTTGTAACAGTTTATGAGATGTTGTGATAATTTTTACAAAATAATCTGATAATCTTAAAGGGTTAGTTCACCCAAATAGCAAAATTATGTCATTAATGACTTACCCTTATGTCGTTCCAAACACGTGAGACCTCCGTTTATCTTTGGAACACAGTTTAAGATATTTTAGAATTAGTCCGAGAGCTCTCCGTCCCTCCATTGAAACTGTGTGTGTCACATGGACTACTTTGATGATGTTTTTCTTACCTTTCTGGACAAGGACAGTATACCATTCACACAGCTTCAATGGAGGGACTGAGAGCTCTCGGACTAAATCTAAAATATCTTAAACTGTGTTCCAAAGATAAACAGAGGTCTTACGGGTTTGGAACAACACGAGGGTAAGTTATTAATGACATAATTTTGCTATTTGTGTGAACTAACCCTGTAACTCCATTTATTATCACATTTGCTTTTATGGCCCGGAAATCTGAGTGGGTGCTGAAATAGTTCCTCTGGACCTCCAGGTAGGTAATTACAATGCCAAACTAAATTAAATGTCATGTCAAATTGGTCCACATTATTAAACCAAAAGTTCTGAATTACCTCAAAGTAAGAAGCATCAGTGTCTTGAGTGTACTCAAGTGCCATGGATGCAAAGCCATGAGATGCAAGCAGGGCAGAACGGTACTCAACCAAACCACCACCTCCTCCCCACAGGTCCAGCACTCCTGGGTATGTCCCGGAGCCTAAAACACAACAATTCATTTTCAAGCAATTTACCTGACTTCTTTGACATAAAATAGAATATAAATCAACCCCTTGGGATACCAGGGAATATGAATCAATGTCAGAATTTAACTTGAATGCTTGTGGGTGATTATAAATCTAATATGGATGTTTGTACCTGGAGGCAGGAATAAAGTTCCTTGTATTTCTTTCTCCATGATGTTTATCCTCTTCACACCTGGTGCGATGTACCAGCGCTCAGTGACACTGGTTGCCAAGGGTGTTTGCTGGCTGAAGCCTTGAGATAGATGCTCACAGTATACTGAAATGCAAACTTCCATTGGTCTGAAAATGTCCCTCTTACGTAACCTGGCGTAAAGACCAGTAGTTAGGTGACTTCTGGTTTCCAAACTCCTCGCATAAAAATGAAGCCTGAATTTATACTTGGTAATAGAAAACACACACCATAACATTTTTCTAGGCAAAGCTACCTGAGTCCATGTCGACTCCCTGGTATGGGCCTCATGCTCCAAAGCAACCCCATTGGCTCTGTGCCTTCATAAGTGCCTCCCAAACTTTCATCTTTGAACCCTAAATTATACATGAGAGCATACATCCATAACATTGCAAATTGTAACAAAGTTTCAGTTGATTTCTGGATCAATATAGAAGTCACTACTTATAATTGACCCAGATATATGAGCACAGGAATCTAGGTGTTTATTTTTCCCTGAAGGGAAGTTTCTCAAACAAATTTCGGGAGGAACATGCACGGATAATTAACACGGCCAGTTCATCATTAGCAATTACACAGTTTACCAATCAGCTCAAGAGGAAAACGCCTATAAATAATCAAGCAAGAAGTCCTTCCTTCGCTATCTCTCGATTTCCAGAAACTACGCATCGAATCGCTGCAGCATGTCTGAGACCGAATCATCCTCTGATGAAGACGACACCTTTCACGACGCAGCTCCGCATGCGTCCACAGCCGAAGTTCGGGACACCAACGCCCCAGAAGATGCTCCTACCGAGCCAGCGGCTGCACCGCGGGGTCGCAGATCTTCCCGCAATACCACCGCTCAAACCTCCAGACGCAGGGATTCCACTTTACCTTCCAGGCGTCAGCCACCGTCACCAGCATCCTCTCATGCCTCAGCTCTCTCTTCCGCTCCAGCCACGGAGAAATGGACACTGACAAGTCTACGCCAGGCCCTCTCAAACGCCGGCATCACCGTTCCTCGCCGGCTAAACAAGGCGGAGTTACAAGCCCTCTACGTATCCCTCCAGGCAAGGGCGCCACCGCCAATAAACACTCCTCCATCTAAAACCAAAGATAAAACAAATCAGTGCCGCTATGCTCCAGACGACACACAGGCGCACGCCTGCACAAGCCGCCAAGATAGCGCTAGCACGCCTCCGCTATCAGCGCAGTCTTACTCCCAGTCCCAAAGTTTTCCCACCCTTAATCCTCTCCCCTACCCATGGCCCCCAGCCCCGCCATCCTGCTCTAGGGCGAGACCGCCTCAGCAAATGGCAAAAGACCCAACATCCACCATTCCCTCCCTTTTTGATAATATGTTCCTCGCCACCGGAGCTGACCACAGCACAAGGCCGCCTCCACTCATGGCACAGACTCCAGCACCCATTATTCCCCCTCTCTTTCCTGGGCTCTCTTCTCGTGCAGCTCCTGCAACCGTTCCAAGAGCGAGCCGGCTTCCGCAGGCGGTTCCGTCAGCTGTTACTCCTTCCTCCATCTCTCATGCCCGTTCATCCTTCTCCCTGTCCTCAGCTAAGCTCCTACCCATGCCACGCCAAATTGACTGCGGCGAGTTCTCACTCACTCTAAAAAACACCACTCACATTCAGTCCCGTATTCTTTCATTTCCCGAATTCTCCATCGCCTTCAATCGCTACTCCGAAGTAATCTGTTCCTCTTTTCCACAACGGAGACGCGAGCTCAGCGACTATCTCACAATAATCGCAGAGCTCGCGTTATCATACGGGGGTTCCCATTTCTACACCTACCATAAATTATTTTCGGCAAAATGCGCCATCCGAGTATCTCAGTGGAATCAGTGTCCTTATTGGGGAGCTTTGGACACTGAACTTCACAATTGGGTATTTTTAGGCTGCAATAATATCACATGCGCAGTATGCCGATCCATCGCACACTCCTCTACAACATGCCCTTTTGTCAACCCATCCATTCCTCCCTGTGCCGAACCATCCCAACCCAAGTCCACCAGCTATGTACCAAATTTCCCAAACAATCGTTCCCTCCCCAATGCCTCTAATCGCCGCCCCCCTTCTTTCTCTGATAGGCAACTCTGCATCAGCTTCAATGCCGGCAGGTGCTCAAGACAACGCTGCCGGTTCATGCATATTTGCGACTTTTGTGGCGGCGCTCACGCCCGCTTGATTTGTCCTGTACAAAAAAATGTCAATAAAAATGAGAAACAATACTTATCGACTCCAGTAAATATTTTTCGCCTATCTTCCGAATTGCTCCATCACCCCAACCCAGATTTTTCTAACTACCTACTGTCGGGCCTCTCACACGGTTTTCATCCTGGGGTCGAAAGTCTCCCCTCCCAAAGCCTCATATGCCCCAACCTTCAGTCCGCTCTCACGGAACCCGAAACAGTTGACCTGTTAATTGAGAAAGAAATAGACGCTGATTTCATGATCTTCCCTTTTTCCGTTCCCCCCTTCAACAAGTTGGGTTGGGAAGTTGTGGCCTAATGGTTAGAGGGTTGGACTCCCAATCGAAGGGTTGTGAGTTCTAGTCTCGGGCCGGACGGAATTGTGGGTGGGGGGAGTGCATGAACAGCTCTCTCTCCACCTTCAATACCACGACTTAGGTGCCCTTGAGCAAGGCATCGAACCCTCAACTGCTCCCCGGGCGCCGCAGCATTAATGGCTGCCCACTGCTCCGGGTGTGTGCTCACAGTGTGTGTGTTTGTGTTCACTGCTCTGTGTGTGTGCATTTCGGATGGGTTAAATGCAGAGCACAAATTCTGAGTATGGGTCACCATACTTGGCTGAATGTCACTTCACTTCACATCTTCCGCATCAGCCCCATAGGCGTAGCAACCAGAAAATTTTCTGGTAAAAAACGCCTCATCATCGATCTTTCTTCGCCGCATAATTCCCCGCTCCCGAGCATTAATAGTCTCATTCCACTCGACGAATTTTCTCTTCACTACCACGACATCGACCAAGCCATCACTATGATCAAAGACGCAGGACGCGGCGCTTGGATGGCCAAAGTCGACATCACCTCTGTGTTTAAAGTGATGCCCATCCACCCAGATTTTTGGCACTTATTCGGCGTCTATTGGAGAAATAAATTTTACTTTTCCGTCCGCCTCACATTTTCGACATGTTGTCAGAAGCAATTTGCTGGATCCTTTCCAACAATTACTTTAATTTAATTCACCTCTTAGACGATTTCTTAATCATATCACCGCCTGACTCCATCCCAGCAGCAAACCTTATGACAACTCAAAAGGTTTTTGCAGAGCTCGGGATTCCCCTCGCACAGGAAAAAACGTCAGGTCCAAGCACTTCCATCGAATTTTTGGGAATCAATCTAGATTCACAAAAATTTCAAGCTTCTCTACCCCAGGAAAAAATCGACAGAACCATTCTGGTGGCTTCCACTCTATTAGCAAATCCAAATTGCTCCAAACGTGAGCTGCTATCCGTTCTCGGTCATCTAAATTTCGCGATGCGCATAATCCCTCAAGGCTGCCCTTTCGTCTCTCACCTCCTCTCTCTCGCGTCCTCCGTTCACGAGCTAGAGGACCGATTATTCATAACCAATCCATGCCGCGATGAGCTCAGTCTGTGGATATCCTTCCTTAATCAATGGAACGGATTATCTTTCTTTTACAGTGATTTGGTTTCATCCCCAACCGACATCCAATTATTTACCGACGCCGCCCCTTCCATCGGTTTCGGAGGATTTTACCAAAACCGCTGGTTCGCTTCTACATGGCCCTCCCAGCTGTTAGATTTACCCCAGCCATTAATATCATCATCCCTTTTCGAGCTATATCCTATCGTCGTGGCAGCCTCTCTATGGGGAAAAGAGTGGTCCACCACCAGCATCGTAATTCACTGCGATAATGAGGCTACCGTCCATTGCATTAATAACGGCCGTTCTCATTCCCCCACCTTAATGCCCTTACTAAAGCGGC
The DNA here is from genome assembly GCF_003368295.1 of Carassius auratus. Taxonomy (NCBI): domain Eukaryota; kingdom Metazoa; phylum Chordata; class Actinopteri; order Cypriniformes; family Cyprinidae; genus Carassius; species Carassius auratus. Next base: position 17,470,405 of record NC_039246.1, read on the forward strand.
TAATCTGGATCTCAGCTTGCGATCAGTTTATCATAACCGCAAAACACCTTCCCGGGGTAAAGAACCAAATAGCTGACTCTCTCTCTCGTTTTGCCTTTCAGAAATTCAGGCTGTTGGCACCGCAGGCGGAACCATTCCCAACCCCAGTGCCTCCTTATTCAGAGCTAATATTCCTCTGAGACCCCTTCTTGAAACTTCAAGAAATTCTATTCTCTAAGCCATTTCCCCCAGCACCCTGCAGTCATACTTCACAGCATGGAAATGCTTTAAAGCATTCCACTCCGCCTATAATCTACTGTTCCCTGATTTTTCCCTACTTTCCATCACCTCATTTATATCACTCCTCAACATTAACAAAACCCTCCAAGTCAGCTCCATCAAAAGCTATCTAAGTGGAATCCAATTTTTCCATAAACTCATATTTGGTTCACCCTCAGCCCAAATAGCCAATTCACAGACCTCCCTTCTCATCAAAGGCATTCAAAGAGCCCATCCCACGCGCCCAGACTCCAGGCAGCCCATAACCTTTGAAATCCTGACTAAATGCATTTCTACGCTTCGCAAAGGTTACCATTCCATCCACACTGCTCGAACGCTAGATGCCATGTTTATCCTAGCCTTCTTTGGCTTTCTCAGATGCTCAGAGCTCACTACCACTTCCAGCTTTAAACCAAATATCCACCCCACCATTTCTGATCTAGCAGTCTTGGACAATGAAGCCATGTCATTTCATATAAAGCGAAGTAAAAAAGATCAGACCATGAAGGGCCACTTTATCTAGATTTTTAACCTTCAATCACCTATTCTCCAATACCAAACACTCCTATCCGATCAGACCGCTTAAATCTCAAAAAAGCCCACCAAACCCTCATCAGCCACCCGTTTTTTCCCTAGTCATCTCCATTTCCCATTCCAACAGCACCCTGCTCCTTCAGGAGCCATTATATATCTCCCCCACGGCTACAGCAGTATCAGCTCCTGCAGGAGCCTTTTACGTATCTCCTCACTGCCGCAGCAGTATCAGCTCCCGCAGGAGCCTTCACGTATCTCCTCACTGCCGCAGCAGCATCAGCTCCCGCAGGAGCCTTCACGTATCTCCTCACCACCCCAATCCCGCACCCTCACCCAAGTTTCTACCCCAGCCAGGTAGAAGCACTCGGGGGAGCACTCTGGGCTGGGCCGGCCTCCGAGCTCAGACCCCTCTCCCCGGATGGGGGGGGGGGGTTTCCCCTGGCTCGGGGGTCTTGCCGGGCGCGGAGCTCTCTCCCCGGACAGCACGCCAAATACGCTTAAACCTTTATTTAATTATGAGTAAATGTGAACTCGTGAAACGGATATTAAAATACCAATTTAAAGTTTTTGTTATTTTGATATCCTTGCTATAAAATCTGTAATTAATTTGCTCTGGAAAATGTTTTCAAAAAAGGTAAGTTACATGACTTAGAATTTGTGCTCTGCGTTTAAACCATTCAAGTGCATTTAAACCATTTAGAGTATTTGCATTACATTTCGCAAGACAGACTAAGTGCCGTTATGTACAAAAGCTTTGAAAACAAAATGAACGGTTCAAAAACATAAATATATAAAATTGCAGAGAGCAACATTATGCATTTGCCGCCTTCTCCTTCACCATCATTAATAAGCAATAGGATAAACAGCTGCTGGCTTGATTACACAAACGAACTATGGTTCGACCCAAATAAAATAATATGGACACAGTCCAGTGGGGGCAGGGAGAGGGGGGAGTAATAGAACTCAGGTTTGGACCAGGAAAGGGAACCAAGTGTGAAAGTAAACTTTTTTTCCATCTAGTTTAAGTAGGACCTAGTTGTAGATCCCCATGCTTTTATAAGGACCTTATATAAAGGAGCATCAGCTCTGTTAGGATGGAGATCCTTGTTATCCAACTGGGGGACGGAAGACTACCTGGGGGAAGTGTTTCATTAGCAGGTGAAATTGCCACCCACATTTCAACAATGTACATTCAGGCAAATTTGCCCTTTTAACACTGGAAAATCAGATCTTTTTTGTCAGAAAACACAGCAGAGCTCCTTAATCAAGCTCTTGTCATTTCAGTAATAGTCATGTTGATTAGCAGGGAATTGCAGTAGTTTAAGTATCTACAGATAATCTAGAATCCGGCAGCTCATCAATCAGTCAAAGAGAACCCATGTCACATTTCTCCTGATCCCACTCCACTTGGTTCCAATAAATGACGGAATCAAATCATACATTAGTGTACTACGCACCTGCCACTGATCCATGTTCATCACTGACATAGTGTCCAAATGCCTCCCAGAAGTCCTTGTCATCTGATTGATGCAGAGAGTGTAGTGTCACTTTTTGATTTGGTGGTAAATTTGTTACCACAATCTGAAACTTCTCATCCAACAGTCCACGAACGGGTTGAACAGAAAGCAAAGGGCATGTCCTCATCTGAGTGCTCACAGACCTATACAGAGAATACATGTGAAAATAGCATCTGGAATTTACTTCTGGCTTACCTTAAAGAATAGCAGTTGTATTAAGGAACATGGATGGTAGATCGAAGACATCCTATTCAGAGTGTCCAAATACCTCTTATTGTGAAAAAATTCTAACTGCAAACCAAACCACAGGAACCTACTCATCACATTTCAAATCTCTATTTCAAGATTAAAGTTAAAATAACCTTTAAAATACTAAACTAAAACCAATCAGAGACTAAATAACATTACTGTAGCCCATTCAACATGTCCATAAAATAAGGACTATACATGTATACACATATATGTGTGTGTGTGTGTGTGTGTGTGTGTGTGTGTGAATATATATATATATATATATATATATATATATATATATATATATATATATATATATATATATATATATATATATATATATATATATTTATAGCGCTGTGAAATTTAATGATTTCTTTTATTAAGGGAAAAAAGCTATCCAGACCTGCCTGGCACTACGTATAAAAGTAATTGCCCCCTAAATCTTATAACTGGTTGTGCCACCCTTTGCAGCAACAACTGCAATCAAGCATTTGCGATAATTGGCAATTAATTTTTTTCAGACATTCAGAGGTGGACTTGCTGGTGTGTCAGGGAGGGCCTAAACTATTGTAAAAACAATATTTACAATTTTTTAATAATATTTTTTTAAATGAAAAACTTAAAAATGTTCTTTATAATAAAAGCCATCATTTCTTTTAAATAAATAAATCATTTTAAGTGATTCATAATTTCAGAATCATCATCTAAATAAAATAAATACAATTTCTGTGGAAATAAATTCTTCAAATCTGCCTATTCAGTGAATGCGTTAAATGATCTCCAACTATTTCCTCCATATTAAAATGTTTCCACCTAGCATTTGCAGCTCTGTGATTGGTGGTCCAGCTGTGAAGTTGCAGAGGACCAAGCAATTGTAAATCAATGGGAGCATAATTTTAAATTACAGAAAAACGGACTAATCATATCTTTCCTCTAAATGGGCGGGTTTTGTTATCACTAACTTCATGACAAGTTCCACCCTATGTGAGCTCTTTATCGAAAGAAGATATATACCCTGATTTACTAATGAGCTATTATTCACATGACGATGGAAGCCAAAAATAACGTAAGTGAAGACATTTACTGGGCTGCTGAGCAAGAATAATATTTAATATAAACTCTGCTTGTTTGTAATGAAGTATCTGCTGCTAAGTAGTTTTGAGTGCTGTCATAATGTGTTGGCTTACATTAATGTAAGGAAATATTAGCTCATTTATTCTGATAAGAATCAAATCTAAAGATTCGAATTGCTTTCCTTGAACTGGGTCCAAATTGATTTAGTTTATACTTCATCAACGGTTCGTCCAGCGAACTTAAAATTCAGTATATCCTTAAAATCTGTTTGAGTTTACTTCATGAACAAGATAATACAAACAGAAAGAAAATGTATACGCTACAGGCTAGGTAGCACAGGATCTGGGCAAAGTTTAATCTTAAAATACACCACACAGGACAATACTTCTTTATAAATGAAACAAGAATTTTTTGAGCTATTCTATAGATTATATGGATCTAAACACGCGTTGAGCTGAAAGGGGAATCCCGGCTGGGATTCGCGGTTGCGTAGATGACGTCTGAGGATGCCCTTTGCCTTGATTGATTGGTTGACTGCCCGGCGATTTTGAGAGATTCAACAGCTCTTGCCTTGACGGTGGACAAAGTTTCTTCCGAGTCCTCTCGTTTGTGCGGCGTGAGCTTTGAAGATTCTGTCACGGAAAGTTGAAGCTCTTTATGACTTGCAAGCACGCTGATGGCTAGGAGCCTGGGTTGAAAAGGCGCAAGCAAGCAAGCATGGTTTCGCTGTCACAAAGTTTCAATGGAGTGGTTTTGAGTTCTGGATGGCAAGAACGCTAGCAGCGTGTTGGTAGTTCAAGCCATGGCCTAGATGGAAGAGCAACGTAGCGCAGCGCACCACATTTAAGCGACACAACATCACCTTCAACAAGAGATGATGCGCTTGGAGACTAGACTTGAGACTAGACTGGAGCATTGGGGTTTTATCAAAGCAGATTTGGTCCATCCTACGATGCGATCTCCCAATGGGATGCTGTTGCAGAGCTTAGACACGCCCCGTACTGTTTCTCGATTAAATATCATGTGGCATTGTCATGTGGGATGGATCTTTGCGTTAATACCTTATAAAGTGTCATGATATGCACACAATACAGAATCTGGAAATTTCCTTTGCTCCAAGTTTAGACAAATAACGTGAGCTTTCATTCAATACTAAACTTTCCATATCTTACACACATTTAATAGCACTATCTGTTAAAGTTATAAAAACCATACATAAAAAATTGGTGAAAGTTGCACCGATTAACTTGAGCACATCAAACATATATAAAAGGCATGAAACATTATTTGTGACTATAGTTAAACCTTCAGATTTCTTAATGGTTGTCCTTTTGAGATAGTTTGTTGAAAAGTTCAGTTTGTAGAAAGATTCTCAAGCAAGCAGGAAGCAAAGTCATGGGGTGATCCTGAATTGATTCTTTGTGTTGAGGTCCACTAATTATTAACAATTCCTGGGGCGTTTCCATACATTGGGATCATGTGATGCTGTGATACACAGGATCCTTGTATTTTGTAAAAAGAGTTAATTAAATCAGCTCCTTTTTAGGGACTCAGGATGTCAATGTACCATTAGTTTCCTCATGAGTGGGGGCATTTTGCAACAGACCTTTCCTCTGTTGTATGATCACGTTATCACTTCGCTTAATGTCGCAATGTCCTTTAGCCATTTGTTACCCTGACAAAAATGGGTCCAGACAATCTTGAGCATTGTTTTCCTCAGCTAATCATTAACTGTGTTCAGATCACAGATTGGAGGAAGTAGGCTCTTATAATTAGTTTGGCCGAAGCAGCCGATTCTGCAGTTATTTACGTGACTGTTCACCGAGGTCCTACAGTCCCCCTTTTGCGCGGTGATGTTCCTGGTGCGAACATCGACGGGCACTAGAACAAGAGACAGAGAGAACAGGCACACACACGCACAAGACACAAACAACAAACAATCTCCATGACTTGCTGAATTCTGGTGCTGGACTTGGGTAACTTGGGATAGATGGGTTAAGAACACTTCAAGTGACATAGGGGTGTATTGTTTAGGATTAGTTATAATTGGGTTTTCAATCGATCTAACTGTCAGTGGTTCGACAAAGCGGTATGGGCGTAATCTCAATCAGGTTGGTTGGGTTCTTCAATATGGGTTCCTGGTCAGTTTTAACAGGTCGAAAAAAAGAAACTTCTTAGGACGCCAGACGTGCGTTAACTGAGAGACACTTGTACGGCATTCACTTTCTTGTGCGGGGGGAAGCCTATTATCAAGGTCACAATACATCCTACGATAGTAGAGATGCGAAGCGCTGTGTCAGCAACAGACAAAGACCGAACGATTGGCTCACCAGTGGGCGGAAAGCACGATATAGCTTCTAAGGCTGCATCGGCAGGAGTCAAATCAATCAGTTGTGTTCCTTCCTACCTGATCCTTTTCCCAATTATGGATCAAGGACAAAGGAATGCGGTTTGAAGAACATTGAGATTTAGAGTTCAGCCTAATACTCATCGTCGTTGAGGTGATATAATGCTAGATCATTGATATAGTGGATCGAGCCCTTAGTGACATTGATCCATATAGTTTAGGTTAGGCGAGATAATTGCTCGTAGATGACGGTAGCTGTACACACTGAGGTGTTGACTAGCCATCGTTTTCCGACAATTTTGGTTTGGGTTACCTTAATTTAGATGCAGACAGCTTTTCACAATGATTTAGTAAAAAAAAAAATTGGGTGAAAGGAGTCAATCCTGTTATCTCTAGATCTGGACCATCTAAGGGATTTCCTGAAGGGGACTGAAAGGAAAGGAAGTTATAGTAAGAAAATAAGAGGAGAAACACACAGAGGAGAAAAAAAAAAATAAATAAATAAACCAAAGAGGGACACAAGGACACTGAGTTAGGTTAAGAATGTACACGGAGTGTCACATGTGTGGAGCGACTCCTCTCCACTAGGAGTTGGTTCTAGCAGTGCTGTGGAGGAGTGTGTAGGTTTTGTGTAAAATGAAACTATATGTTTCTTTAAAAGGATAGTTATAACTAGGGGGTATAGAGCATGTTGTATAGGGGGTATAGATTGTTAGTCTATGTCAGTTGGTTTGATCTCCCCCTTTTCCTGTCGGTTGGAGCCCTGGTGCCTCTTTATCTGGTTTCGATGGACCCATCGAAAGACTGGCTCACTGCACCCTTCTCTGATTTTGATCCGATAGGCAACAGGTGAGAGCTTGTCTACAATCTTGTGGGGTCTTGTCCAGTGAGGTAGGAATTTCTTTGACAGGCGATGAGGAGCATTGTGCCTTGGTTCATAGTAGGCTTTTCGACCTTCTGTGCTTCTTTGGAGGTTTTGTTGTGCGAAGGCGAAAGTCGCTCTCAGGTGCCGATGCAACTCTTCCAGGTACTGGTGAGTGGTGTAGGCGGTGATGAGGTTCATGTCACCAGGTTGGTACAGCAGGTGTAACGGTAGTGTCATTTGCCGTCCCGTCATCATTTCGAATGGGGGTACTCCAGTAGACCGATGAGGGGTGGCCCTGATGGCCATCAGTACAAGAGGAAGCTTGACATCCCAATCCTTTTGATTAGCGGACACATACTTCTTCAACATGCTTGCCACCGTCCTGTTGACTCGTTCGACCTGACCTGAGGAAATTGGGTGATGGCTTATATGAAGCCTGGCCTGTATGCCCAGGAGTTTCCATACTTCCTGCATAACTTCGGCGGTGAAGTGGGTTCCTCGGTCGGAGTTGACTCTTGAAGGCAGTCCAAATCTTGAGAAGATGTGGTTCATTAACAGGCAGGCTGTTGTTTCTGCTGTGTCGTTAGGAGCTGGGAGACACTCTACCCACTTTGTGAATTCGCAAACCACAGTGAGGAAATATTTGTTACCTCGTGTTGACCGTGGTAGGGGTCCTACCCAATCTATTTGGAGGTCTGACCATGGGTACGTCATTCCCTTCCGTTGTAGTGGTGCTCGGTGGTTTGGATTGGCCGGTTGGAACTGGCAACACACCAGGCATCCTTTAACATATTCCGCCACGTCTTGCTGCATGCTAGGCCAGTACGCCACTTGCTTGAGCGTTTCGTAGGTGGCCTTGGCACCGTGGTGTCCAGCGCATGGTGCATCGTGGGCATGTGCCAGCATCATCCCCCTTTGGCCTTGAGGAACTACAAGCTTTGGCGAAGTTAGGGGCTCAGGGACATATGTGAGAATGCCGTCTTTGAGATGCAACATGTGCTTGATCGAGTGAAGTTGGCGGAGATCGGATGAATTGGATAGGTCGGAGGAGGAAATGGGATGAGTTAGTGGGTCAGAAATGTGAATGGCAATGGTTTGTAGGATTGGATCCAATGCTTGAAGGGTGAAGAGATCATCAGAAGTGAATTGAGGTGAGAGTTCAATTTGGGAGGAGGTGGGGGTTTGCGCACCAGTGGCGTGCTGGTGGCGGGTTATGGCCGCCACTGATGGGGTGGGTGGGTGGGAGGGCAGAAAATGTCCAGGACTCTCCATGTAATGCACCTGCTTTGGCGAGGGCATCAGTTTGGTCATTGAGATCTTTGTCTTGTCCTGTTTGACGTGAGTGACCTCTGACCTTTTTCCAATAAAAGATCATGTCATGGTCGGTGACTATGGTATCGCATGCTTGGAAGAGTTCCTGATGTTTGACTGGTTTGTTGTTAGTTGTCTTGAATCCATTCTGTTTCCATCCAGATAGATGGCATGTGAAGCTTAGACGGGCATAGTTGGAGTCGGTACAGATGAGGAGTTATCTGATGTTGTGGGATGCAGCAAGTTGTAGTGCGATGAGGATGGCTGCCATTTCGGCATATTGTGATGATTGAGGGCCCAGTCTGAATTGTTGTGGTGGGCAAGGGTCGTTGTTGAGCCAGACCACACCAGCTCCAGCCTTCAAGTTGCCCTGTTGATTGTAAGAACAGCCATCGACATATGTTGTGGGCATGCCTTCACACACATTCTCCTCGAAGTACCTATAGTTTGTCACCTGTGGTTGTGACAGTTCTTTGGTTTCCATTGAATTGTGCGGCATGTCCATTGAACAGTTTTGGCAGGCTGCTAGCCCATTGCCCAGAGATGACTTGTGGTTTTGGGCATATCTTGCCTCAATGTCCCGTCCTTGGAACGTCATTAGCCATGTAGCTATGCGTGCGTTGGTTACCACGCCATCCCTGATTCGTTGGCTGTTAAGGAAGGTCACTGGCTGGTGACACGTTTCTATGATGACCTTTTGCGCTCCAATGTAGTTGGAGAAACGCTGAATGGCCCATACAGTGCAAAGCAACGCTTTTTCACAGTCTGAGTATTTGCATTCTGGGGGAAGTAATGTTTTGCTGGCATAAGCGACCACTCGTTTGTCTTTGTCATGGAGCTGGTAGAGGCCTGCACTGAGGCAATCATTGGGGAATCCAGATTCCAGATAGAATTCCTTTTCCGGGTCGGGGTAGGCCAGGCAAGGTGCAGAGCATAGCTGTGTCCTGAGCTTCCAACCAAGCAAAGGGTTCATCCTTTTTCAGGAGGGAAGTTAGTGGTCTTGCGATGTCAGCGTAGTTCTCGATGAACTGTCGTGAGTAATTGCACACTCCAAGAAAGCTTCGTAGCTCAGAGATGTTAGTGGGTGTCTTTATGTTTTGGATAGCTTGTGTACGGCTGGACTGTGGTTCGATGCCATCACGTCCGATGAGCAAGCCAACATAATTTACCTTAGTTTTACACCACTGTCCTTTGTGTAGGGCAATTTTTGCTCCTGCTGTTGTCAGCTGGTTCAGGACGTGGTCAATTTCTTTGAGGTGGTCTGCCACATTTGAGCTCTTCATAAGGACATCATCCACGTAAACAAGGTTACCTCTGGCTCTGGCATCAGGGCATGCTTTGTTTAGGAAGATGTTAAATTCAGCTGGTGAGTTGGCATAGCCGAAAGGGCACCGTGTGAAGGTGGACTGTCGATTGCCAAAAGTGAATGCCAGTTTGTGTTGGTCATCAGGGTGGACAGGGATTGTCCAAAATCCGGAAGCAACGTCCAGTGTGGACAGGATCGTTGAGCGTTTAATTTTGGGAATCTCTTGGTCCAACTGAGTCATGGGCCATCGCGATAAGGGAACTTGTTGGTTCAACTTGCGATAGTCTATGGTGGGCCGCCATTTGCCGTTGGGCTTTAGGACTGGCCATATTGGGGCAGAGTAGGTGCTGTTACAAGGCCGGATAACCCCCTTTTCCAACATGGAGTCAATGATCTCCTGGACCGATTCGTAGGACGCTATCGGAATTTTGTACTGCTGCACAAATGTGGGTGGTGCATTTGGATGTGTTGGGATGCGCACCATGTGGATATCGGTCAAGCCACAGTCCAGGGAATCCTTTGCGAAGGAGTCCTTGTATTTGCATAGAACCTCTCGCAGTCCTTGGCGATCCATTTCACTGTGGAGGGCATCCGCCTCGCTCAGGATTTGTTGGACTTGTGCATTGAACCCGGTGTAGGGTTCCTCTGTCAAATCATTTGAGGTACTCTGGGCCTCAGTGATCAGCCGTTCAGTTGATTCTGTCACAGACTGCGTTGAGACAGCATAGACAGCAAGATGAGTGTCGTCTGTTAGTTCTGATCGACAGACGCTTTCTTTGGACACTGGCAGAACACAAGTGATGGCAATGACTTCGTGGGGCTGTGTGAATGTTACAGTGTCGTCGCATTCATCCGACATTAGTTCGGCTGGTATGGGACCAATGATAGGTACTGCTAGCTCAAAGTCATAGAACGCTTGGTTGATGAGCCATCCCAGGTGACTGGCTTTGGGAATGTTGATGTCCTTGGCCGTACAGTTGTTGATCAACACATACATGGCACGAGATGATACTTCCATGAGAGGTGTGGCCTCCAAGGTCAGTCCTAGTCTTAGGTAGGTCCTGGAAGGTTGGAAGAAACCTAGCTTACTGTTGAGAGTTTGGCCAGGTCGCATGTTGAGGCATACGCTGACACTCTTGCTGTAGGCAGGTATTGTGACCTCTTGCTCACTGATCATTGCGCACGCATCTGGGATTGTTTGGCCAGATCGAAGGTTCTTGAGATTGACTGAAGTGGTCCGTTGCTGTGATGGGGGAGCCCATATGACATCATTCACTCTGTCAATGTAGGCATTGAGACGAACCATGATGTCTGCTCCTATGTAGATGTCATGATGTAGGTTGGGGACAACGAGGAAGTAGTGACTCAAGAGTCTGTTGTTCCAGCGTAGGTCTACAGCGCAGACAATCTTTGAGGTAGCCATGGTTGTTGACCATGGACTGAGAGGGAAGCGGCTGTGCTTTGAGACATGTGGAAGGCTCTGATGTCTCTGCTTTAATGTTTTGAAAAGCTTTAGGCTGATGGCTGAGTTTTCAGACCACAGGGCTAGTGCTGCATCAGACACTGGTGTGTCTTGGACGTTTATGGCAGTCATGATTTGAAGAGGACCTGAGTCTGAGTCAGATGCTTGCAATGAGCAGAGGAAAGGGTTTTGGTTCTTGCTACTCGGAGTTGAGCTTGCTCTTGGCTTTGACTTTGCATCGTCAGTCAGTGAATGGGGGGCGGTGTCCGTGGCTTGACACTGTGACTCGTTGGGGTTTACCGACTGGAAGGGCAGAGGCTTGCGGACTTGAGTCCAGATCTTCAGGTGCTTGAAGTCTATCAAAGGTTCAAAGCGATTAAGCAGGTCTTTCCCGATGAGGAGTGGATAGGTGTTGAGTGGTGAAACGTACACTGGGTGGACGAGATTCATTGGTCCCACAGTTAGGTTAATTGGGGCCACATGTTTTAGTTTTAGACCCATGTGGGAATTTGCCTGGAGGTTCAGTTCACACCTTTGAAGTTTGAGGGTGCTACTAGACCTCTTTGTTCTTTCTTGGACTTCTTCAAGGAGTTCTGACGACATTAGAGTGATGTCGGCTCCCGTGTCGAGAAGGGCTTCGACTTTGATGTGGCGTTCGATGATGATGGAGAGGTAAAACATTCTTGCTATACCTTTCTCAATGAGGTCGCCTAGGAGTTGAGGGACTGGAGTTTGGGAGGAAACAGGTAAGATGTCAGGACTGATTGGGTGCTCTTCGGACGAGTGGCAGACGACCAAGACAGCACTTTCAGGGACTTGAGAGGTTTCGTTAGCAGGGGTTTGTTGAGCTCTGCTATGATCTGGAGCATCAGGTGTTGAGTTAGGGACTATCTCTGTGGCTGGGTTTTCAGGTACGATTGCTTGTCCATCTGAAGTTAGGGTAGTTATAGTTCTTTGAGAGTGAGGTGAAGGAGTGCTGTTCTCTGTGGTTTGTTGGGTCAGGTGGTCGCTGTCTTCTCGTCCGGCCGCTAGTCAGGCTGTATCTGGTTTCTCTTTCTTTTCCCACTTTCGGTCTTCCTCCTTTCGATGGAAGAACTCTTTCATCATCATCTTCATCAGCTATTGGGAGTCAAAGCACGGTGAAGTCTTTTGTTCTTGTGTGGATTCAGGTTGAGCTCGGTCAGCTAGGGATCTTTGTGAGTTTTTTCGTCGATTCCTTGGGTTGGTTGCTCCAGGGTATGTTTGTCGTTTTCCCTTGGAGTTTTCGTTGAATTCCCATGAGTTTTTATCTCTTGAGTTTCCAAATGAGCTTGGCTGGTTCCACGATCTTTCCCTATGTCTCTCATGAGGTCTTGTTCGGTCCCATGAGTTTTCCCAGTGACGTCCAGGTGAGCGTTGTCGCCCATGCGGTCCACCCCAGCGGTTGTTCCTTTGTTTAGGTTGTGTACCGGTGTGGGAGTCCCGTTCTCTGTTGGACGAGGGTGCATTCCACTCTCTGGGTGTTGCCTTGGCATGATCTTGACGTTGGGTGCCCTCTAGGGCCAGCCCTTGACTCTGAGTGTTGAAGTCGAGAACTGCCATGGTTTTGCTGCTCTTTTCTGAAGTCATCTTCTGTTTAGCGTAGGCCTTATGTGCCAAGTCTCGCAGTTGTTGAGCACTCATTGTGCGTGGACATGCAAGGACGCCAAGATGGTGGCTTACCCCGGGGTGAAGATTCCTCAGGAAGAGGGTTTTAAAATTTTCATCCTCCTCCATATTCTGTTCATTGCGAGTCCCGAAGTAGGCTTGTCTGAGTCGGCCGTAGAACAATTGGGATGGCTCCTGGCGACCTTGTTTCGTCTCCAGGGCAGTCACTAGTCCTTGTTCCAGCAAATTCTTTGATGAGGGCTTCTCGGAGCAGCTGGTAATCAGTCTTTATGGAAACTGCGAACCTCTGAGCTGGATGTTGCTCGGATCAAATAAAGTCTATCTTGTCGGTGACGCTGGGTCTCATTTCCAGATGAAAGTCGACATCTTGCAGATATCCTGTGATCCCCTGACTGCCTGGCCCATTTGGGGTAAACTTGCCAATGTTCCTGGCGAGTTTGTCGAGGTACTTGAGGTCCAAGCCATGTCTGAGTTCCTCTCTGAAGCTGACTGACTCCTCTTTGATGTAGTCCAGCTGTCGTGTTAGGTGGCTGATCTCCTTTCTTGACTCATCCAGGTGAGTTTCAAGGGCTGTAATTCTGCCGTTCTTGTCTCTGAAGTCGCCCTTGGCCTTTTCCAGGAGCTGTTCCGCATACTGTAGCTTGTTGGAGAGATCAGCGTAGTCTTCCTTGACTTGTTCCATTTCTTTTGTAGTAGCTACTAGTGTCTCTTTTAGCCTGGTGATCTCCTCCTCTGTGCCTTGTTCCACTTCATCTGGTTCTTCCCGTTGTTCCTGAGCCTCCAGTTCTAGCTGCGTGATGCGTCGTTGTGCGCGTGTTAGCTCCTGCTGGAGATGGGCGGCATGCCTGTCGCTCAGCTTGAGGGTGGCGATGAGTGTGTGGCTTAAGGAGCCAGTGATCTTGGCTAGTTCTTTGTGACTGTAGCTTTGACTTGGGTCTTGTCTCATGAGGCTTGTTATGTTGTCATCCAGCTGGTCCTGTGTCTGATGTTTCAGTGTTTCAGCAGCCTTAGGTAGGAGGCTATCTGTTGTGACACTTAGCCAAGTCTCGAGGTCCTCCCAGTGGCCAACAGGGTCTGTTGTGCGAGACATGTTTTGCCGCTTTGAGGGAGATCTCGAACCTAGACTGACACAGAACTTGAAGAGGAGAAAACAAAACCAAGACAACAGAGGTGTAAAGGTGCAATGTCACGTGTTGGTTGATGTGGAGTGTGTAATGGGCAGGCGAGTTTAGTTCTCAGTGACTGTGAATCTCTGGTGGGTGTGCTTCTAATTTGTAATTTCTGTGGGGAAAATAAATGAGCACACAAAGATAGAACAGCTAGAGAACAGAGAGATAAAAGAAGAGGGGGAAAAAACAGCAAGAAACAAAATATCTTTTGTCAGCTTCCCATTTGCCTATAAAAGAAAGGGTTTTCTTTTTCTTGTAAAGAAAGATAAGAGCCAATGGTAAGATGAGAGTGAGGAAGACAACACCGAATGAGGACAAAAAAAAAAAAAGACAAAAAAAAAAAAAAATTAAGTTCGATTTAGAAGGATGCTTCTAGACAGGGCTTTTGAAATGGGGATTTCTAAATAACAGGACTAATTGATATTAAAATTCCTCAGTGCGGAAGAGAACAATAGCAATGACCGTATTGGTTTCTCAGCAAGTAGGATTGACAACCAAACATAAATATGAGCGTTTTTCTAGCTGCGGGTTCAATACTTGGCGGACGACTATCGGTTCTCTTGTTGACCTACGTTAGCCTTGGCTGGGTAGGGCTCCCAGGGTGAGAAGGGAAGGTACGTTGAGAGTCAGACAATTTTGAAATGAAGTGTTCAGGTTTCACAAAATTTTTTTGATTAAATGTTTCTATAGTTCTCTGCTTTTATGATTCTCACAGGTACAACCCAAAATGGCAACGGTAGTCAAATCAGAAGAGGATAGCTGAGAGAGAGAGAAAATAGAGTTTTGCTCCCAATGTTTAGGAAAGATGACAGGGTGGTAGCGCTGTTGAGTCGATACACCTAGAGGTTGGTTTTACTGTGTTAGCAGGGATAACACTAACTAACCTAAGTATTGAGGAAAATCCTTATTTTCCTTTTGGGGTAATTAAATAACTGAAAGGGAAAAGAAGTCCCAGCAGATAGACCCAAAACTAAATTGCAAATTAAATTCAAATTTCAAATTAGTAAAGGTATTTCCTGATTAACATTTGATTAGTTAAATTTTAAAAGCCGCTAAGAGCAATACAAATTAAATTAATCAATAAGTATCTTGAAACAGGGTAGCCCAAACCCTGCTAAATTGCAGAAGAAATTACAATTTCAGAGCAATAATGACAGATTAAGTATTTAAAAATCTTTAATGTTGTTTTGATTAGATTATAAAAGCACTTACAATTCAATTATCAGCAAATATTGTAGCTATGTCAAAGCCGGAACTGAAATTAATTTATGAAATTAAATAAAAATTCCAAATCTGTAATTAAATATGAAATTAAATTAAACCATATGTCATTACAATTATAAATGTTATAGCTGAATTAATCACAACGCATCATTAAAGTAATGGGGATGAGAACCATCATTAATTATCAATAAAACAACAGCGTTTCAATTGATAAGAGTAAACAAACTAGCGTTTATTAATTTTGTATCTGTCAATGTTCTTTCCAGTGGGAGGAGAGGAGAACGGAGATTAATGAAGGTAAAAGAGAAAGAATGAGGTGAAAATGAGTTAAAGTTCAGATGTAAAGTCACTTCAACACTTCAAACACTGCGAAACACACTGCATTTAAACCCACAAAAATGCTATGTACTAACTGCTAGCCTTCAAGGCTATTTACGTTTGCATATGTTACAATACAAAGGCTCTAGCTTCAGATAGCTTAGCTCATGCTATGCTATTTCTTTAAAAATAGCTCAAACTGCCCCGGTAAAAGTTTCTTAGAACTTCCGGGTTACGGCTGTTACTATGGCAATGTATACTGAGCGCTGAACCATCTCAGCTCTTTAGAGTGAGGTAAACTAATCTACAGATTAACTGTAATTAATAAAATACGTTATTAAGATCTCGGCGGATCTCAGCACTTGTTTAAGTCTACAGACATATGGATTTAACCACAATGATTTACTTGATCAAGATTTCATAATTCTCCCATAATATAACGTTCAGACACTCTCTCTGAGCACCGCGTTCCCAAGTTCACTAGTTTTAGTGAATTAACTGGCAAGAGAACATTAATTAGCTAGATTAATGTCTCAAACCTGGGAGATAACATAGACGAATTTGATGTGGGACACGCACAAACAAATCGAACTATGGAGGCCTTTATCTTAAAAGAAAGGAAAACAAGGAACACGCTTGCTTCTTTCTTATGCGCTTTAGGGCGACTTATTTTGTCTCGGAGGACAATTAAATGCTTTACTGCAGTCATTCATTCACACACTGGCATGCCATAATAAAGTACCTATAATAGCACAACAAACTGTTTCTCTGTCTTTGATCTATTCTTCCGGATAAAATAGAACAAATACAATGCAAAATGTTTTGGTATTATGTATTTTTAGGTCAAATTTGCCCGCATTCTCCACCATATGTAAGGAAATATTAGCTCATCTCCCAATGGGATGCTGTTGCAGAGCTTAGACACGCCCCGTACTGTTTCTCGATTAAATATCATGTGGCATTGTCATGTGGGATGGATCTTTGCGTTAATACCTTATAAAGTGTCATGATATGCACACAATACAGAATCTGGAAATTCCCTTTGCTCCAAGTTTAGACAAATAACGTGAGCTTTCATTCAATACTAAACTTTCCATATCTTACACACATTTAATAGCACTATCTGTTAAAGTTATAAAAACCATACATAAAAAATTGGTGAAAGTTGCACCGATTAACTTGAGCACATCAAACATATATAAAAGGCATGAAACATTATTTGTGACTATAGTTAAACCTTCAGATTTCTTAATGGTTGTCCTTTTGAGATAGTTTGTTGAAAAGTTCAGTTCGTAGAAAGATTCTCAAGCAAGCAGGAAGCAAAGTCATGGGGTGATCCTGTATTGATTCTTTGTGTTGAGGTCCACTAATTATTAACAATTCCTGGGGCGTTTCCATACATTGGGATCATGTGATGCTGTGATACACAGGATCCTTGTATTTTGTAAAAAGAGTTAATTAAATCAGCTCCTTTTTAGGGACTCAGGATGTCAATGTACCATTAGTTTCCTCATGAGTGGGGGCATTTTGCAACAGACCTCTCCTCTGTTGTATGATCACGTTATCACTTCGCTTAATGTCGCAATGTCCTTTAGCCATTTGTTACCCTGACAAAAATGGGTCCAGACAATCTTGAGCATTGTTTTCCTCAGCTAATCATTAACTGTGTTCAGATCACAGATTGGAGGAAGTAGGCTCTTATAATTACTTTGGCCGAAGCAGCCGATTCTGCAGTTATTTACGTGACTGTTCACCGAGGTCCTACATTAAACATTACATTTGTTGATTTTGTGAACAAACCGATTGTGTTATGATGCATTTATAATGAGGATTTTCATTTGATTTTAGGTGTGTTTTATTTTGGTTATAGCTCCGCCGCCATGTGATGCGTGTCTCTAGGGCAACTTATCACACACTGGACGCATCGCATTCAGTTTGAGATAGCAGTCCAAAGCATTTCATCTACTCTCCTTTCAAACATTCACTTCAAGAATGAGCAAGTGGTGTCAATAATTTTGAATTCTGGTGATGAAAAAAAAAAAAGAGCAAACCAAATGAGAAAGTGTGGTCTATTGTAGTCAATGCACGAATGCCAGTGGTGCTGCTGGTGGACATGTAAAATGGAATATGGTCATGCAGAATATGTGCTATATGCTAAAGGGGTCATATAACGTTGCTAAAAATAACTATTTTTATTTATATATTTATTTGGGTTATTTGGTATAATGAAATGTGTTTATGTGATATGTATGTTACATAATTGTACATGTACATTATTGTTTTTCCTCTATGCCCCGCCTTTCTGAAACGCTTAGATTTTTACAAAACTCATTGTTCTGAAAAGTGAGGTGTATGCTGATTGTCCAGCTATCCAGTGCATTGTGATTGGCTGAATACCTCCAGCATGTGACGAAAATGATGTACCCTTTAACACACTGTGATGATGTCTCCCAGCAGACAAAACCAATAAAACTAATTTCAAACTAGGCATTTGTTGCATGCATTGGGGAAATAATTACTCATTATAATGACTTGTGTTTTTACGTGTTGCATTGTGATTCGTGCTGCATGCCGTTTTTGAGTGAGGAACGGCCGGCGGACTTGAGGCAACCACATGTCGACCCTAGACTCGACTCCACTTTGTCCACAGTGAAAGATGATACATCGATCCACAGCATGAAGTTTATGTATTTCCTCAGCGAACAGCATGGATCAGCTATAGGAATGATGAAGTAGACATCATCCTCTTTTAGAAGGCCAAACAAAGTAGTTTCACTTTCACGATGAACACACACAGCATCTCTACAACATGCCGGCAGTGGCAACAATAATACTACAGCGAGAATAAAAGTTATGCCTTCTTTCTTTGTGTGAACCTTTAGGTGGTGTTATACAAATCTTCCCACTCAGTGAGGTAGTGTCAAGGTTGGTAGAATACGTAAAAGTCGTGGGTCAAAAAGTGTGGCTTTCTACATGTACCAACAACATTCCGCTCCTTTCCGTTTCCAATAAGTTAGCTCCCAAATTTATTGGCCCGTTCCCTGTCACCAAAATTGTTAGTCCGTTGACAGTCCGACTCAAACTTCCTCCGGTGCACAGGAGAATTCATCCCGCCTTTCATGTATCAAAAGATCAAACCCGTGTTTTACTCCCAACCCCTGGTTCCGGAACTGATCCCTGGCCGCAAGAGATCTACCCTATATCCATCCTGTTGGCTTTCTGTTAATTCTCTGAGGTTCTGTGTGAACTTGGCTCATTAAATCATCATTACTCTTGCATTTGCTTCCTCTCATACTTCACCGTTACAGAATGATCTGACCATTCATGGAAGCAGAAAGCTCAACAATGCTGGCAGATTGCATCCATCATATCGTCTCGCCGATGGATCAGCAGTAGGAGAGCATTTCCAACACCAGACCCAGCAGATTCAACAACTTAGCATTCCCACCTGTTGCCCGCGCTGTACCAGAGACGAGCCATCGACCGGAGCCCTGCCTATCGGTTCCCCAGAGTAATGCCAGTGAGCCAAACTTCTGTAGAAAGACAGAAGGACATTCCTTACCAGATGTTCAATGCATTTCTCATTGCAGCCCCGAACGTTCAAGACGGAGGAGTCTAAAATGGCTTTCGTTCTCATGCTACTGACGGGATGGGCAGCCTTGTGGGGAATGGTGGTGTGGGAGAACTGGGACCCGTGCTGCTCCTCGTTCCCTGCACTCGCTGCAGAAACGAAGAGCGTCTTTGACCGAGCGGTAGCTGGCTGTCTGTAGATCTTAGTCAGGGTGACTGTTCTGTTGCTGACTACTCGATCGAATTTCGCACGCTGGCAGTAGAGTGCAAATGCAACGAGGAGGCGAGGATATGTTCCTGCATGGGCTGGCCGACCGTGTTCAGAGAAATTTACATGCTGGATTTACCTCCTAGACTCAACAGATTAATTGACTTGGCTCTATGGGTTGATGCCAGCATTGATCAACTGGAGCAGCACACTCGATCCACACGCACTCCCGGAAGCACTGGAGGTCATAGCAGCAGCACGGATAACACGGTCGGTCCTGTCGTCGCTAACGAGCACATGCAGATGGGGAGAGCTTGGCTGTCCCAGGAGGAGAGAAAGAGACGGAGGTCCCGTGGACTCTGCCTTTAATGTGGTGGCTCTGGACATTTCTTACACTCTTTCCCGGTAAAAGAGCAAGCCCGGTAGTAAAGTTGAGGCTACTATCCGGCGGGATATCCACCGGGAAGCCCTCATCATCCACTCTCCTCCTGGAGTGGAGGGTAATTTTGCAGACACTCATCTGGCACACCAGTTAAAACTACCCATCACATCGCTCTCCCATCAGATCTCTGTCAAAGCTTAATGATCAAGAACTCCCAAACATCACATTTATGACTGGTCCCATAACCCTCATCATCTCTGGCAATCACACAGAAACAATTCCATTCCTCCTCCTAGACTCCCCTGTTGCACCCATTGTTTTAGGCCACCTTTGGCTTGCTAAACATAATCCTCAAGTGGATTGCGGCTCGAACTCCATAACTATGTGGAGTGAGCATTGTCACGAGTCATGTATGGTGTCTGTTTGTTTGTCTCTGTCTGGTTCTGTGTTTCAGGAGAAGGCAGCGTTTTTGTCAAACGTACCCGCAGAGTACCTGGGCCGGAAGGAAGTGTTCAGTAAATCTCACGCTGCTTCTCTTCCTCCACATCATCCCTATGACTGTTCTATAGATTACCAGGAATTTATCAGTCTAAAGATAAAAAACTTTATTCTCATTCTATTCCTGAGAGGAATGCCATGGAAAAATATATTTCAGATTCTCTAGCAACGGGGTTCATCCGACCTTCCTCTTCTCCTGTGGGGTGTTTTTTTTTTTTTGTTGATAAGAAGGTTCTCTGCGACACGTCGGGCAAGTGCTTCAGAGGTTGCTAGAGAATGTGCTTTTTGTCGAGGCAGAGAAATTTATTTTTCATGCACAATCTGTTTCTTTTCTAGGTTACATAGTCTCTTCTGAGGGAGTGTGCATGGATCCTGACGAGGTTAAGGCTGTGATAGATTGGCCAAGTCCAGATTCCCGTAAGGCCCTACAGCGGTTTCTGGTATTCGCCAACATCTATCAGCATTTCATTCGTTATTTCAGCCAACTAGCCACACCTCTGACCGCCTTGACCTCCTCCAGACTTACGTTCAGGTGGTCAGATACAGCTGAGGCTACATTTACCAACCAAAAGAGCCGCTTCATTTTGGCTCCCATCTTAGTCGCCTGATCCCACACATCAGTATGTGGTGGAGGTCGACGCATCAAAGGTGGAGGTCAATGCAGTTCCTTCCCAATGCGCTTCCTCAGACGATAAGATGCATCCTTGCGCGTTTTTGTCCCATCATCTACCACCTGCCGAACGTAACTATGACATTGGTAACGGAATTGTTGTCCGTCAAGTTAGCATTGGAGGAATGGCGTCATTGGTTAGAAGGGTCGGGGTACCTTTTATCGTCTGGACTGACCATAAGAATCTTGAATATATTAGATCTGCTAAAAGACTCAACTCCAGGCATGCTCGGTGGGCACTTTTTTGGACATTTGGACTTTTCTCTCTCGTACCGCCCGGGTTCCAAAAACATCAAACCCGATTCATTATCTTTCATTTTTGATCCATCCGAACGCCCTGTCACTCCTAAGTGTATTTTACCTGAGAAATGTGTTATCTCCACACTCATATGAGAGGTCAAATCGAAGGTCAAGACTGCCTTAGGAGGGGTAAGCCCGCCATCTAATTGCATGACGGTTGTTTTGACCGTAGTGGACCGGTTCTCGAAGGCGCCACATTTTATTCACTTGCCATTACCTTCAGCCAAGGAGATAGCGATTACTGTAATTGATCACATATTTTGGTTACATGGCAGGGGTTCTCAGTTTGTGTACCAATTCTGTCAAGAGTTTTGTAAATTATTGGGAGCTACAGTTAAATTGTCTTCCCCAAAGCAATGGTCAGTCCTAGCGAGTAAACCAAGATTGGGAGAGAATGTTGCGATGTTTGGTATCCAAGAATCCTTAATCCTGGAGCAAACAACTATCTACACGTATAACTCATTACCATTGTCATCCATGGGCCTCTCTCCATTTGAGTGTAGTATAGGTTACCAGGCACCAGTTTTCCCTAGTCTGGAATCTGAAGTCGAAGTCTCCTCCGCTCACGCCTTCATCCAAAGGTGACACAGCACGTGGAGCAGAGTCTCACAGGCTCACAGATGAGGGCACGCACTAAGGCTAAGGCCTATCGCCACCGGTCAAGGCCTCCCATAAACGTTGTGGGTCAAAAACTATAGCTTTATACCAACAACATTCCACTCCGTTCTGTTTCCAATAAGTTAGCTCCCAAATTTATTGGCCCGTTCCCTGTCACCAAAATTATTAGTCCGGTGACAGTCCGACTCACACTTCCTCCGGCGTACAGGAGAATTCATCCCGCCTTTCATGTATCAAAGATCAAACCCGTGTTTTACTCCCGTATGAAATCGCATCATATGACCCATTTAATAATAGGCATGATAATAAGAAACTAGTTAATAGTGAAAATTGGTCCCTATACTAAAGTGTAACCATGTAATTAATTTGATAAAAAAAAATAAAAATAAAACTCTTAAATTATCCTCAATACAATATTTATGTAGCAAATTAGATCAAAGGGGACATTTATAATTTATTATAACTATTATAGTATGAAATCGTATAATTAACTGTAACAGAATCAATATATGTGTTCCTGTAGCTCAACTGGTAGAGCACTGCGCTAGCAAGAAAGCAAGCGCAAGGTTTGGGGTTCAATTCCCCAGGAACACATGATATGTAAAAATTGATAGCCTGAATGCACTGTAAGTCGCTTTGGATAAAAGCGTCTGCTAAATGCATAAATTTAATTTAATTTTAATTTAATATAACAATTATTTGATCTGTCCATCCTTATCCATCCTTTTAAATTCTAGGAAAGATTATTTTCTACCCAAGGAAAAATAGCTTTACTTTATGCAGTACAAGCAGTAATTTAACATTCAGCAAGGATCAACATTTTGTGACTCTGAATTGTGAGCAGCACACACAGACAATCAACTGTGAAAATAAGGGATTTAATACATTAAACTACAGCTAACATAAAACGCAATTAAGCAAAACACATATGCAGAATGAATGAATGTAAGGAAGAGAGAGAAGAGCAAAAGAATGTCAGTATTTGACATCAATTAAACACAACTTAATCATAAGAGAATTAAAAATCATCTTTAAAAAGGGGCTAAAAACTTAAATACGCATCTAAATAGTTTTAAAAGGTTACTTGCATTGGCTTCGTTGCGGAACAAGAGTCCTGATGTTGTAGACACTGGGGTTATTGATGAGTTCTTTAAGAGTGAGCTAGAGGTTTTCCTCTGGTTCTTCTGAAGTAAGGAAAGTTCTAAGCTAATTGACAAAGGTACTTGAAGATAAAAAAAATGGCAGAAAATAAGACTCAAGAGAAGAGTTTTGAAGAGTCTTGGAGAGTGTCTGTCTAAAGAAGAAGGGTTTTTGAGCAATGATTAGTCTGATTTAGGGACTTTTAATAGTTCCTAGACACACCCACCTTTTGGGTGGAATGGCCAATACCAGGCATGAATTTTTGAGCAGGAGAAGTTTTCTTGGTCTCCATTTATTGGCCATTTGCATGTTTATCGCTAGTCTGGAGGATTGGTGCAGTTTTACCCAAAATACAGTACAAATAGTATGATGTATTTCACGAATACATAGTGTAGATCATTGTTTGAGGAATAAAGAGCAGATCATTTTGATACCAAGAAAGAAACATCTAGAAGATATTAAATCAGAGATACATTCATAAACCTGAATATAAGCATTTACAGCTTAAAATACAAATAACGAGTGTTAACTATGTCAATATAGTAGGAAAACCTACAAAAAAAAAAAAAAAACACATGCATATACCAGATACATTTGTAACTGATTATTTTTAGTGTAAATAAAGAAAATGTCTTTATGTCTGTGTCTTATGTGTATTGTGAGCATGGGGGTAGTTAGCTGGCCATCAGATATTTGGAGCCAGGTACTGAGAATGACTGTTTCCCAGTACATTGGAATGTGTTTAAAATTCGATGGGGAGATGAGAGTGTGGATCTGTTTAGCATTTCCTTGAAAGTGGGGGGAACCACTGCCAATTTAGCACCCAAATAAATGTAAAATGTGGGGTCATAAAGACATAAAGCCCAAATGACAATCAATGATCCTATGCAGATGTAACATTTCTGTACTTGTGTAACATAATTATAATACCAGTTTATCCACTCCCTGGTAAGAATATAAATAAATGAGGAATTTACTGTGAATGTAACATTTTATCTTTTAATTTAAACATTTTTAAACATTTCAACATTTATAACATTTAATAAAAATAAAATGTGGCTATCAAAATATTTTTATATAATTTCTCATCCTGAAGAAAACTGATTATACAAGTCAAATGCCTTACCTTGAGGAAATCAGGTTGTTCACATGGTTTATTTGTTTTAGTTTTGTCTAATGTGCCACACACCTAAGTTTAGAATTTAAAAAATGCTACAGTTAAATAATACATAATTTTATATGGTTGTGCAGGTGCAGGGAATGAGAAACACAATGACTCAGGAACAGAGTTTGATGGGCTTTTTATTAAGGTAAAAAAAATAAAAAATAAAAAATACCCTCAGGTGAGAACAGGGAACATTGAGAATAGACGGCAACATAACTGTGGCATGGCCCACAGGTATGATGGCTTGTGGGTAGAACACTCTGCTCACATAGCATACATAGACATGAGAGTGCATGGAAAGACAAACAAACCTAAAAACTCACACTTACATTAAGTCGGTTACACCAACCACATGATCAAACACAAAACACAACATGTCTACAGAATTTATGGCAGGATTGTACTGAACCTGTGATCCTAATAAAGGAAGATACATACAGATACATCATACAGATTTTACTTTGTGGATTTTATATATCTTATAAACTTATATGAACGTACAGATGTGAAAATAATAGATGACTTTGTAGGTAACACATATGGCAACATCACTCTTGAAACAATATATAAAAATTGAGTTATCAAGTTACATTAAAAAAAGGGCCTAGGCCAAGATGTGTATACATCGAAGGTCTGCTAATTGTTACACATTTATTACAGTGGGAAAAATGTATTAAATGTTTGGCTTTAAGTCATAAAATAAGACCATAACAATTGTTCTTTCTCTTCTCTCAGTCTATTTCTTGGGACATTCTTTTCTTAGCCCTCTTCTTTGCTATCCTTTTTGGGGGCTTTGCTATTGCTCTCTACCTCTGCTCTGTCTTCTATCTCTCTCTCGCTCTCTCTGGTAAAATTCTGCATACATGCTGGTACATATTTTTAGTATTTTATAGTATATATTTTATCATCTCTTACACATATTTTGTTAGGGTGGGGCGATAAATCGACGAGCCAATTTATCACAATATTTCTGGCCGCGAGATGTAATCGATACTCTGGCACCAAATATCAATATTTTTTTAAACATACACAAGATCTAACCTACACTTGTGGGTATTTACCAATTTGGCTTACCACCTATGTGGTAAGGCAGTGCAATTGTACCTCCAAACTTCTTGTGGAGGCGCTTCCAAGATTGCGGATGGTCAGATGAATGGAAATTGTAATTCACAGCGAAGAAGAAAAATTGAGCGTGATGGTAGACCAACATCAAATCAGAGATGCGCAGGCATATTATGTTTTTTATTCCTCTGCACAATCTGACTTTGCTGGTTTCGTCTGGTCAGAGGAGAACTGGCCCTCCAACTGAGCCTGGTTTCTCCATTTTTTCTCCATTCTGTCACAGATGGTGTTTTGGTTCCTTGTCGCTGTCGCCTATGGCTTGTTTAGTTGGGGTCACTTCATTTACAGCAATATCATTGAATCTCTCTCTCTTTAGATATATTACAAGTGTGCATTATGCAGTGTGGGCAGTGGACACTAACTGGCAGAAACATATATCTACACCTATGGCATGGGCGACGAAACAAAACCTTGTCAGAGCCGTAATGTGGCACAGATGTGTGTGTGTGCTTGCTTACCGCAAGTCTATATTTTAAATAATGAATTTTTCATGAACTGAAGTCAAGATCTAAGACTTTTTCTCAGTACACAAAAGGCCTGTTTCTCTCAAATATTGTTCACAAATATGTCTAAATCTATGTTACTGAACACTTCTCCTTTGCCGAGATAATCCTTCCAATTCACAGGTGTGGCATATCAAGATGCTGATTCGACAGAATGATTATTGCACAGGTGTCCCTTAGGTTAGCCACAAATTAAGGCCACTCTAAAATGTGCAGTTTTACTCTATTTGTGGCAAATAGAAAATAGAAATAGAAAATCAGTCAGTATCTTGTGTGATCACCATTTTTCCTCACGCAGTGCAACACATCTCCTTCACAGTTGATCAAGTTGTTGATTGTTACCTGTGTAATGTTCATCCACTCCTCTTCAATGGTTCACGAGTTCACACTTACATACAATTGGGAGGGTAAAGTTTAATGCGTATTTGACGTGCTGTCCGGAGGGAGGGCTCCGAGCTCGGAGTTCGGCCCGAGCCCAGAGTACTCCCCCCTACCCTATGTAAGTGGTTTAGGACTAGAAGTGTGGAGAAGGGGTGGTGGAGGGATGCTGCGAGACTGTCAAATGAATTGAGGTGAGACTGCTGTATATATACCTCTTATCTTTGATTGCTGAGTGCTCTCCACCTGTGTTAATTATCTGCTTGTGCTTCTCCCGAACTTTGTTAATAAAACATCATTTCACGAGTTCACACTTACATACAATTGGGAGGGTAAAGTTTAATGCGTATTTGGCGTGCTGTCCGGAGGGAGGGCTCCGAGCTCGGAGTTCGGCCCGAACCCAAAGTACTCCCCCAATAAGCTAAAGAGCAGAGGACAGCCGCCAAACTAAAATACCCCCCCAAATGAGTGCCACGTTTGGCGGGCTGGCGTCTCTAGAAAGGGTCTGAATGTTCGGCCAGTGGGCCTGTGATGGCGGCTCACTGTACCTGGATTGACAGGCCCTGCCGTCTTGCAACGGGGACCGTTCAGGCATTTTTTTAATTTTTTTTTTTTTTCTGGACACAAAGAGAAAAACAGGAAAGAGGAAAATGAGAGCTTGACCGGGAGATTTTCTCACACTACGTCCGCTGTGAGACCTAATGCTCGCTGGACAAAAGAGAAAACGTAAGTGCTCTACCGGAAAAGTTCTCGCTTTGTCCGCTGTGAGACCGAATGCTCGCTGGACAGAAAGAGAAAGAGAAAATGAGAGCTTGACCGGGAGATTTTCTCACACTGCGTCCGCTTTGAGACCAATGCTCGCTGGACGGAAGAGAAAACGTAAGCGCTCTACCGGGAAGTTCTCACTGCGTCCGCTGTGAGACCGAAAGCTCGCTGTACAGAAAGAAAAACAGGAAAGAGAGAAAATGAGAGCTTGACCGGGAGATTTTCTCACACGCGTCTGCTGTGAGACCTAATGCTCGCTGGACGAAAGAGAAAACGTAAGTGCTCTACCAGGAAGTTCTCACTGCGTCCGCTGTGAGACCGAATGCTCGCTGGACAGAAAGAGAAACAGGAAAGAGAGAAAATGAGAGCTTGACCGGGAGATTTTCTCACACTGCGTCCGCTTTGAGACCAATGCTCGCTGGACGGAAGAGAAAACGTAAGTGCTCTACCGGGAAGTTCTCGCTGCGTCCGCTGTGAGACCGAATGCTCGCTGGACAGACGAAAGAGAAAACTTTTTTTTTTTTTTTCTTCTCCTCATTCAATAAGTGATTGGTGAGCTTTTTTAATGTGGAATCGGTTGGTCCGGATATAGCTGTGGAAAGCATCTGAGGACCATCTCCCAAGGGCTTGTATTTGCTGTTGGGAGAGGCCTTTTTGGGCTGCTGAAGTTGCTGCCCCATTACGGAATGAGTGACTTGAAAAATTCTTTACTTGAATGCCTGACTGTTGGAGAACGGCTTTGAGGTGTTTCTGGAACCAAAAACGAGTCACAGGTTTTTTGGATTCGTATATGAATAGGGGTTCCAGAGGAGATTTGGCCTGAGAGCTTCTGAGAGAATATGCCAGAACTGACTGGTATGGTTGGATTGGCGATGACAGATTAAAAATGTATATGAAATTGCCTTTTTTGGTTTGGTCGGTCTTTGTTTAATCAAATATGAAATTGATTCACCATCTATTACTGATAAGTCTGAGATGGTGGGGTGGATTTTTGGGTCGAAGTTGGAAGTGATTGTGAATTCCGAACATCTGAGAAAACCAAAAAAGGCTAGGACAAACATAGCGTCAAGTGTGCGAGCGGTACTGATGGGCTGGTAGCCTGTGCGGAGGGCGCGAATGCATTTGGTTGAGAATGTCTAACGTTATGGGTTGTCTAGCGTCGGTACGGCTGGGCTGGGATCTTTGAATCCCTTTGATCAGGAGGGAGGTTTGTGAGTTGTTTATCTCGGGGGAAGGAGTGGCGTACATCAATTTATGGAAAAACTGGATGCCGCTCAAGCAGTGTTGTGTACTCGAGACTCGGACTCGGTCTTGGACTCGGTCTCGAGACCGTATTTTAATGGTCTCGGTCTTGTCATGGACTCGTGTGCATTTTGACTCGGTATTGACTCGGACTCGAACATATTAGGAATCGGACTTATGCCCGAGTCCACTCGAGTCCCAATCAAAATATTTCATGATTATTACTGTATGTTAATGTTTATTTGAATTGATGTTAAATTGAAATTGATTGACACATCCAATGACTGGTGATTTTCTTTTGGCGTGAGACGTTAAGCCAGCGACACACCGGATGTGTGGCGCAAGCGTCTCAGCTGCGTGGCGTGTCTGTTTTTAATTCGGCTCCCATGTTAACAGGTTAGATCTTGCAGACTGCCTGCGTGAGACGAAAAAAAAAAGTTGATATTGTTGTCATGAAGACAAGAGCCTGGTTTTTCGGATGCCTCCCTCTATGTCACCTACAGCCGCAGCAGCGTGCCAAGCGCCGCGTGCAGGCACGCTTCTGGTGTGTAAAGACAGAAAACGCGAAGCAGCCACCACGCTTCTGGCACGCAGTAGAGACGCCACGCAGCCAGTGTGTCACCGGCCTTAAGTTACCCTCCTGCCATCCGCCTGTAGTGATCCCGCTTTCCAGAAAGCCACATTGCTACATTATTTCTCTCAACTGTGTTATTTTTTACAAAGTAGGACAAAATGGTCACAGAAAAAAAAAAAATCGTTTAATTAAATTATATAATGAATACAGACACAGACTGACTGTCTCAACACTAAACATCTCCCCCTCCAAAAATGTCTGACAGAATGCATTGAACTTATATGGCATTTCATCCAGCTTTCTTCCCCTGGCACATACACACTTTTGCATGAAATTTTCCTGGACAGTCAGTCGGCTCTTGTGTGGATGCCTTCCGTAACTAAAAAAAACTTCGACTAGTGTGTATTTTACCATTAAAACGCACCATCCAGGGAAATTAGCATTAGATTATCCGATGCTGTTACAGAAAGTGATAAAATGGTAACTGTTGTCAGTCCCCGCTTCCTCTGCGCCAGTAGAGAGAGTTTTTAGTCTGGGTGGATTGATCATGAGACCACATCATGCTTGGTTGGGTAGCAGGATGGTCTCCTCACTTATTTTTTTGAAAAGTAGTTGTAATACTACAGTTGCCCATCTGTAATCTTCACAACATCTAAAGTGAACATAATCCAAGCCATTGTAAGGATATTAGCAGTCATTAGTTAAGCTTCAAGGTTAAAAGTTATGTAAAAGCTGTTACAGTTGAACATTTACAGGTATAGTGGTACAGTAATGTTACTTGTACTAGAAAGGTTATATGGATGTGTATAGTGGTACAACGATGTTATGTGAAAATGAGCACTTAATATTGACAAGTAACAATTCATAATACTATAGTAAAATTAACTTTACACCACATACTATGTGGCCCTTTTACCCTTTATTGTTTCCACCTAACATTTTACATACTCTTGAAGATTTCTATAGGTCTTGTCTGAGACCCAATCTCTCTGGTCTCGGTCTTGACTCGGACTCGACCCTTTCTGAACTCGGTCTTGACTCTGACTCGACCCTTTCTGAACTCGGTCTTGACTCGGACTCGACCCTCTCTGGACTCGATCTGGACTCGGACTCGAATGAGCTGGTCTAGACTACAACACTGCGCTCAAGTATCCTTTGATGGACCCGACTTGGAGGCCCTTAATGCTATTAAGGTAGGAAATAAAAGAGGTGACTGAAAGAAGAGAGAAATCAGGGAAAGGCATGTTATAAGAGATGTGGAATGTTTTGAAACATCTCCAAGCCGTCACGTAGGATTGGAGGGTTCTGGGAGAAACTGCTTTGAGGATAGTGTCGAGCGATGCGTCAAGCAGGGGTTTTAACAGGTGGGTTACGGGAATATTAGTTCTGAATAGCGAGGTACTGGAGTTGGGAATTGATCCGCCTCTGGAGCCAGCGTCCTGAATTTCTGAAACAGAAAACGAGACAGGGAGTCAGCGATTTGGTTTTCTGACCCAGGGATATGTTTAGCAGTTATGATAAATTGGTCGCAAGCTGAAATCCAGGTGAGAAGCCTTAACAGTGGCATTAGAGCCGGTGAATGGGAACGGCCTTTGTTAATGCAATGCACTGTTGCATCGTTGTCGCAATGCACTAAAATGCTACTAGCGGCCCATTCTTTCCCCCACAGAAAAGCAGCTACTACGAGAGGGTAGAGCTCGGATAGAGCTGAGGATTGAGATATGTCCTGGAGCTGCGGTGGCCACGGAGCCGCGAACCAACGACCTTGAAAAAATCCCCCGAAACCGATTGAGGGGGCGGCGTCTGTGTACAGTTGGATATCGGTCGGGGACGAAACCAAGTTGTTATAGAAAAAGGATAGGCCATTCCACTTGTTTAGAAATGTTAACCATAGCCTGACATGCTTGATTTATGGAAATAAGTTCCTCTAGTGAGTGAACGGAGGACGCGAGTGAGAGGAGATGCGATATAAAGGAGCGGCCCTGCGGAATGATGCGCATTGCGAAATTTAAATGTCCGAGCAGGGATAGGAGTTCGCGTTTTGAACAATTAAATTTTTTAAGGAAAGCCGAGGAGATGAGAATTATTCGGTCAATTTTCTCTTTGGGCAGGGATGCTTGGAATTTGTCTGAATCCAAATGAATTCCTAGGAACTCGATTGATGTAGCGGGGCCCATGGTTTTTTCCTAGCTCAGAAAAATCGTTTTGGACTGTGAGGATGTGCGCGGCTGGGATGGCATTGGGAGGCGAGACTATAAAAAAATCGTCTAGCAAGTGAATGAGGTGGGGAATGGCGTAGTTGTTCGCCAAAATCCAGCAGACGGCTTCTGATAGCATGTCGAAAATTTTTGGGCTGCTTTTGCATCCCAAAGCTAAACGCACTGCGAAATAATATTTCCCGAGCCAGCAAACTCCAAATAGATGCCATGAATCTGGATGTATGGGCATTACTTTGAAAGCAGATGTAATGTCAATTTTTGCAAGCCAAGCACCCCGACCTACGATTTTGATTATGTCGATAGCCTGATCTATGTCCTGGTATTTCAACGAAAATTCATCGAGAGGGATCAAGCTGTTTATGCTTGGGAAAGGGGAATTGTGCGGCGCTGACAGATCGATTATTAGGCGTTTTTTACCCGAGAATTTCCTTGTAGCCACTCCAATGGGGCTAATACGAAACAGATCAAATGGAGGATTGTCAAACGGACCGATCATGAAGCCTGACTCAACTTCTTTTTTGATCAGTTTGTTTACGACTTCAGGTTCTATGAGGGCAGATTGAAGATGATTACATGTGATGTTTTGGGAGATTGGGCACTCTAAGCCGGGTTTAAAGCCATTTTTTAATCCTGACAGCAGATAATGAGTAAATTCGGCATCTGGGAGATGAGCTAGTTCGAAGTGCATGCGCAAAATATTTACAGGAGTCGCCAGATAATTTTGAGATTTTTTATTCACAGATTTGTAAACTGTGAATAATGCATGAGCATGACGCATTCATAAATTACAGATGTGCATAAACCGGCAGCGCGCTCGGTTACATTTACCCTTGTTAAAATGGTTACAGGGCTGTCGGCTTTCGTCGAATGGGGAGTCCTGGTTTGCTTGGATGGTTGCTGCCTGAGGCACGTAGCTGGTGGATTTAGCGGTGTTTGTTCCCACGTAGGGAAGAGTGGAAGGGTTAACCTGCGGGCACGATGCGGTTGAGTGCGTAACTGACCTGCAAACTGCGCAAGTGATATTTTTGCAACCTAAAAAAACACTCTGCTGTGGAGATCGGAGTCGAGTGCGCCCCAGTATGCGCTTTGATTCCACTGTGCGACTCGCACTGCACTTTTTGCTGAGAAGAGTTTATGGTACGTGTAGCCCAGCCCCATAGGACAGCGCAAGCTCAGCTATGATTGCTTGATAATCATTCAGTTCACGCCGCCTGTGGGGGAAAGCTGAACAGATGATTTCAGTGAAACGGGAAAAAGCAATTGCAAATTCAGGAAATGAAAGAACGCGAGATGAGTGAGTGTTTGTATTTTTTTTAGGGTAACTGAAAAATCACTGCAATCTATACGGCGGTCTGGTTCCGCTGCGGGGATCTGTGCGCGGATGCTTTGGGATACCGGTGGTGGTTCCATGACGACTGCGTTGGATGTAACAGGCATCGGAGTCGCTGTGAAGAGAGAATAAGGTGATTTAGTTTGTATGAGAGAGCTAGGAAGGGTATAATCCGGGGCTGCGAATGTTGGCGGCGGCCTCACGCTTAGATGACCCGCTGTGGTTTGAAAAGGAAAGTTAGTTGGAGGGTATGACGAACAGGGAGGATTATAATTTGAAGTGTGGGCTTGAACTGCAAGCGGAGGCTAGCTAAAGACCTGTTTCTGCGGCTTGATGGGCGAAGCGAGCCGGATCCTGTGCGGGAACACGACAGTGGTAGCTGGGCAGGCGAATTTTGTTCCCTGCGGGCTTGGCTCTGCCTGTGGGTCGTCTTTGGAGTCGACTGTAGGGAAACGTACAGATCATACAGCTCCGCTTTGTTCATTTTTCGCGAAGCCTGTATGTCCGAGTTGCCGAGCGCTTCCCTCAATCCAGCTACGGTCCACTTCCCGATAGGTGGGATCGTCGGGACGGCCGAGCGGTAGGAGGAGGCCGGGGAAGAAGGTGAAAGCCTTGCCGGGGGCGGTGAAGACTGGCCTCGGCGTCTTGGTGAGCGTAGGGCTGTTCGGACCGGTGTGCAACAATGTGGAGCAACATTTTTTTTTATTGCGTTTATTATTTTGTTTAGTGCAGTGGATTTCAACCAGTGGGTCACAATGGTATTGCAGGTGGGCTGCCAATTACTAATAAAAAAAATAATAATATAGTTAATATATGTAAAAATTTAAAAATCATAACATTATAACATCATTTCATATATATAATTAAAAAACAAAAAATAAATATTAAACTGTAACTATGTTTCCACTATTCGAGCTTGCGGATTGGTTTAAGAATAAATCGTGTCTTTGTTTTTGCTTTTCCCTTCAACACAGCTGCTGCATGCAGCACAGCTGCTCATTGGTTTCTCGCCAGGTTTTTTGCTCTATATCTGCTCTCAGTTTACGCTTGTCACTAGAGTCTGACTCTAGTCTTGCTTTGTCCAGTGCTCCAGTTCTCTGCCTATTTTGACTGCTCATCTCAAAACTGCTCTGCATGTTCCCTCCTGACTTTTTGCTGCCGACTGTCTACCCACTGCCAAGCTCTGCCTGGATCTGGTTTTCCCATTTTGCTGAGCGGGGCCAGTCTTGAGTTATTTTCTGTTCATTGCCAGTTCATTCAATAAAAAAAAAGTTAACAATCTTGC
Source organism: Carassius auratus (assembly GCF_003368295.1). Taxonomy (NCBI): domain Eukaryota; kingdom Metazoa; phylum Chordata; class Actinopteri; order Cypriniformes; family Cyprinidae; genus Carassius; species Carassius auratus. Next base: position 17,503,643 of record NC_039246.1, read on the forward strand.
TTCTGAATACCAAGTTATTAACCCAACAAAAGCAGGGTTTTGCAGTGGGCGGCGCAAACATATGTGCTTGGTTGTGTGGGCTGCGAGTTGAAAAAGGTTGGGAACCACTGGTTTAGTGTAATATGTTATTACTTTAATAAATCCTTCAATCACAAACTAGTGCAAACTAATATTGTTTTTTTATGTCTTACAATCTTACTTGTTGTTTTCAGTTTTTACACCAAAAAGTTGAGAAAACTAAAAAATCTGCTAATGCTACTTGCTTTAACTTTTAAGTCTTCTCAACATTTTATTTTTTTACAGTGATGCTTTAAAGTTTAGCACACACACAAATGATAATTTCTAAATATAATATGACATATAACAAATAAAACATTGCATTAGCATTATTGAATAAGATACTGATTCAGCAAGTCAACACATTACAAATGAATGAACGACTCCCAAAGACTAGGGTGGAGAACTAATCATTTAGCATGGGCTGGGAAGGTGAGAGATTTTGGAAGGGGACCCCCACAAAAATGATAACGCTGAATGAGGCACTGTTGGCACCATTTAAAGAAGTGTATCATTAAAATGATGCAGTGAAACTTCTCAATTGAATATTATTACATTTAGTGACATAATTTGCCATACCACAGTTGTAAGGCGTGGCCAATGACAAGGTGAGGACTCATGAACAGAGTGTGATAGTTTTTTAATACATTAATAAAAACCACAGAAACTGTCAGAACAACCCGTCCACAAAACTGAACACAGACAAGAGACTGCATGGCAAGACAATTATTCCTAAAGTAATACAATCCCACAAAGATAAAAACACAAAATTACGTTTTCAGATACAAAACATTAAAACACACAAGGCAGATCATGTGCCATATACAGAAGTTGTTGCTGTAGATAAACTTCTAATAATTGCATATTTCTTTGTGAAAAAAAAAATATATATATATATTATTGGGTGCTTCAGTATACTTTAATGTATTTCTACAGCTCTTGTTATAATTTAAATCTGATAAATTGCTAAAAAAAAAAAAAAAAAAATTACCTCACGACAGTCCATCAATCAACATCTTGCAAACTGAAAAGTGTTGTAAAGTAAAAAGTAAAAAGTAGCGCTGAGGTCCAACTAACGATGTGTTGAATGGATCGTTCACCCAAAACAGAAAAATATGTCATCATTTACTCACCCTCAAGTTGTTACAAACCGGTATGAATTAATTTCTTCTGTTGATATTTTGAAGACTGTTGGTAACCAAACATTTCATGGTAGCCATTGACTTTTTCACGGCGTGGTAGAGACGGCGCCATGGAAAGAGCAAGGTCTGGGTCCAAATGCAGGGAAGAGACACTTTATTATAAAAAGAACAAAAAGGCCAACAAGGCAAAGCAAAACTGGCATAAACACGATCACTGGGAAACCACACACAACTCGAGAAACACTATAGAATTCATCATCAACATTAACAAGTACAATTAATCCAGGCAGGACGAGTGGTGGGAGAGAGGAGAATATATGTAGGTGAACAAATGGGAATCAGCTGTGTGTGTCTAAGTGAGTGAGCAGATGCAAAACAGGTGTACCGAGTGAACCAGGTGTATGTGAATGATGATTGAGTCCGGGAGATGGGGAAGTGTCGCCCTCTGGTGGTGAGAGGGAGGAACACCGGGTCCGGACTCATGACAGAAGGACCCTTCCCCTAAGGAACGGATTCCAGACGTTCCAGCGGCCCCTGACCAAGGGGAGGGGCCGTGCGGGGGGCTGGGGGTCCAGGTCCGTGTGCTGGAGGGGGGCCTGGGGACTGAGGCAGAGCCGGTGGGGTGGGAACCCAGGGCAGAACCACGACCGTGAGTGGACAACGTGGCCTCTGTGACTCGTGAGCGGCACCCGCCGCCTCCTCGGGGAACTCGTGAGCGGCACCTGCCGCCTCCTCCTCGAGGGACTCGTGAGCGGCACCCGCCGCCTCCTCAGGGGACTCGTGAGCGGCACCCGCCGCCTCCTCGGGGGACTCGTGAGCGGCAAGCCCCGCCTACTCGGGGGACTCGTGAACGGCAAGCCCCGCCTCCTCGGGGGACTCGTGAGCGGCACCCGCCGCCGCCTCCTCGAGGGACTCGTGAGCGGCACCCGCCGCCGCCTCCTCGAGGGACTCGTGAGCGGCACTCGCCGCCTCCTCCTCGAGGGACTCGTGAACGGCACCTGTCGCCTCCTCCTCGAGGGACTCATGAGCGGCACCCGCCGCCTCCTCTTCGAGGGACTCGTGAGCGGCACCCGCCGCCTCCTCCTCGAGGGACTCGTGAGCGGCACTCGCCGCCTCCTCCTCGAGGGACTCGTGAACGGCACCTGTCGCCTCCTCCTCGAGGGACTCGTGAGGGGCACCCGCCGACTCCTCTGGGGACTCGTGAACAGCAAGCCCCGCCTCCTCTGGGGACTCGTGGACAGCACCCGCCGCCTCCTCTGGGGACACGTCGACGGCACCCGCCGCCTCGCTGGGAACTTCCTGGGTCAGCACCCCCGCCCTGACAGCTGAGCCACTCAACTCCAGAGCCAGGTTCACGTAGTCCTCCAGTGTCTCGTCGGGGTGCCAGTATGGCATGGAAGATTTAAAGGGCTCGGCCAGTCCTCCCCAGAAGAAGACCATTAGACAGGTCTTCTCTGTCGCTGACTGCCGAGCCGACCCCACAAAGTCCCAAGCATAATCCTCCATACTCCGAACTCCCTGGCGGACATCGAGGATCCTCCCTGCTGGACCCATCTCTGCTGCCTGGATTCTGTCACGGCGCGGTAGAGATGGCGCCGTGGAAAGAGCAAGGTCTGGGTCCAAATGCAGGGAAGAGACACTTTATTATAAAAAGAACAAAAAGGCCAACAAGGCAAAACAAAACTGGCATAAACACGATCACTGGGAAACCACACACAACTCGAGAAACACTATATAATTCACCATCAACATTAACAAGTACAATTAATCCAGGCAGGACGAGTGGTGGGAGAGAGGAGAATATATGTAGGTGAACAAATGGGAATCAGCTGTGTGTGTCTAAGTGCGTGAGCGGATGCAAAACAGGTGTACCGAGTGAACCAGGTGTATGTGAATGATGAATGAGTCCGGGAGATGGGGAAGTGTCGCCCTCTGGTGGTGAGAGGGAGGAACACCGGGTCCGGACTCATGACAGGACATTAACAAGTACAATTAATCCAAGCAGGACGAGTGGTGGGAGAGAGAATATATTTAGGTGAACAAATGGGAATCAGCTGTGTGTGTCTAAGTGAGTGAGCGGATGCAAAACAGGTGTACCGAGTGAACCAGGTGTATGTGAATGATGAATGAGTCCGGGAGATGGGGAAGTGTCGCCATCTGGTGGTGAGAGGGAGGAACACCGGGTCCGGACTCATGACAGACTTGAGCCAATGAATAGTTCACCTCTTGAGAATTTGGATCCTAGTTGTTCGTTATTTTGTCACGTGACATGACAGCCATTTTGGATACTGAAATGAATAACTCCCAAACTTTCTTACAAACGATTTACAGCTACTGACACATTTCTGGTCTCAAATTTTAACTAATTTATACATTAGTGAATTTCTCTAATGATCATTTCCATAACATTGAATGTGGTAATACACAGTGGGTTAATACTTTACACTTTATCTACATGATGGGGAAAATCACATTGATAATTCCTAAATATAAAACAACATACAACAAATACAACATTACATTATATTAATGAATAAGATACTGATCTATAGGAAGTCGTCACATTACAATTGAATGAGTACTATAGAGGAATGCTAATCATTTAGCATAGGCTGGAAAGGTGGGATGTTGTGGATGGGGACCTTCCAAGATGCTAACAAAGAATTAAAATCTTATTTTAAGTATTAAGTAAAAAGTAGTGCTAAGTTCCAACTGAAGAAGTGTTGTTTGGTTATGAACATGCATAATAATAATATAAATATCTATAGGCGTTTTTGTAAATTTAGATTGCCAATCCGTGTGCTGCGCTCCAGCCTGGCGCTTTCAGTGAAGATGGCCAGGCTTGCAGATGGATCTGGCGGGGGATCTCGAGTCTGCCGAGGCACGCTCTCACAATTCATCCGCCAGTTCCGATGCTCTCTCGCCTCGTGCGGAAGCCTGTCCCACGGCTTTTTCCGCACAAGTGGAGAGCCCGTTGCTTAAGCTGACTGCTTCCAAGGAAGTAGACGTGCTCAGCATTGAAGGCAGGGATTTTGGGTATGACTCGCCACCCCGTGTCCCCGCATATGAGGAGCTGGTAGAGGTTGACTCTCATGCAGTGGCCTGTCTTAATATCAGTTGGCTACATGAGAGGCAGGAAACGCTTATTAAAAGCAAGTTGGACGAGCGTTTCCTGCAGCACAGAGAGCAACCTTGTCATCGGGGTTTACCATTCTTTCCCAATTCACACAAAGAGTTGTGTATATCGTGGAACAAACCACATTCATCTCACGTGTCCAACCCCCCTGTGTTAAACTATAGTAATATCTTTGGGGGGGGGGGGGGGGGGTTATGGGTTGATGCCTCGGGTGGAACAGCCACTTGCCACCTATTTAGCCCCCGAGTCGGCATCATCCCTAAAAACTCTGGTGCTGCCCACTAAGCTGTGCCGTGATACATCTGCGTTAGTGGGCAAGGCTTATATCGCTGTATGTCGGGCTGGCGATAGTCTGCATACAATGGCAGTACTGCAAGCATACCAGGCCGACCTTATTAAGGATATTGATGAGGGCAAGGTTCCAACTCTGGAAATTATTGCAGAGTTGAGGAAGGCTGCAGATCTGTCTCTCAGAGTCACCAAGGAAACGGCCCGTGCTATCAGCCGTTCCATGGCAGCAATGGTGGTCTCGGAGAAACACTTATGGTTAAGACAGGGCTTTCCTCCTTGATGCCCCCCGATTTTGCCTTCTGGCATGTTCGGCGACTCGGTTAATGTCGTCATCGACAGGTTTCAGGAGGCAAAGAAACAGTCTGCAGCCGTCAAACAATACCTCGCTCACCGCTCGAGGCCTAAGAAGCCTGCCCCATAGATGACGCTCTCAGTCGAAGCCTCACCCTAAACCGGGCGACCTGAGGGCCGTCCTGCAGGCGAAGAAGGCTTCAACGAAGAGATCCTAGCCCCCTCTGCAGGTGGCCCCACCCATGTGGGAGCAATCGAGGTCACCTCCTCCGTGGAGCACGCAGGAAATCAATGTCGACTTCCCGTCGTTAAGTGCGCTTCAGGACGCATCGGTCTCCAGCAAACGCGCCCTGCACTGTCCACCCCACAGGCTTGTGGCCAGGCATCATTCGCGTCCACACATCGAGAATCATTTTTGGTCGAACCCTGCCGGAGATCTGCTTCAGGGGGCCAAGAATGATTCCCGATTAATACCCGAAGCCAGCCTCGAGAGGCTGGTCCCCTTAGTAAAGTATTTTGATGCATGGAAAAATCTCACTAATATTTCTCGTTGGGCTCTGGGCACTATTCAAAGGGGGACAGACTACAGTTCAGTTCCTGCCCACCAAAGCTCAATGGGGTGGTCTGGACTGTAGTCAACCCAGAGCAGAGTCAGGTATTGGAACAAGAAGTAAACTCTCTGCTGGTAAAGGAGGCTATAGAACATATTCCTTCTCCAGACAGGGAGTCCGGGTTCTACAGCTGCTACTTCTTAGTTCCCAAGAAGGATGGGGGGTTGCGTCCAAAAATAGATCTCAGGCACTTGAATCGGTCTCTGAGGAGATTCAGGTTCAAGATTCTCACTATTCCCATCATCGTGAACCAAATTCAATCCGAGGATTGGTTTGTCACGATAGATCTGAAGTACGCATATTTCCACATTTCCATCCTTCCATCTCACAGGAAGTTCCTGAGGTACGCCTTTGGGGGCGAGACATACCAATATCGGATTCTTCCGTTCGGCCTAGCTCTCTCCCCTTGCACATTTACAAAATGTATGGATGCAGCTCTTGCACTGCTGAGGCTTCAGGATCTCAGGGTTCTCAATTATATCGACGACTGTCTGATTCTAGCCCAGTCACAAGAGCTGGCAGTTTTGGCATCGAGATGTTGTCCTTGCCCACATCCAGAGCCTGGGGGTGAGACTCAACACGAAAAAGAGCGTGTTGGCACCAGCCCAGAGAACCACGTTCCTGGGAGTGGTGTGGGATTCGGTCAAGATGCGGGCACAATTGTCTCCTGCATGGATCGTATCCATCCTGACCACGGTGACCAGGATAAAGCTAGGCCAGGCCATCACTGTAAAACATTTCCAGAGAGTGTTAGGTCTCATAGCAGCAGCATCTAATATCATTCCATTCGGTCTCCTGCACATGAGGCCCTTGCATTACCCAAGGGGAAACCCATTTTGCATGCCTTCATTCCCTATCTATGTGGAAGAGAGCTTGGTTTCAGTCCCAAGGTCTCTTGCTGGGAGCGTCATGTCACCGGAACGCAGTCTCGACAGACACCTCCCTCACGGGCTAGGGCGAGCTCATGTACTGCCACTTTATGAGAGGTCTATGGCAGGACCATCATTCCTCCTGGCATATAAACTGCCTGGAAATGTTGGCGGTGTTCCGAGCTCTGAGGAGCTTCCTGCCGGATCTCAAGGGTCATCACGTCCTTGTAAGGATGGACAATATGTCGATGGTGGCCTATATAAACCATCAAGGTGGTCTGAGGTCTCACCTCAGACAACTGCATCCCTTCGCCACACCTCCCCCTGCCTGGGACCGTTTGCCTATGAAACACACCCATAACATGTCTCCCTGATATCACACACACCCCACCATTTCACCAGTGGAGGGAAAATGAATAAATACTAAGTAGATTGCAAAACTATCACGACAGAAGCAGATGTTTGGTCTTTACATTAAGACTTAAGGCTAATTTATAATTCTGCATCAAACCTACACTGTAGCCTATGCAAAGACACACATCCTAAACCATAGCCTACGCCGTAGCCTGACATGCACCTCTCCAAAAATCTAACAGCGCATCAATTCTAAACGGGCCACAAGCGCTGTGATTGGTCTGCTAGAATCCCTCCGTCTGTATGTATTTTGTGTGTGTTTATGTGCACTTTAATATTTCAATATTAAACTCATTATTGCACCACACCTGTTTCCTATCAGGGACACTATAAAGATTGCACACATCGCTGAATATTGTTTAGCCATATCCTGTTCCTTGTCTCTGTGTTTACTTGCCTTGTATTCTTGTTTTTTTATAACTTGGACTTTATCAGATTACTCTTTTGTCTCACCCTGGATTGTATCTGTCTGCTGGTGTTTGACCTTGCCTGTTTTTGACCACACTCTTGTCAAATAAAAGCTGCATTTGGAACACTGTTGTCACGCCTCCCACGTTACAACATCAGTATATTATCTAAATGTAAATATCTAGAGAGCAGTTTTGGGGGTAAGGCATTTCAAGTAACATGAATTACATAATCAGATTACTTTTATCAAGTAACTAATAAATGTGTTAATTAGTTACTTTTTCAAATAAGTAATGCAAGTTACTTTGTTCTCCCATTTATTCACTGACACATCTGCCCGTGTTAAGAGAAATTGAGAGTGAGGTACAGACACGGAGGCACTTCTTTCAGGCTGAGGCTTATTTGTTTTACTTTTGGTGTGAAAGGTCCTTTGCAGTTGACAAAAATATATGTATATTGGGGTATTTATCATTAAAAACAAATAAACAAGCCCAGCTCAGGTGACAAAATGTAACGCAAAAGGAACACAATGCTTTACTTTCCATAAAATAACTAAGCAATGCAAATACTTTTATGGAGTAATGCAATACTGTATAGCATTACTTTTAAAAGTAACCTTCCCCAACACTGAAAAGTTTATTCGGATCACACTGTAAAATAGTGATGTTCTTCTGCAACAGTTTTCTTTTGTTTTCCAGTGCAAATGTCTATAGATTCTTAAATCAAGATTATTTGGAGATTATTTAATTACATATCATGTTTCTTAGTTTGTGTAAATAGTTAAAGACCAAGACAATTTTCCAAATTAATTTTAATAAAATATTTAAGGAAGAAAAACACTTGTTCCTGGTTATGTTTACACAATAAAATCCCCAGTGTTAGACAAATACTGCTTAGTTTTCATTTGTTCCTGAACTATAGAATGTAAAATGAACACTAAAGCAGTGTTGTAGTTGAAATAAAGTAGATTCACTCTACCAGGCACAAATTATGACTGAACATTTGTGACGTGATGAGGTTAACAAGCAGAATCACTTCAAGATAAGAGGAACAGCAAGACCAGAAAAAAGTGAAGAGGTGAGCAGAAGCACATCAATTACAACTGACAGCCATACAGCCTTAGATGAAATCAATATCTCACCAGAGGATGATTAAACAACTCCAAAAACAAATTTACCATATTCACTTATTACAAAAAAAGTTTGGTTTTATTTCTTACATGTACAAAGGTTATTGAAGAATGTTACCATTATAGTGATTATTTTCTTCAGTATTGCACTTGGGCATTTACTTTTTTTTTTATTAATTCTGTTTCAGCAATGGTTGAATCACTATTTTTTACAATATTTAATGCTCCTGACTGCACATAGTAAAGTCATCTGCTTTCATGTGCACTTAAAAAAAGTGTCTGACAACTGGATTTGGATATATGTGATCTCCCAAATAAGTATGAAAGTCTTTAAAAAAAGCAACTTTCAGTTTTTAACTTTCAGTATCAAGTTGTTATTAACATTTTTGTTATGCAATGTACATAAGCTCTTTTTAACTGATTTTAACAGATTTGTGTACAAATCTTATAAAGCATGGAGACAGTTTCTCTGATGATTTGAAACAGTTTTCCAGTTCACTAGTGGCATGTATTAATAATGTAATTGTGATGAGTTGGGTGGGGCCGAGAGCCGTGGGAATGGGGCGAGGCTGGTGGAGTGATGGAGAAATGAGCGACACCTGTTGGTTCATACTCAAGTTGTGTATGAACCATTTTATATATATATATATATATATATATATATATATATATATATATATATATACACATACATATATATATATATATATATATATATATATATATATATATATATATATATATATATATATATATATATATATATATATATATATATATATAAAATGGTTCATACACAACTTGAGTAGCAAGATTGTGTTCGGTTTTAGCTATTTCTTCCATTTTGTCTGTTTGGGTAAGAATAAGAAGCCTTTCAGAAGACTTTCATTCAAACATTAAAAAAAAACATTTATGGAATATGCATCTGAAATAGCATGTATTTACACAGTTTATGTATTGCAACTCAGAGGGGACATGGATGCATTTAAACTGCAGACACTGATGTATAAATAGGCCTAATGTATTGTTTTTAACATAAAATTTGAAGGCTGATATTTGAAATAATTTAAAACATGAAAAAAAAATCATATAAAAAGCATATAGAAGCATTTTTGCCTTCTATAATTTAGAATGCCTGGAATTTTAATAAATAAATCTTAGTGTGAAAAGTAGTATACTTCTAGTGGCATGTATTAATAATGTAATTGTGATGAGTTGGGTGGGGCCGAGAGCCGTGGGAATGGGGCGAGGCTGGTGGAGTGATGGAGAAATGAGCGACACCTGTTGGTTCATACTCAAGTTGTGTATGAACCATTTTATATATATATATATATATATATATATATATATATATATGTATATATATATGTATATATGTATATATATATATATGTATATATATATATATGTATATATATATATATATATATATATATATATATATATATATATATATATATACATATATATATACATATATATATATATATATATATATATATATATATATATATATATATATATATATATATATATATATATATAAAATGGTTCATACACAACTTGAGTAGCAAGATTGTGTTCGGTTTTAGCTATTTCTTCCATTTTGTCTGTTTGGGTAAGAATAAGAAGCCTTTCAGAAGACTTTCATTCAAACATTAAAAAAAAACATTTATGGAATATGCATCTGAAATAGCATGTATTTACACAGTTTATGTATTGCAACTCAGAGGGGACATGGATGCATTTAAACTGCAGACACTGATGTATAAATAGGCCTAATGTATTGTTTTTAACATAAAATTTGAAGGCTGATATTTGAAATAATTTAAAACATGAAAAATAAATCATATAAAAAGCATATAGAAGCATTTTTGCCTTCTATAATTTAGAATGCCTGGAATTTTAATAAATAAATCTTAGTGTGAAAAGTAGTATACTTCAAGTTTATTTTATTAAGTATAGTTAAGTAAAGTTTAAGTATATTTTTAAGTATACGTGATGTAGCATGTATACAAATATCAGTGTTCTAGTAGTGTACTTTTAAGTGTACTGTTTCAATACTCCTTGGGAGTACACTTTTTAGTATACTTTAAGTATAACAGTAGCAAACTTTGTGTACACCACTAGTTTACCTCTATGTTTGTAGTTTGTACTGTAAGTATACTAAAAGTGAACTTTTAACTATAGGTTTACTGATAGTTTACTAATTAAATACTTTGTACACTTTGAATTATTGTCTCAGTCAGATTCTAGGAGTATAGTTCAAATATATTTAGATTTTTTTGTAAGTATAAGTCAAGTATACTTAAATATAATTTTCAGTATATTTCTTAGGAGTACATAAAGCACATTTCTAAAAAGTACATAAAAAGTGAACTAATAGCACACTTTCCTATTTTAGTTTAAAAGAAGTATACTAATAGCACACTTGAATGAACTTATTTTTTGTAAGGGCTACTTGATAACGTCAGATTGCACATCATTACAACAACACTTACCATATTATCGCAGACGATGCTGTATCTCACACCCCTGACTCGAGAAATTAATCATTCATGATTGTGCACGCACTTGTTTGCACATGAGCATAGGTGTTTTTTTAGGAGTCTAACCATAGACTGTATAGACCAGACAACTGATTTGTCAAACCTGCTTTCCTATTGTCTTTGTTCTTCTGAATATTTTGTAGTAAGTAATGAATATATTTAGGGGAAATGTATCGGAGTAAAAGTGCAGCTCTGGGACTCCTTGATCACTGTTTGGTTCATCTTCTACCATACTACAGGCATAAACTAAGATCTGCTAAGCCTGTAGTAAAAAGTGTAAAGAGATGGCCTGTTTTGATATTACTGTTTTTGAGGCTGCAACTACTGATCTGGATGAGCTAACTGACACAGTGACAGCCTAAATCACTTTCTGTGAGGACATGTACGTTCCTACTAGGATATACTTAACATTTAACAATGACAAACCTTGGTTCAGTGCAAAACTCAAACAGCTTTGACAGGCCAAAGAGGATGCCTACAGGAGTGGGAACTAAGACTTACAGTACAAACAGGCCAAATACACACTCAATAGGGAGATAAGAGTGGCAAAGTTAAATAACTCTGAAAAGCTAAAAAACATATTTCAAATAATGACTCTATATCAGTGTGGAATGGCCTGATAGCCAACAGCTACAAGACCTCACCCCCGAGCACTGAGGCCAATCAACAACTGGCTGAAGACCTAAACAAGCTTTACTGCACGTTTGAAAAGCAAAAGCCTTGTCTGACACCCCACACCCACCCAGACCGTCTCACAAGAGAGCCATCAACATCCCCGCCCCCACTGTTTCTCAGCCTGCACACAGATCTGTGAAGAGGATGTATGCATTGTCTTTAGAAATCAGGTTGTTTGTCTGAGATTCTAGCACGCAGTAGGGGCGTTTCATTGTCTGTCTGTATTTCCATACTGGATAAGCCGGCTTTTGTTTCTTTTGTTATTGCCCCCGCCCTCCAAGGGAAGCGTGGCTACTTAGTATGCAGCGCTCTGGCCGGCTGTAGCTGATATCAAAATTCAGTGAAGATGTACGTCGCAAAGATGAACGCAGACGAGCTGAACCGTGGCCGTTACACCGAAAATGTTATAAACACGCACTCACTGATTCTGAAGACAATCTGAGCGACGATGAAAGCGGCATAATAAGACAGTAATATCCCTAATCTACAACTGAGCGAAGATGATGACGAAGAAGAATGTATTGGACTGGCGTCAGACGAGTTGGACCGTAAGATATCAGAGCCTATATCGTTTCTTATGGGGTGAGTTTCCATAAACATCATTGTCGTTTTGTGTTCATTCTAAGAACACGTACACGTTATCTCATGTTTAGTCCATGTTTAGACCTTCCCATATCTACCTATTGTTATTAGCTAGCACATCGGTTATCACAGAATCCTGTTAAAAAAGTCCTAATGCTACACAATGAAATCAATTCACCAAGTTTTATGTAGAAAACCAGCAAATAACTAAAATTAGCATCAATATGTACTTTTTGTTTACATAAACATTAAAATAATAACATTAAAAATGATGGCCACATTTGAAAGATTAAAGATTTTTTATAAAAAGATAAAACTCACATATTTCAGCCTCTAAATAATTTTTATAAAAGTAAAAAAAGATCAATTACTGACATTTACAATGCACGTTCTCCTTTATTATTAATAGTATGCGGTCCGATTTTTCCCATTGTGTCCATCGTTGCTATGCAGGGGGTATGGCTTATCTAAATGAGATGTAAATGAGCCCCATTGTCACTCGCAGCAGTGAACTACAAATCTTCAGAGGCTATTTCCTGCTTTTTGAGCTTTTTTGAGTGCCTACCTTCAAATGGCCACAACTTCTCCAAATATTATCAGATTTCCATGTGTTACACATTGTTGGAAAGCTTGGAGACTACACTTTAAGAATCTGTGAATAACTCAAAATGCCCCAGAACCGACTTGTGTCCCTACTTTCCGTGATTGGTCACATATGGTGTCTCTCCAGCCTGCCTCAAAGTCTGTGCTGTCCCGCTATCATCCATCTTCAAATTGACCTTCAACCAGATCCCCCTTTACCCAAGAAACCAAAAATCATAGGACTTAATGACTATAGACCTGTTGCTTTTAACATCTGTGGTCAGGAAGTAATTTGAGACATTGGTGTTGGCCTACTTGAAGAACTTTATTGGACCCCCTGCAGTTTGCTTACCGAGGTCTGTCGATGATGCAGTCAATATCAGATTACACTAATCCTTCATTATCTACACAAACAATGGACTTATTCAAGGATCTTGTTTGTGAACTTCAGCTCCACTTTCAACACCATCATCCCGGACACCCTTAATAAACTGACCCAGCTATCTGTGTCCACTTCCACCTGTCAGTGGATCACTAGTTTCCTGACAGACGGCAGCTATTGTGGATGGGAAAACTCACATCCAACACCCACACCATCAGCACTGGAGCTACTCAGGGCTGGTTCTCTCCCCACTGCGATTCTCTCTCTTCACAAACGACTGCACCTCTAAAGACCTCTCTGTCAAGCTCCTGAAGTTTGCAAATGACATTACAGTAATCAGCCTCATCCAGGATGGCGATGAGTCTGCTTACAAGAGGTTGAGCAGCTGGCTGTTTGGTGCAATCACAACAACCTGGAGCTGAACAAACTCAAAACTGTGGATATGAACGTGGATTTCAGGAGGAACCCCTCTGCTCTTCCCCCACTCACCATCATGAACAGCACACAACCATCTCTCAAGACCTGAAGTGTAACATTCACATTGTGTCCATTGTGAAAAAGGCCCAGCAGGGCTTGTACTTCCTTTGTCAGCTGGAAAAGTTCAACCTGACACATGCACAGATGACACAGTTTTACTCAGCTATTATTGAGTCAGTCCTGTGGTATTCTCTAACTGTCTGGTTTGGGTCAGCCAGCCATTCAGATATAAGAAGACTGCAACGGACTGATAGGACAGCAGAAAGGATCATTGGTGTGCACCTGCCAAGTCTTCACGACTTTTACATCATCAAAGACCCCTCTCACCCCAGAAACTACCTGTTTGCACTTCTCCCCTATGGCAGACGCTACAGATCTCTGCTCACTAGAATATCTAAACATAGAAAAAAAATTCCACCATGCCATCTCCAGCTTAAACAGCTAACACATGAATCATTACCTGTGTTCTGTAATTCATTTCCGTAATTCATTCTAAACCTTTAATTGCCTCTTTCTCAATTATTATGTTGATAAATATGCATATCTCTTTATTTATAAAGTTCTATATAGAGTAAATAATTCACAAATCTGTACATAAATCTACTGTTCTAGATTCATACACATTATTTATCTCTAAGTCTTACTATTTAAATGCTCTTGTCAGGTATGTATGTATGCATGTCTGTATGTACCAGGAGCACCTTAAAAAAAACACAACAAATCACAAATCCCACACCTGGCACATAAAGCTAATTCTGATTCTTATTCTGATTCTGAAAACACTGCTTGCATGCAGACAGCTCGCCTACTGACTCTCAACCCTGAAAGACAATGCGGTTCAACCAGTATCACCTGCCCCATTTTGCTTGAGAACAGCATGAACATGCTGGTCCACCAGCTAGACGAGCACTATACTACCATAAACCAGCTTGGAATCCATGCTGGTTTATGCTGGATTTTTCAGCAGGGATTGACTTTCTCAGGCTCGTGCCTGCCCAGTCAAACTATGATGATTGCCTTCTGGACTTTGGTGACAGGATTGTGACATTCCTGCTGTGTTGTAATGTTTTGTATCTGAGCAAGTAATTGGTGTTTTTGTCTTTGTGTGATTGCATTACATTAGGACTGATTGCTCTGCCATCTCTTGTCTGTATTCAGTTTTGAGAACAGATTGTTCTGCGCATTTTTAAACATATAAAAAAAAAACATCACATTCTGTTCCCGAGTCCTCGCTTTCTCATTGGCCACACCTGACAACTGTGGTATGACAAATGATGTCACTGACTATAACAATATATAATTGAGAAATTGCAGTGTAGCATTTTTAATGATACATTTCTATAAATGGCAGTGCACACTACGCCAGTCGTGCCTTCCTCTGGGTTATTATTTTTGTGGGGGTTCACTTCCACAACCTCTCACCTTCCCAGCCCATGCCAAATGATTAGTTCTCCTCCACCCTAGTGTTTGGGTCTGAGTCATGCGGTTCTCATGTACAGCAGGCCAAAAGGTATTAATTTGGACGCAGCTGCCATCAGACCCAGCAGTTTCTGAAACTGCTTGACAGTGAGTGACCGGCATTCTCTCATTCCCCTGGCTGCTGTGAGGATGAAGACAGACATGCTTACATACAATAAAAAATACTTGTGCACCTTTAATTTATAATATTTATTTTTTAAATACATTAATTAAAATAAATAAAAAAGAAAGGAATGGTTGCATAAAGAAATTTATGATGGCAGATGGCATGCAACATAACAGCTTTTGCCGTTACAATTTTACAACATACAATTTTATGAATCATCTGTGGGGCAGATGTGAGAAAAAATTTTGATGAATTATGCCAGCAATTCAGTAAAATAACTTTGTACCTTTGGTGCACAATACCTATGGATACAAATAAGATCACTCTGTCATCTGTTAATTCTTTTCCCAGCATTTCATCATATAATCTCTGATTCAGTGTTTTAATGGTATAATTAGCAGCACAGAGTCCTAAGATGATGCATCAGTTTGTGTTTGAAGTGGGGTGGCTGCCTGGAGATACAAGAAAAGTACTAAGCTCCCAAATTACATGACTCCCCCAATCCTACAATCAAGGCTCAGCAGCTTGTTGTGAATCTATCCATTTTAATGAGAACCCCAGCCCACACCAGCGTTCCTCTACCACCACTAATGATGCTCCACTTCAAAGCAAACTGAGACACAGCCTCATCCTCGCTGTAGTGTCACAAAAGCTTCTGAACGTGGGTTGTGGAAGAAAAGCTGTCTTACCTAACCCTCCTCTCCAACTTAACAAGATAACAGTGCTGGGGCAAGGCGTACTGTATATATGATTGATTTGATCTTGAGTTCTTACCGGGAGCGGTAAGAAACAACCAAACAGAGCTGAGGTCCGTAACTTTTTTGTGTGTTCAAAGTATACAAAATGTATATAATAATAAGTGTTTATATTCTGACTATTTTAGATTGCTTCAGGGGTACCGCGGCGGAGTAACCCAGTAGCTTTGTGATTCTTCATAGACATAAACAGAGAGAAGTAGCTCCGGCTACAATGTCCTTCCGCAACACGCAAGCAGTTCTGTTTATTAACCACTAGAGCGTCAAAAGTTACCGACTGCAGCTTTAAAATAACAGCCATAAGCAACTGTAATTTGTAATCCCAAGTTAATTAGCTACAATTTATTTATTTATTTACTTTTATATTTTATTAAAGTTATATTTTTACCCCTACAGTAAGTGTTTTTGTTGTTGTTGTTTCATCCATAATATTTGGGAGAGGAGCACAACACAATAGTCTTTTGTTTTAGATCATCGTAAGATGGTAGATTTGTTTTTATAACTCATATCAGTATCAAACTCTTTTTTTTAATTGTATAACAATGCATAAAATGATTGTTTTGACTTATTTTACTTTTTGGAATTTTTATGAAAGGGCAATCAATCAAAGCCTTCAATTCCAATACTGTCACGGCTCGTAAGAGAGGAGGAAGCAAATGCAGGCAATCAGAAATGGTTTATTGAAAACTAGTCCAGAATGTAAGCAATGGTGATAGAAGGTCTACGGTGGCGTGAGAAGTGCTGGATGGTGAAGTCGGTGGTGAAGGTGAAGACGGTCAATGGATGAAACCAGGAACAGACCGGAACACTCACACGAAGACGACAACACAAACATAATCCAGAACACGAGAGACGGTTATCCAACTGTATGGCTGAAACATGAATGAGGATCTGACAACAGACAGAGAGATGGGTGAGTATTTATAGCTGAGTGGAGATGAGGATCAGCTGGAGCGAGACAATCAACATACAGGTGACAACAATTAACCAAACGAGCACATGGAGACTACCAGAGTACAAATACAAACACAAAACATGACACGGAGGAAACAATGGATTTCCTACCGTGACAAATACTGCTCACAAATCTGTTTTTAGAACAGTAAAAGCTTTTTTTTATTTTAGTCGCAATGTTATATTAAGTCACATATAATAATACACTTTATTGGTAGTTAAATAGTGTATTTTTATTTTGTAGCATCTGCTTAGGATGATGTACGATCGTTTGGGTTTTATGACATAGAGATCACTTTTAGCCTTTTGTCATTTGCATTTAAATTACAGATATATCCCCACCTCCTACATTTATATGGGTGCTAAATTTCAAATGGTTCCTCCCACTATCAAGGAGATGCTAAACAGTTTCACCACTCTTGTCTCTCCATCGAACTTCAAAAACATTCCCAAAGAGATGACCCGTAAATGACCCCAGGTGCCAGGTGCCAATGGCCTGGCTGACCAGCAAACTACCCCAATGCTTGCAATACACATAAAACACACGCATAAAGACATTTTCTTTATTTAGACCAGGGGTTTTCAAAGTCTAAGACAGAGGCCTCCCTTTTGACACAGGTTACCCAATGGCATCCCCCCCAACCCCCCTCCCCCAAACACACACACAAGGATAAACACACAGAACAATGTCAGACTGTTAACTCACTTTTATTATTATTTGTGTTAACATGAAAAGTGCAGTTACTTTTAGAGTAATAACAAGTATGTTAATATAACGTTTTTAAAACTAAGAATAATTAAACAAAAACAATGATGGATATTTTTAGCAATTTAAAATTGCATTAACTGTCCACACCAGTCAAAACAGTCAGATGATCTGTAACAGAGTGTGGAAAGAACTTTAAACAACGCCAACATTTAAACATCTCTACTACTGATTAATATGCTTACATAATTATATCCCTACCTTAGTGAGCGGTATGCATTTGTTTCCTTGCTGCGCAGAGAAGACTAATTCGTGGTTGCAGTGACGTCAGAAACAGACGAAGGTCATCCTCCACTTGAAGACGTGAACGATATTTGTTCTTGATGAATATCAGAACAGAAAATCCTGACTCGCACAAATACGTTGAAACGAATGGTAAATTTTTCCTCAGAGCCATTTGTGTAAGTTCAGGATATTCATTTTGAATAGAGAGCCAGAAATGTCCAATCGAAGAGTGTGTAATTATTTGCTCCAGTTCATGGTTACTAGTCAGATCAATCAAAGCCTTGCGTCACTTTCTGCTGGCTCGAATTTGAATGGATTGCGAATCCACTCGTCCTGGATTGTCTCGTTGGAAAAATAGTGTGTGAATTGCTGACACAGACCCCTTAGGTGTTCAGTGACCAAAGGCTTCTTGCATGAAGTCAGCCAGCGTAGGAAACATGTCCAAGCATCCTTTCTCCACACGAGTGGCCCATAGATCCAGCTTTCTCCGGAACGAGGACACTTGCTCAAATGCAGAAAACACAATGTCGCTGCCCTGCAATGATGTATTAAGCGTGTTGAGGCATTCAAATATGTCAGACAAATAAGCCAACCTTGCGATCCAACTCGAATCACTCATGTGCTGCTTCAGTGGTGATTGAACATTTGACAGAAAAAGTAGTACTTCCTCACTCAAATCAAAAAGTCGTGATAGAACTTTGCCCCGAGACAGCCATCGAACTTCGGTGTGCAGAAGCAGCTGTTTGTAATGTGCACCCAATTCATTGCATAAAACGTGGAAAAGACGAGCATTTAAGAGGTCGTGCTTTTATCAGGTTGACAATTTTCACAGCTTCATCGAGGACACTCCGAAGATCATTTGGCATCTTCTTGGCAGCTAAGACTTGTCTATGGATTGTGCAGTGGGTCCACACGGCTCTCGGAGCTACCTCTTTAACCCTCGTTATGAGACCACTGTGGCGGCCTGTCATTGATTTTGCCCCATCACTGCACATGCCACAGCAGCGTTCCCAGTCTATATCGTTCTTTCTCACAAATTCGTTTAATTTGTTGAAAATGTGTTCACCTGTTTTGTTGGTGGGCAAAGGACTACTAAATAGAAACTCTTCTTGAATGTCCATGTTTTTCACGTACCGCACATATGTTAACAGCTAAGCGCAGCTGGCCACATCAGTGGATTCGTCGATCTGGAGCGCGAAAAACGGGCTGTTTCTGACGGTGTCTAACACTTGCTCCTTCACATCCTGTGCCATGTCTGAAATGCGCCGACTTATTGTGTTGTCAGAGAGTGGAACAGAATCGAGCTTAGAAGCCGCTGCCTCTCCTAGCATCACGGAACACAGGTCTTTTGCTGCCGGCAGAATTAACGTATCTCCAGTCGTATGTGCTTTGCCTGCCTTGGCAATACACAATGCAACGCGATATGAAGCTTCAGTGGCCTTTCCATTTAATTTCACCCGGATCCAGTACGTATCCAGACCAGATGGTGGATCAGCACCTAGAAAGGACCTCTACTGCCCTGAAAGACAGCGGAGACCAGGACAACTAGAGCCCCAGATACAGATCCCCTGTAAAGACCTTGTCTCAGAGGAGCACCAGGACAAGACCACAGGAAACAGATGATTCTTCTGCACAATCTGACTTTGCTGCAGCCTGGAATTGAACTACTGGTTTCGTCTGGTCAGAGGAGAACTGACCCCCCAACTGAGCCTGGTTTCTCCCAAGGTTTTTTTCTCCATTCTGTCACCGATGGAGTTTCGGTTCCTTGCCGCTGTCGCCTCTGGCTTGCTTAGTTGGGGTCACTTCATCTACAGCGATATCATTGACTTGATTGCAAATTAAAACAGACACTATTTCAACTGAACAGAGATGACATAACTGAATTCAATGATGAACTGCCTTTAACTATCATTTTGCATTATTGAGACACTGTTTTCCAAATGAATGTTGTTCATTGCTTTGGCGCAATGTATTTTGTTTAAAGCACTATATAAATAAAGGTGATTGATTGATTGATTGATTTGACAAAATCTTCCACAATTTTTTTCTGACCCTGAAAGGTTTGAAGTTTTCTCTGGAAAAATTCTGGAGGTTTTCCTGCCACCTCAACATGCTTGGTTTCAAGGTGTCGCCGAAGATTTGCGGGTCTCATGCTGTCGTTAGCCAAAATATCTTGACAAACCACACATAAAGGTTGTGGTTCATCAGCTGGTCCTGTCCACGTAAATCCTAAACTCAAATACTGATCATCATATCGTCGTCTTTTGGGTTTAAGCCCTGAAGTTGAAAGCTTTGAATCGGGGGGTCTCAGAAATCGCTCCATTGTATTATTAGGCATACCTGTATTGGCGGGCTTACCAAAACATCAGCAAATTCACAGCTACGGCCTTCTGGGTGAAAAATGTTTCTCATATTTTTTACTTTTTTTTTTTTGTATCGTTTAAGTAAAAACATTCAAATATAATTAAAAAAATATCTTGACAAACCACACATAAAGGTCGTGGTTCGTCAGCTGGTCCTGTCCACGTAAATCCTAAACTCAAATACTGATCATCATATCGTCGTCTTTTGGGTTTAAGCCCTGAAGTTGAAAGCTTTGAATCGGGGGGTCTCAGAAATCGCTCCATTGTATTATTAGGCATACCTGTATTGGCGGGCTTACCAAACATCAGCAAATTCACAGCTACGGCCTTCTGGGTGAAAAATGTTTCTCATATTTTTTACTTTTTTTTTTTTGTATTGTTTAAGTAAAAACATTCAAATATAATAAAAAAATACTTATAATAATTAAACTCAATTATATTTTTAATTTATTATTTTTTTCTCCGCACCTCCCCTGACATGCTCTGGCGCCCCCCTGGGGAGGCGCGCCCCACACTTTGAAAACCCCTGATTTAGACTATAATTAATCATACCATAATTAATTAATAAACTATAATTAATAAGTAATCAGTTACAATTGTACCTGGTATATGCATGTGTTGTTTGTATGTTTCCCTTTTATGTTAGCCTAGTTACAATTCTTTATTTGTATTAATTAGTCTCTCAATGCTTATACTGAGGTATATGAGTGTATCTCTGCTTTAAGACCTTCTAGATGTTTCGTTCTTGGTATCTGCTCTTTGTTCCTCAAACAATTATGGACACTATGTGATCACAAAATGCATGATATTTGTACAATAGTTTGGGTAAAACTGCACCAATCCCCCAGACCAGTAATAAACATGCAAGTGGTCCATAAACAGAGACAAAGAAAGTTTCTCCCACTCAAAATTCATGCCTTTGATTGGGCATGCCACCCAAAAGGTAGGTGGGAATAGGAACTATCAAAAGTCATTAGACTGGGCAATTCTTAGCTCAGAAACCCTTTCTTTTTGAGATGAACACTCTTCAAGACTCCTCAAAATTCTCCTCTTGAGTTTGATTTTCCAGCGGCTGTTTCTTTCAAGTAACTTTGTCGACTCGCTGTGGACTTCCCTACCTTCAGAAGAACCAGAGGAAAATCTCCAGCTCACTCCTAAAGAACTCATCAAGAACCTACCGCATCAGGACTCTCTGTTCAGCAACAAAGCTAATTCAAGTAACCCTTTACAATAATTTAGATGCGTGTTTAGGTCTGAACCCCTTTTTGTCATGTCCGCTGTCTGAGGTCATTGAAATCTCTTATTTTTCTGTTGGACCTTTTTCCTCATTTCCCTGTTTCTGTTCATTGGAGGGAGTTTTTTCTTTTTGACTTATTGAATAAATTGGTCTCACACTGTAACCTGCATATGTGTCCAGTTGTGTTCCTGACACTTTTAAGGGTATTATTGATTCATTGATGATTTTCATTAGGTTGTGGTTAATTGATGTGAAATACTGCAATTTTTTTGCTCTTCCCTCTCATTTCCTTATTTTCCTTCTTTCTGTATATCATTTCAGTAAATTAGAATGTTGAAACCACAACGGACCTTATTTCAACCATATTTTGACGTTGAAAGTCGGTCATGAGCCAGCTGGGGTTTTTCATTTATCCAAAATAAAGCCTGATTTTATTTATTTATTTAATGAATGAAGGTCCCCCCACTGCGTCTCGTAGATGGGGAACCAGCTTATTCTGTAAAACGTATTCTGGAATGAAGGCGGAGATGATTTCAATACTTGGTGGACTGGGAAGGTTCTCTTGGGAGCACCAGGAGGTGTTCCTAGGGAAGGGGGTACTGTAACGTATCATGGGACTGTGCGTTCATCTTGCGTCTCTGTCTGATGTTGTGCGTCCGTTAACTTGTACCACTGCTGCAGTCTAATCAGAGCACCCCAGCTGCTGCTCATTTACTTGCTGCTGTCGCCTCGGGCTTGCTTAGTTGGGGTCATTTCATCTACAGCAATATCATTGACTTGATTTGCAAATAAATGTGGTTTTATTAACAAATTTCGGGAGAAGCACAATCAGATAATCATTCAGTTTGGCACAGGTGCATCTCGTTTAGCTAATCATCTTAAATAGCACACAAGCATATATATATATATATATATATATATATACATATATATATCCAGTCTTCCTACCTCCTGTCCCACGACAGTTTTTTCGGCATAGACCGTTTGTCAGCATTCGGTTCGCTCTGTCAGCATTCGGTTCGCTCTGTCCGTCATCTTACCACAGGCCCAATCTTCCTTCCGACGAAGATATCTATCCGCCGAACACCAACAAGCGTCATCGCGTCAGCTGCTCTTCTCGCCAAGCCACACGTTGTGGCCAAAAGCTTGTGCAAATCCCTGAGCTCGCCTCACCCGACAACACGATTGTTCCGCCAGGACCGGGCTCTTTTATAATGCTGAATCGCAGCCGTGCTTCAGCTCTCACCGCAGTAAGCCTCTCTCGCTTTTCCGGCCGTGGCGCAGTTTGATGCTGCCTCCACTAGCGCGAAGACCGTGCGTTGTAGTGATATGTCGTTCGTGAAAGAATCGTTTTTTCGAATGAATCATTTAGGTGTACGAATCGTTCTCAGTTTACACTCATTCATGAAGAATTTTTCAGAGTTGTCATCCACAATGAGCGAGTTTCATATCGAAAGCTCTCTTTCGTGAACAAAAGGACTAAACTGGTATACATGTCGAGTCTATTAAACAGATATGTCGTTCGTAAATGCAATGAACTGGTACATATCTTATCTTAACAAACTTGATGAGATTAAACCGGGTCAGTTAGCCATTTAGCATGTCAATATTGCAAAATGTAAAGCGCAGTTATAGGTACTGTGCACAAAAAAAAAATATTCCTCCTTAAGTCATATTGTGTACTTAAATAATAGTGGCAGATGGGGTTATCAGTGCCAGACGAGGTTATCCCTCCCGTTGCAGCAGAGCCACAGGCCCCCTTCGGTTGTTGTGACGGCCCTCCATCCGATGCATCAAATTACGCCTTGTATACAGTCGCAAGGGGGACTCTCCCTTCCGGTGCAGCAGAGCCGCATCTCCCTTCGGACGCAGCGAGAGTCCCTCCATCAGTCGCGTTTCCTTGCCTACTCCGCATCGGACGGGGCTCCCCTACCGGTGCAGCAGACCCACGGCTCCCTTGGGTCGCAGGGTGAACCCCCCCGTCTGAGTTATGTTGCATGCTCTATGGCGGACAGGGATCTCCCTCCCGGGGGAACACAGCCGCTGGCTCCCTTCGGTCGCAGCTGGAGCCCTCCATCCGATGCATCAAACCGTGCCTCGAATCTTCTTGCCTATTCTGCATCTGATGGGGCTCTCCCTTCCGGTGCAGCAGACCCACGGCTCCCTTCGGTCGCAGGGTGAACCCCCCCGTCTGAGTTATGTTGCATGCTCAAGGGCAGACAGGGTTCTCCCTCCCGGTGGAAACGAGCTGCTGGCTCCCTTCAGTCGCAGTGAGAGCCCTCCATCAATCACATACCTCATACGAAAGCAAGTTATACAATAGGCTCCTTGAGCCAATTCCCATGTCACCTGTAGAATTCTCTGTTAATAATGCAAATGCGAGGTTTTCAGTCAATTCCTGACTGGGACTATTTCTACAGGGATTTGTGAAGCAAATAAAATAAATGTTGATTTTGATGATCTGATCATTCAATGGCTGCAAGTGGAAGAAAGCTGAAAAACCGAAAAGCAAGTGAAAATGAAGAAGTGTCGCCGAACAAAGAAGAAACCTGGAATACTATGGAATTACATTTAGTTCAATAATAATGAACGTAACTTTATAAAACTGAATGTAACTTTTTCAGAAACTTATCAAACATATGCCATTAGAAAAGAAAAAAAAACATAATGAAAATGAAAAAAATTAATTTAGCAGTTTTTTGTTTGGAGTTTTGACACAAACTTCTCGTGGGGGCGGGATTAACAGTGATCTACTCTGATTGGATAGTGAGCTTTTGATGGACAGGTGCTCTCTGACCGGGAAGTACAGACGTCACTCAGTGTCGCACGCCACGCATATTGAAAGCTCTTGTGGTGATTAAATCTGGTCTCTACCGCAAAAATAATTTTTTATAGGCAAAGTGAAAGAAATTTATTTTAAGCTCATACACAGGTTCTTCCCTGTAAAGAAGTTTATACAAAAATTTTAATCTGACATTGATCTTACACGCTCTTTTTTTTCGAGTTCTGAAAAAACTGTACACTATTTTGGTCATGTCACTACACTCAGGAACTTTGGGATGACATTGGTGTGTTTGTCAAGTGTACGATTTTGCCAGACTTCTCAGTACATATGAAAAACATTATATTTGGGTATTATGACCCCACAAACGATAATATCAGTTTTGTTATTAATTTACATTTTTTCCTAAACAAATTTCACATTCACAAATGCAAATTCTCCAATTGTAAACCTGTCTTCTCTGTTTTTCTAAAAGAAATGGAAAACTATTTGAATGTAATCTCAGTATCTAATAAGAAAGAACTGTTAGAATTTGCTCCGCCTTTGATCATGTGTGATTTTGTTTAGATTTTGGCCCTCTTTTCTTTAGTTCTATTTTATTCTTTATTATTTTCTTTTTTTGTGGTTGATATTATGTTATGTATGTTTATACTTTTGTATGTTTTTGTTCTCTGCATTATTAAAAAAATAAAAAGAAAAAAAATCTCTCGCGGTGATTTGTATGCAATAGGCCATGCCTTGTATTACTAAATATGTAAATAGTATTTGACCTTCGATCATCTCAATCTGTAAAAATCAGCTCTCAGGAGACACGGAGCAGCATCATCTTCCTCCTCTGCTTGTCCTTCAAGGCAGCTTGAAGTAAGCTTGTGTTACTGAAGTAACGAATAACATCGATACAAGTTTTTCATGTTACAGTGTGCAACAGTTGTTGCGGGTAATTATTGTCATTCAATAACACAAGCTTACTTCAAGCTGCCTTGAAGGACAAGAGCTCATCTTTACAGACTGAGACGATCGAAGGTCAAATATTATTTGCATATTTAGTAATATAAATCACCACGAGAGCTTTCCAATATGCGTGCACTCTCTGGCGCCACTGACTGAGTGGCGTCTATACTTCCTGGTCAGAGATCACCTGTCCATCAAAAGCTCACTATCCAATCAGAGTAGATCACTGTTAACCCCACCCCCATGAGAAGTTTGTGTCAAAACTCCAAACGAAAAACTTTGAAGCAAAAGCAAAATCTGTGGCAATGCATTCAGAATCCATGATAAGCGAAAACAAATCTTTGAAAAACATTAACAAAAATTAAGCATATTTGAAGAGCCTGTTACATTTGTGCAACTGTGTTAATTTTTTTCATTTTCATTGTGTGTTTTTTTCTTTTGTAATGGAATATTTTTGATAGTTTCTGAAAAAGTTACATTCAGTTTTATAAAGTTTCGTTCATTTTTATTGAAGCAAATGTAATTCCATAGAATGCTGGCATAATATGAACTTCAAATGAAGAACTGTAATAAAATTAATGCGGAAACAGGAAACTTTGAATAAAAGAATAATGAAGTTGATAAAAGGATTAGATAGAATTGTTACAACAAAAAGCTCCAGCTAAAAGAAGATAAGAGTTTCAAATGTATGTTTTTGATCACACCTATAGTACCCCATATCTATAGGTGTTGACATTTGTGGTTTGAAGTTGCTATGTGCTTTGCTTATGCAGCAGTTAGAAAAAGCTATGAATTTGCAATCATCTAACTAACTGTGCTGTTTTAGCTATACAAACATGAAGGTGTGACCTGTGCAGTTAACATAGGGCAGGCCTGCAGCTATGCTTGAAAGGTGCTATAGATGGTTTTTATATGATCAGTGTGGTTGACCACCCCGGCAATGTTTCCACTCTGAACTTTTGCCATACTCTGTGTATGAAGACTTCCTCGCCTTTTTCCAACATTTCAATTTTAAACGTGGAATGTGGTAAAATAATAATCAAGGCTGAAGACAAGTGCACAATTGATTTTGTTTATTTATATAGACTTTTTTTTTTTAACCAGTTGAGCACAAACCTTGCCACCATAGACGATTTCATTGGTCAAGAAAAGAAAAGACTTCATGAATTCAACTCAGAAAAGCCATGGATGGATCTGATTGTGACAACCAGTATTTCTAGCTATAAGGATATGCTACCAACATATTAAGGGTGTAAATCAAGGTTAGAGGTTATCATTTGTTTCAGCATTGTGTAGACAATCAGCCCGGTGACTGACATGACTATTGACATCTTAAAACTGGTGTTATTTTAATGTGATATTTAATTATCATAGTAAAGGCGGATGGCAGCCTTAACTAGGAGAATTATTGTTGGCCTTTGAAAGTAGTTGTTGGTTGACTGAACTTTAAGTCATATCAAAGTAAGTCACATACTCTGGGAAAATAATAATGATTGTGAACATCAATTATTTTTTCTTTATTAGCAACAATTTATTCAGCTAGATCATATTTACACTTCTCTATGTAAAACCAGTTTCATTGTGTTTTTAGCAAATGGCCTTGGCCAGATGCCATTGCTTCAGTGTCACAGGATTTTGTTTATTTAATGAATGAAGGTCCATGGTCTTTCATAGCTGTCATAAAAACCATCTTTGCTCCCTTCCGCCTTTGAGTTCATAGTGGAGGCTGTGCACTCAAATGTTCTCCAAGGATGAGTGAGATTAGTTGCTAAGAACAAATGGTCTAAATATACAGTGCGAGCCACTTTAGATGATACCAACTTTAGATGTCAGTACCCTCTCAACTTACTACTGAAGCCTGTATCTCCCTTTCTCATTTACCATATATGTGACCCACAAAATAAAAAAGTCTTAAGTTGCTGGGGTATATTTGTAGCAATAGCCAAAAAACACTGTATGGTTCAGAATTATAGATGTTCCTTTTATGATAAAAATAGTTAGGATAACAAATTAAAATAAAATTGTGTTCCATAAAGATATTTTATACATTTCCCACTGTAAATATATCAAAACATCATATTTGATTAGTAATATGCTTTGCTAAGAACTTCATTTGGATAACTTTAAAGGTGATTTTCTCAATATATATATATTATAGATTCCAAATATTGAAATAGTTGTATCTCGACCAAATATTGTCTGATCCTAACAAACCATACATCAATGATGTATAAATTTCAATTTTGACACTATTGATTAGAGGTTTTGTAGTCCAGGGTCACATATAGACCAATAGCTATATCTTAATCCATGGATTTATATGACCAAAGTAAGCATTTCAGGATCCAAAAACAATTTAGTAGCACAAACATTTGGCAATCAGCCAATAACATGAAATTTATTTCGATGTGATAAGCAAAAGACAAACTGCTTACATCTTAATAATAAAATAAAACAAAAACATTCTCTTGTCAAAAATAATCTTTAAAATTGGTGTAAAAGTAGCACATTATAAAAACATTTTCATCAAACTAAATATATTATACTGATAAAGTTGTAGGAACATTTTGCTGTAAATAGTTTCAAAAGATTTGGTGGTGATGATGATGACTGTACATTATCAACCTTATCACAAGGCTACTCAAAAAAATTAAAATAATTTTATTGTTTAAAGTAGCAACAATCTGTGATCATGATAAAAAAATAAAAATAAAGTAAAGGCCTGAAGGACAATACAGACTAGGGCTGTGCAAAAAATCGAAATGCGATTTTCATGCGCATCTTTTTAGTAAAGGCACTCCAGCATATATCTCCAGCATGTGCATTCAGATCAGGATTGCCAGGTTTTCAAAACAAAACCTGCCCAATTACTTCTCAAAACTCGCATTTGATTTTTTGCACAGTGGTTATATCTAGAGGGATATAGAACTAGGACAGACTGTATCGTACAAGGGTACATTTGTTTGCTGAGGATCAGAGTTCAGTGGTGAGACGGGTTCAATAAATGTCCTGGAGGAGACACCAACAATCTTCTCAACTGTTCTCACTATGAGATGAGGGTCTTCCAGGGTTGCAGGCGCCATACCACACAGTGATGCATCTAGTCAGGATGCTCTTGATGGTGCATCAGTAGGAGGTTCACATGATTGGGGCCGGGGCTCTTGTTAGCTTGCGAAGGAAGTAAGGTGCTGCTGTACTTTCTTGGCCAGTGCTGTGGTGTTGTTGGTCCAGGAGAGGTCCTCTGTGATGTGCACACCCAGGAAATTGGTGCTGCTCACCCTCTCCACAGTCGCACCATTAATGGTCAGAGGTGCATGCTGAGAATGCACTCTCCTGGAGTCAACAACAATCTCCTTCATCTTCTCCACATTCAGAGAGGGATTGTTGTCATTGCACCACCCGGCCAGGTGGCTCACTTCACTCCTGTAGTTTGTCTCATATCTGTTGCTAATGAGACCCACTACAGTCGTGTCATCTGCAAACTTAATAAAGAGGTTAGATTTTTGTGACGGTGTGCATTCATGTGTCGGCAGAGTAAAGAGGAGGGGGCTTAGCACACATCCTTGGGGGACCCCAGTGTTCAGTGTGATGGTGCTGGATGTGTTACTGCCGACCCGTACTGCCTGAGGTCTTCCAGTCAAAAAGTCCAACAGCGTGTTGCACAGTGAAGTTTCTTTTCCTCATTTTGAAAAAGGATCTTAAGTTAATATTTGCTAGAATGTGTAATTAATATCTGCAAACTGAGTTTCCATTTTTGCTCAATAATGCAAAACTCACCTTTACAGTTTTGGAGCTACCATGACAATTGTTCCATATGTCATCAGCTTTACCTTGGTTGCAGGGTAATTCTATTGTATGTGTGGTTTTTGCATTCTTCTTGATAGGAGAGTGGAGATCTGATAATAAGTGGGAGAGAGAGTGGGATGGGATTGGGAAAGGTCTACAAAGCAGGACTCGAACTCGAGACACCCAAAGTGCAACTGCAGCATATGTTGGCACGCTGCCCTCGTGGCTATCGGCCCTGACACAAGGCTGTTCTGAATGGTTGCTAAGGTATTGCTGTGAGGTTGCTAGGAAGTTCAAAGTAGTTGCTAGGCAGTGGCTAGAATTTTCTGCTATTGTTTGTAAGGCACTAAAATGCAGATTATGAATGATTATTATGTGGTGATGAAGTTGTGGATTACTGGCTGAGATTAAAGGTTAAATATTTAAATAAGGCTACATTTTCTTAAATCATGGTCAGATTACTGGAGAAAATTTGTTTTGTCTGTTTGTTTGTTTGTTTTTTGTGTTATTGCTTGTTTGAATTTTGCATAAACCTTGCTGTTTACATTGACAAATATACCTGGACTTTCAGTGATCCCGTTCATCTTATAGTGTGAATGACCCATCCAGGTGACAACAGGAAAGCTCTGTCGCCCTGCACGCTTTGAGATCACAATGACTTGTTCATGTCAATGTTCATCTCTTCAGAATCAGAATCAGAATCAGAATCAGAAAGAGCATTATTGCCAAGTATGTTTGCGCATACAAGGAATTTGTTTTAGTGACATAAGCTTCCAGTACACAGAGACACCAACACACAGACAAAAAAAAAAAAAAATTTAGCCAAATAAATAAGTGTATAAACAATTGTGCTATAAATGATAATGGGATAGGATTGAAAAAGATGCAGGGATGTACTAGGATGGAGGGGTAACAAATAAATATAAGGATGTTGCAATTTTGTTTGCATAAGCATAAGTGGGGAGGTCAAGTTCAAGGTCAAGTTAGATTAGATACAGGATACAACAGGACTAAAAATACAAGATGAACAGTGCTGTACTGAAACAGCCTGTTAAACCGGTTTATTTACTGCTGTCATCATGGTAAAGGGCCCATCCCTTCTTGCTTAGTTTTTCATCTCAGATTCACACTGTTAAAAATCGCTGTAAAAAAACGGCCAAATTTCGACAGTAACATACTGTTTTTCAGTAAAACAGTGCATTCTGGGTAATATTCATCGTTTTCGAGAAGGTAGCCTGCTGCTATATATCGTAAATTAACAACGTTCAAAGTCGACACTCAGCGGCTGTGTTTCAAATCACACCCTACACCCTCATTCACTATTCCCTACATGAGTTTACTAATATAGTCCACCTAACAGAGAGAATGAAAACTAATTAGTGAATTCAGACAATGATCAACAGCTGCTGTTAACGAGTAGAATCACTGAAGAAAAAAGAAACAAGACAAACACAAGAAATACAACTGACTTCAGCCACAGCTTTAGATGAAATCAACTGAAGATTTAAACAATCAACAAACAGCTTTATCAACTTCACTCATTACTAACCAGACTGACTTTATTTCTATCAGAACAGAGATCAGAGATCAAAAAATCTTATTGAGAATTACAGAGATTTAGATGATAATGTTACTGTTTCGTCTGACGTCACCATTGTGGAGATCAGTGTTTGCTTTAGTTGGGCTCCTGACCCTTGACTTTTGTACTTCAACTTTTGTTTCATTGCTATATTTGTATCTTTATGATACATCTGTTAGAGCAATATTAAACTTCATGGTCAAGTGACTATGACGGTTTCTGTCAAGCATGATCTACTAGACTGACTTGTTGCTATAATAGTCAATTAAGAATTTGGTGTTGAAATATATGAGTGAATAACACTTTTCTTTTGTTTGTTTCTACAATTTTATAAGATTGAACGGTAATGTGATTATCTGGATATGGATTTAATGAAATTTTGAGCTTTAAATATTTTGGGCAGCAGTCCTCACAACACTGAAAGAGAGACATCAACAATCAGCATATTAATCTCAACAATGGTGACAATCAAAAGGTTTATGATGCAATGCATGCTGGGTACCAGCACAGGATAAAACTCATCCATGACTCCTAGCATGCATTGGGGCATGAATAAATTATGCCCCTGAATTGTTCACTTATTTTCTTGAATTCTTATGTGCTTATAATTTTGCATTTGTTTTAAGTTTTAGTAGCATGTGTTGTGATGTTCAGAACTGATCTGTTCATTTATTTTGTGGATTGTCACCATTGTTGTGATTCATACGCTGATTCTTGATGTTTCTGTCTAAATTTCAGCAAAGGTTTTTTTTTTTTATTATTATGAGTGAAATTTTCTTAACAGTCTTTTATAACTTATGACTCAGAAGTGTTCCTTCTTATGCTGTAGTATCAATATTCAATAAGAGAAGAGACACTGGATTAGATCAGAAATAATAGTATTTGTTCTTGTCAATATATAAACAACAATATCAGATTTTTTTTTTCTTCTGTGTACTTTTGTTTTGCTATAACAAGTTCCAAAGACGGATTGTTACAGCATGTAAAAAAAAAAAAAAAACCTTAGTTGTTGAAAAGTCATGTTCAAGAGCCCAACTAAAGTAAACACTGATCTCCATCATGGTAGTGAAAAAAACACCTAAATCTATTTAACTCTCCATAAGTTCTTCTGTAGACATCTGACAGAAATAAAGTCAGTCTGGTTAGTAATGTGAATCTGGTGAAGCTGTTTTAATAGTTGTTTAATCAGATCTTGAGAGATTTTATGTATTCTTTTATTCAGTTGATTTCATCTAAGCCTGTGGCTGAAGTCATTTGTAGATCTTGTGTTTCTCTTTCCTTCAGTGATTCTGCAGGTGTTTATACTAATGCTCAATCATCAATTAATCACCGAATTATCTCATTAACTTCACTGATTCAGTGTTACTCTAACACTCTGTAGTGTGCACACATTATAAGTGTTCATTTAAAACTGAGGATTTTCTTGTGGGGTTTAAAGGGTTAAAGATTTAAGATGAAGAAAAAACAGCATGAAACATAATTTAACAGTAATAAACTGTAATTAATTTACAGGAAACAAACTGTAGAAAAACAGTTATTTACTGGCACCCCTGCTGCCAGTAAAAAACTGTTTTTCAACTGTTTCTTGCCGTAAATTAATGGTTGCCAGCAAAAAAAGTGTTTTTCTACAGTTTGTTGCCGTTAAGTCAAGGAAAAACAGTAATATACTGTAAAATGTAAACGTCAGATTTACCAAATGAAAAAAAAGTTAATTTAACTAAAATATTTGTGAACATCCATAGAAAAAAAAACTAGGCAAAGTCATACACTGATAATGAGAGTAAATACTGAACTTGACTGTATTAATGTGTGTTTGCACAAGAGAAATCGTTTAGTTTAATGTAGTTTTGTTGTTCACCATTGTGCTGGAGAGTAGAGCCTTTGCTTCAGTCAATGATGAGCCACAATTTCTGATTTTCTGCTGCTTTATGTAGAGGCAGTAAATGTGGATTCGCTGATACAGTGATGATCTCTGCGTTAAGTACTTCAGCATATACATGTGTGCTATAGCTGACAATGAGCTGCAGTGATTTGAGTAAAAGTCATGTATTTAGTTACTTTATTACTGCACATCAAGTGTTTGCATCGTTATATTAAGAAATATTCCTTCTCAGTGGACTCAAATGAAATAAGTTCATAGTACTAACATCGTAGGAATGCTAGTTTTAAAAACTCGAACTGTTTGAAGCAGTGGGAGTGGAGTTAATTTCTATGGTAGAATTTATGGTAAAATACTGTTAAAAAATAAGAGTGGTAAATTAATGGTTAAGAGCTTTAAATTAACAGTACTTTACTAATAAATCATGTTGTAACAGCAATTAATAATTTGTCATCTTTAAAACCCATATGTTTGTTATTTATCATGACGAAATACATGTAAAAAGTGTTAAAATATTAGTTATAATTAGTATTAGTTATTAGTTATTCTATTTTGCTTGCATTTATGTGTTGCATTAATGCAGTTCAAATCTCTGAAACTAATAATTTCACACAGAACTGTTATTTATTTCTCGGTCCTTAAAATAAGTTCAGTGCATTAATGTGTTAATCATAAAAAAAAAATATTTAAAAAAAATATTTTTTTAAGGCAGTAAAATATACATGTATGTCATCATTTGTTTAGTTGCATAAATTATGTGAATACTGAAATAATAAAAAAAGAATAGAGTAATTTTCTGCTTAATAATGGAACTTTTAATGCCAATTTAAGACTTCATTATAGCACACAAAAACATAATTATATCCCAGTCAAACACATCCCGTCTGAGTTTTTTATTTATTTTTGTATTACTATTTTTATTATTTGATACATTATTAATGAAATAAAATGGCCGCATAAGTCTCAAAAACATGTAACATTAACAAGGCCTATCTTATGTCTCTGTCTACACTTTAATCTTTAATGAAGATATGTCAAATATTATTTTTAATGAAAAAATAATAATCGTTTGCATATTATTGTTCCATACAATGAAAATCAATTTTGTCTAGGGACTGTCAAGCTCCAAATATGAAAAAAAAGACACATGAAAGTATCATAACAGCAATCCATAGCTTCAGAAGACTTGAAATAAATATCATGGGATGTTCTTTTATGAAGCTTTGAATGAGAATAAGAGCATTGTCACTAATGTGGGAATCAACAAAACGATAAGTAAATAATTGAAGGATTTAAATTTGGGGTCAAATAATACTTATCAGTTACTTATGGTTTGGCTTGGAAAAACAGCCGCTCAGAAAGGTCAACAAAGAAAGAAAACACTTCACTCTCATCTCTTCCATTTTATATCTTCTCTGAAAAGACCGTCCAGAAGGTCAGGCTGGTTTTATGAAGGGCTTTACTGGCCTCCCCCAGCAGTGTCAAACATCTTCTTTCTTCCCTCCATTCCAGACATGGCTTCCACATTTTTACGCCAGTCACCTACCTCAGTCGTCAAGACCTATTAGACAGAAAGCAACAATGTATTATAGTGGCATGATTTGAGAAGTATCAACTATCAATTATGTTCACTGCCAAACTGTGGAGATGACGTAATGTTGTGACTGAGACTAAACAGAATTAAATATATACAAATATATATTAAATATATATATTAAAAGCTTGACTCAAGTATAAAATCTAGAAAAAACGGTAACACTTCAGAATATTTCATGGTTTGTTAATAGCAAGAATTGGACCTTAAAAAATGTGAGACTGAAAAACCATGTAAACAACATGACATTTACTTAATATGTAATATCTGTTTTCTTTTCTGCTAGAGTTTTGATATATGTGTTTTTTATTCTTCACTTTACCTTTTCTTGCTTGATATCCTCCTTCTTGACTGACTTCAAATTTGCACGGAGGTCCATGGAGCCTTTGTGTTTGGACCCCAGCAAGGCCCTCATCATCTCATCAGCAGACACACGCACCTTCCTCAGTGGGGGTTTCTTGAACTTCCCACCTAGATCCTGAACTTTCAACTTCAGCTCATTTATCTAAAATAAGTGGAATACAAAATTTCCATTACCCATGAGGTGCATAATACCTCAAAATAAGCTTTCCATTTGAACATCCATTCTTCTCAATGGCAGTTTCTTTTGTTAGTATATCGACCTTGAGAAGTATGCAGCCCAATGTCAGAACTCGGGTTTGATCGTGGTTCATTCTGCCATTGGGGATTGTCCATCATCAGCATCTGGTACTTGCTCTATATCTGCTTTGCTCCTCCATGTGACCTTCAGTCTCCCTTCTGTCTCCTCTTTCTTGTCAGTATTGACAATTCTGTATTCTGTATTTTCCAAAACCATAGTTCCAACACAAATTTGTAACAAATTCCAACACTTAATCTTGTTAAGAAATTCATTTAACCCAAAAAGCAAACTATGCTCCAATCAAACTGGGTGTCTTTAAAATACATATCTTGTGTAAACTCAGGCTATCTGTAATCAGAAGCACATTTAAAACTGGAATATAATTTTATTTAATTCATGTATTTCATATAATCTTTCTTGATTACAATCTGCCATCAAAATAATTTTTTGACATTTAATTATTCCAGCTGCTGTGGGAATAGGCTATAATTGAATGATCCATCACCTGCAGGATCCTCACATGTGATAGCCTAGTAGCCGTGAAAATTATTTAGGTTTACAGACGTGACGTAATGACACAGTGCCATGCTCGAATTTCCCCCAAAAGCCTACCCGAACCACTGAAATTAGAAAAAATTATTATAAATGAACCGTTGTGAATCAGGGTAAAGTAAGGTGATTTTATTTTTATTTTTTCGAAAACTGACTGGTTATACACATGCTCAAATATTGATTTTGGATATTTTTTAACCAAAAAAAAGTTTTGTACTTTAGCTTTAAGACTGTTTTTTTTTTTTTTTTTTGGTTACATAAAAACTTAGATTCGCTGAAACCAAAATATAAGACTGATTACCCTTTGGTTGACTACTAGTTCTTAAAACACTGTCTTAACATAGAGGCTTAGTTTATGCCACTGGCACCAAGTCTCCTTCCCTGCGTTAGCATTAACCTTTACGGGTTTTTTTGGCTATAGGTTGCAGGCTTGGCTTCCAATGGCTTTTGCTAAACTCGACAGGACAGTAGTGCTGAAAGGGATTTAGACACACTGGTTCAAGATGCTATAATAATTCTGGTATGTTTGATCAGGGATGGAAGAAAATCCTACTAGACAGCATTTCTTGATGGAGCCAATATCGGCTTCAGGTAAAGGTAATTTGCCCCGGTAGGACTAAAAGTAAAAAGATATGGGATGATTAAGATAAGGTTGATATAAAAACAAACATATTTGGTGCCAATACCTCAAATCCATATCATGCCTGCATTGGCTTCAACATAAAATTTTTGCTGGGAGTTTCCCAACCGGTATTGTCCATTCTAAAAATATCTTATTGGTTGGTATTATACTTACATCTTTGTTGTGCTTGTTGACTTTATCCTCATAGTCGTATCTCTCTTCATCTACTACATCAATTTTGGCATAGAGTTGCTTACACAGATTCTGAAAATGAATATTCAACATAAATACAGCTGGCCTGAGATTTGACAAATAATAAATGAAGCTAAACTGCACATTTTGTCTTCAACAAAAATGTTGTTTCTGCCTGAGCACATCACCTGTAACTCTGCCAGAGAGAGTCCAGAAAGATGTAAAGGAGGGTGTTTTTCTTTGAGGTAACAATTTTTCTCTTCTTCCCTGTCCTGTTTTTCTTTCTCCAAATCCTCCATCGCTCTGTTTAGAAGCATTATCTGTTCGAAAAAGGAAGAGGAGTTTTATGACAATTTCACAAAAAAGGAGGTAATAACATAGGTACAACAAAGTAGGTCATCCAACCTTCAAAGAAAGTTTTCGAGATGCTGAAATTTTTGACTTAGGCTGTTAAATAAAGAAAGGGAAATGAGATGTAGATGAAAAGCGATAAGAGTAAAATATTGCTTAGCATGCCTACTTTGTTGACATACTTTGTTGTCCACTTTTGGATTTCCAGGCCTTCGTATCTGGTAAATGACAATTTTAATTAAGCAGAAACATTTAAATGTGAAAATAAGTATTAGTTTGATATCTGTGTAAATACTACAAGCACTGTCTGTGTTAAAATGTAAAATAGTTTTGAAAACAACTGCTTACCGGACTGCCAGTATCAATAGTTATGAAAAGTTATGGTTAATAAAGAGAGGAAATAATCATCAGTAAGGCATTTTGATTAATCAAGCTATTCAAGTAATTAAAAAACATTCATTGATCACTAAATATTGATAGAATGCATTTTGAGTGGCTATTGAGTTTCACAAAACGTAATGCTGTATGTGTATGCCCTATGAACATCAAATGTTGAATAATCTTTTTATTTTTATAAATGGTACTTACTCGCCCATTTTGCTGTCTTGCTGAACTGGAAAAAAATAATTTCAACCAGATATTTTACATGAAACCTGAAAAAAAATGAATGCATAATTAATAATAACAACAACAAAACAGTAAATTTAACAGATTCAAATTTTAAGCTAAATCGGGTAAAGTATGTATGTCATACCTAGATTCTGTGTGGCTGATGGTCGAGGACAAGAGGCAGAACAACAGGGTGTTGAGACAAAGGGATTTTATAGTCCAGCCACCACTGGCTGTCAGATATTGTTTCCGTCACCAGGAATGCCTTGGCAGTGTTCTAAAAATGAAATATCACCAACTGCAAAGCTGTGACAATACAGTATACCTAAGAACAGGGCAATAGCTGGGGTTTGTGGGACCCCAGTGCAGGTTGTACAAATTGGCCCTGTTTGAAATTGTTTAAAGGGATAGTTCACTTTCAAATTACATTTTGGTATGTTTTAGCTTACCTCAAGGGCATCCAAGACATAGGTGTCTTTGTTTACGCAGTACTCTCCATTTTGATATGTTTAGGTCAAACCGTTTTTGTCTGTGACTCTCATAATGCAGGTCTATGGTCACCACCTCAAAGAGCATGCACAGAGAAGTCCGAATGAAACAATTCCCCATTATAAGTACACATTGATGACGTAAGACACGAAACGAGTGATTTGTGTGAGAAAACGAACAGTATTTATATGGTTTTTATGTACATCTTGTACACAACCACGTCCAAGTGATCTGAGGGTGCTCGTGCTTCCTGTTGTGTGACATTTGCGCGCGCTCTGGCTTAGTCTGCGCAAGTGCGGAAAGCGCCGGAAGTGATCTATCGTGCTTGTACGTCACTTATTGTTTGCACAGAGATTTCGGAAGTGTTACCTTTTACTGTGAAGATCTAAACATATTTAGACGTACAGGAAATCACAATGGAAGATGATTTCGATATATAAACAGACAACGTTTAATTTTATCAAGTAATGTTACTCAGAGCGATGGATTAGTCATCCACTGCAGCAGCACGTCTTTAGAGAGACAGATATCTTTTCAAAATTGGTGTTTTTTTAGTAGTATGTGTTGTGAGATGCCAACAGAAGTGGAGAGCATATGTTGTCACTGTGGGTGCTGAATTGGGCTCTTTCACAAACTTTTCTGTTTGTTTAAACTGCGATTTGTATTTGTTTGTTCAGGTGCAGAAGGAACTTCGAGGAGAACTTCATAAAGGAGACCTCGGTTCAGTATTGCTGTCTGTGAGATGGGTCTCTTTGGGTGAGAACACAGCATGCGAGTAACCAGCTACTAAGCCAAGCTTTTCCGCTTCTTGAGTTTGAATGCTTTAAACTAATAATAATAATAATTCCTTACATTTATATAGCGCTTTTTCTAGACACTCAAAGCGCTAACATAGTCACGGGGTATCTCCTCATCCACCACCAGTGTGCAGCATCCACCTGGATGATGCGACGGCAGCCATATTGCGCCAGAACGCCCACCACACACCACACACCAACTTACTGGTGGAGAGGAGACGGAGTGATGAAGCCAATCAGCAGAAATGGGGACTGTTAGAAGCCCATTATGGTCAGAGGCCAATGGGCGAATTTTGCCAGGATGCCTAGGTCACACCTCTACTCTTTTCGAAAGACATCCTGGGATTTTTTATGACCACAGAGAGTCAAGACCTCGGTTTAACGTCTCATCCGAAGGACTGTGCTTGTTGATAGTATAGTGTCCCCATCACTACACTGGGGTGCTAGGACCAGTGGTGGACAGTAACGGAGTAGCTTTACTT
Source organism: Carassius auratus (assembly GCF_003368295.1). NCBI lineage: Eukaryota > Metazoa > Chordata > Actinopteri > Cypriniformes > Cyprinidae > Carassius > Carassius auratus. Next base: position 17,542,389 of record NC_039246.1, read on the forward strand.
CGTTACTGTACTTAAGTACATTTTTCAAGTATCTGTACTTTACTTGAGTAATTTTATTTTGAGTAACTTTTACTTTTACTTCACTACATTCCGAAGCATAAAATCGTACTTTTTACTTCACTACATTTCATAAAACATATCGTTACTCCCTATAATATATCACGTGCTCCGAGACGCAAGCGGTGTCTGATTCATCATGAATGAACTGAGTCTTTTCAAAATAAACCTTTAAATCGGATCGCGAATCGCACCAAACGATTCGTTTACGAATTAGAATGATCCGATTGCAGCTGTTCTGGAGTCGACCACTCACTGATTCAAATGAACCGTTTAGTGCGAGTCTCCAGAAGTAAGAACCGGGAGCTCTTGTGAGCGCGCGTGCGTCTGATGTTGCTAAAAGTAAGTTATTAATGTCGAAATATTGGATTAATTATTGTAACTGAAAATCATATTTAGGTCAAAATTTTCAGTTGTTTGGGAACTAAATCCGTTGTAAAGAGTGATCTATTCAAGCCCACTGAAATGCTCGAGTGCAGACACATCAATTTTAGGTAAAAATAACACAGATTAAATACAATAACTCATGCACGTTCAAATTCCCCTCTGCCATAATGTTAACAGTTTTATTAAAATGTCCTACGTGATGTCTGTTTTTATATTGTTTATCAACAGTAACGTTATACATATGTATATTGTTTGGATTAACTAGACGAGTAGACAGACATGAATGTTTATTCATAACCGTACTGAAAATAAGTAAATATTGTTAGCTGATGCTAACTGTCTAGCTAACAAGCTTGTTGGTGCTAAGTTGAGGTAATTTTTATAAATAATGTCCAAATATTTTTAACCACCTATATATATATATATAAAAAAAAAATATATATATATATATATATATATATAGGGAGAGAGAGAGAGAGAGAGAGAGAGAGATTACATCCGGGTAGAAAAGAAAGGATGTGATGTTCAGAACATGGTAACTACAGTAATTATTAAAGTGGGAAGAGATGCACCCCGTTTGGCCAGGGTAGTTTTTAAACCATAGACAAGGTTTGAGAAGGAAAAAATCATTATGAAAATATAATTATATATGTTCTTCCGAACTTCAGGCCTTATTATCATGTCATATATAAAGTTACAGTACAGACCAAAAGTTTGGACACACTTTCTCATTCAAAGAGTTTTCTTCATTTTGACTTCATGACTAAGAAAGTTGTAGATTCACACTGAAGGCATCAAAACTATGAATTAACACATGTGGAATTATATATGGAATTATATTAATAACAAAAAAGCTTGAAACAACTGAAAATATGTCATATTGTAGGTTCTTCAAAGTAGCCACCTTTTGCTTTGATTACTGCTTTGCACACTCTTGGCATTCTCTTGATGAGCTTCAAGAGGTAGTCACCTGAAATGGTCTTCCAACAGTCTTGAAGGAGTTCTCCGAGAGATGCTTAGCACTTGTTGGCCCTTTTGCCTTCTGTCTGCGCTCCAGCTCACCCCTAAACCATCTCCATTGGGTTCAGGTCCGGTGACTGTGGAGGCCAGGTCATCTCTGCACCCCATCAACTCTCCTTCTTGGTCAAATAGCCCTTGATGCCTTCAGTGTGACTCTACAATCTTCATAGTCATGAAAACAAAGAAAACTATTTCAATGAGGAGGTGTGCCCAAACTTTTGGTCTGTTCTGTAACTTTGATGTTCTGTAAAACAAACTTTAAATTACTTTGTTCTTATTGGTGAAAAACAGATGGTCAACTTTGTTTTCTCTCAGGTACATCACAGTGTAAGCTTCACAGTGAACATTACTCTCATCAGCGTAGTCCATATCAACAACAAAAATTCTTGACTCCATATAGTGGTTATTTTGGAAAAAATCCCAGGTATTTTGAGCAGTAGGATTATAAAAAAATATGTGCTAATATAACATTAAATTAAGTAGCCTATAAAATTGCAAACATCTATCTTTCAGTACTTTTTTACTTAAGTACATAAAAAATTTAGTACTTTTGTACTTTCGCTTGAGTAAGATTGAAAAAGAAGTACTTTTACCTGATTTGTGTACTTCGTCCACCACTGGCTAGGACCCACACAGACCACAGGGTGAGCACCCCCTGCTGGCCTCACTAGCACCTCTTGAAAGACATCCTGGGATTTTTAATGACCACAGAGAGTCAGGACCTCGGTTTAACGTCTCATCCGAAGGACTGTGCTTGTTGATAGTATAGTGTCCCCATCACTACACTGGGGCGCTAGGACCCACACAGACCACAGGGTGAGCACCCCCTGCTGGCCTCACTAGCACCTCTTCCAGCAGCAACCTAGTTTTCTCAGGAGGTCTCCCATCCAGGTACTGACCAGGCTCAGCCCTGCTTAGCTTCAGTGGGAAACCGGTCTTGGGTTCCAGGGTGATATAGCTGCTGGCCATAAACTATTTTGGATGTTTGAACTGGCAAGTGGCACGGCTTAAAAACACATGAAAATGATGAGCTTTCATGACGAAAGGCAGCAGTGGCCTGTCAGCTGTTCTGATCGTCTTTTTAGACTGGCCTCAGCCAGATGATTGAGATCGCCAGGGGGCCCCCACTCAGCCGTCGGCCCCTATATTCGTCACCACCTTTTACCCCACTAGCAACAGCCCTGCATAAAAATATACAATGTCTTTTCTTTGGATTGATGTTGAGTTCACAAACACACATTATACACACAAAATATTGACATCAATATTTATCATTCACATGTAGGATATACCCTCTCAAAATAGTTTGTTAATGGGGCCCACAAATGGATAGCACCTCTGCACACTTGATTCGTGAACAGCAGAATAAAACAATTCTCAGGGGTGCCATAACGGGGACCCCCCAGACTGTGATTTTTTTGTAATGCGGGGAACTATCGATTTATACCAAGAGGGACAAACCTACCTATACAATCTCTCCTTTGTGGGTTTGTTTTGTTTTGTTTGTTTTTTGCATCCACCTCCCTACAAAACTTTCCCTCATAAATAAGTTACAAAACACTCTGCTCAACACACCTAACAGCATTCCCTTAACACTACAAGCAAAGCAAACAACAAACATGGAAGTTAACCTCACTGGGAGTAGAAGATGGTAGTTGTACACACGGAACACCTCAGACTCTCTCTCTGGAATGCAGTTCTGTGGGTTGTAATGAGGCTAATGACATGTGAGACATGCAGATCCATATGCAAAGATTTATTCTTAAATATGGTCAAAACAGGCAAGGGTCAGACAATGGCACACAGGTATATCAAGTGCAAGACAAGGGTAATCCAAAGTGGGTGTGGTCAATTGGCGGCTAACCATATCCAGAGTCTTGACAAGAGGGGAAATCCAAAAACATGAGCAGTAGTCCAGGCGAGATGCTAACACGGTCCGAAACAGAAAGGCAAAGGTTTAATCCAATATAAACAGGCAAGAATTAGGTAACACGGGAAAGCAGGCAAGAAAAGACTACGACTAAGAATTAGGGATTGGAAACTAGGGCAGAAATTTGCTCTGTAAGGTGCTACCACAAGAAGAGCGATATACGCAAACAATATTCGCCCGTGAGAAAGAGGAAGTCCATGGCTTAAGTAGCAATAAGCAGCATTAATCCACAAATGACTTAAGCTGTTAACTTTTTTTAATATGGCTGACACTCCCTCTGAGTTAAAATAAACCAATATCCCGGAGTAATTCATTTACTCAAACAGTACACTGACTGAACTGCTATGAAGAGAGAACTGAAGATGAACACCGAGCTGAGCCAAATAACGAACGAAAGATTGACTCATTCAAGTCAGTTCTTCATGGGATGTAGAGAAGCAACGGGAACCTTCTGGTTTGGTTTGCCAAATTTCTGACACACCTCAAAGGTTCTGCAAAACTCAGTTATTGAGGATTTGCAACCTGGCCAAATGTAGTTCTTAGTTATATGGTGAATGGATTTATTGACACCCAAGTGCCCTGCAAGTACATTTTTGTGGGGAAGCGTCAGCATCTGTGGATGATACAGTATGTAGCAGGAAGGACGATTTGATGGACTCCACGGCAGTCAGAAACATCATCATCCACTTACTTCCATTTCCTCATCAACACTCCATTATCACAGTAGTAAGCAATTCTTTTGTCGGGGCACTTTTTTAAAGTAATGAGATGAGTCTATGTTTTGTTCTGCAATTAACTGATTTTGGTCAACACCAAGAGTCTGATGTGAACTATTTATGTCAACCCATTCCTCAAACTCAGGCTTTATCAATAACTCACATTTGAGAGGTTCAGAGGACTCTTGCAAGAATGAGTCGGTAAGATTTACAATGTCTTTAAACTTTCTGGACTGTGCTTGGGCCACTACACATGCAGGAAATGTAGATAGGAATTATTGGGAAAGACTAGAAGTAACATCAGCTTTACCATCGTTCACCACTATAGATCTGGGAAAAACTTGACCACCTGCCAGGTCATTTCCGATTATGAGACCCACCCCTTCAAACAATAACTGCTCCGCACACCGAGATTAACTAATCAACGCACAAGATTAGATTTTAAGTGTACTTGATGGAGAGGTACACTATCATACCCCATCTCAATACCACTAATTACATCTGTACCGGTGTATGAAATTTGTGAGAAAGGCAGTAATTATATTAGGACAAAGGACTGCACTGAGCCTGTATCTTGCAAAATCACAACAGGCTGATGTTCAATGTCAGACAAGGAAGTGCCAGAAAGGTTGCATATATTTATCCTTAACTACTGACATCGTTTGCACCAACGCAGGCTTCTTTATTTTAGCCCCCACAGACAGTAAAAGCAGTAACATTTGTCTTGATTGCATTATTTTTCGACAAATACAGTGACGTGACAACTCTTGTATTACAGTATTTTTATTAGCAAGTGGAGCTTTTGACGAACGGACAGATGGAAACAGATTGCTTTGCGTCAAAACAAACTTGTCTGCTAATACAGCAGCATCCAACAACGAAGCTACTTTTGGCTCATTTAAATGAATGACAACACCCTCAGGAAGACATGTTTTAAAATCCTCCAGTATGATCAACTCTTTCAACTGCTCAATAGTAGTGGTCTTACTGGAGAGACACCATTTTTCAAACACTCATTTCTCTCTTGCAAACTTTCTCTCTCAAAGTCTCTCTGACTTTGTATGCACTCTAAACTTTTGGCGATAACCCTCAGGGACCAGTTCCTATGCTCTGAGAACAGCAGCTTTAAGGATTTTATAATTGTCATGTTCTTCAGCTGTGTGCCCATGAACTCCAGTAGAGGGCACCCAATTCATTACTCTTGCATTTGGTATCTGAACTCCATTTCCGATAATCCTGTGCTTAGGGGCTAATCACCACCAGATGTTCCCCTTTACCACTCCCCTATATATACTGTGTTTGGACTCTCAGTGATTGCGAAGTCTTGTTTAGCCCAGTCTGACATTTGCGAGTGCTTTCCTTGTGTTTGTTCCTGTCGTGTATTATCTTGGATTGTTTGTACCGCCTGTGATTCTCTGCCATCTGCCCCTTTGACAATTGCTCTTGTTTTTTTAATCTGTTTATGCTGATTGCTGCCTGCCCCGACCTCTGCCTGGAATATGTCTATGTATCTGGATTATATGTGTTATCTCTGATGCTAGTGATTGATCTTGACTGTTTCTGACCATGATTAATAAAAGCTGCAAATGGATCCGCTCGACTTTGACTCCATGTTACAATAATACAGTAATTGCTCAATTGGTAATGATGTGCAAACCTCTTGAGCTATACCCGTTAAACTGCATTGCAACAATAACACCCACATTTCATTTGGCCATTTAAGCTTACCTGCAACATGCTGTGTTGACATACATTTTGTTTTTCTGATGCTGCCCAGTAACAGGAACTATTTAAAATTAAGGAGATTGTAAACAAAATGTTTTCACTAACTAACAAATACTAATAACTATGTCAGTCAGGACATAATAGGTTGCTTCTTTAAAGCAAGATATGTATTCATTACAGTCTTATTCATAAATATTTGTGAGCCTGATCTCATGATGAAAATATTTCCAAGACGTAAAATACTTACGTAAAATACTACACAATTTGTCAGAGAATAGACTTTAAAATTCTCCTCTTTGTCTATAAATCCCTTCATAACAAAGCTCAAGTCTATTTATCTAAACTTCTTCATCTGTATACTCCATCTAGAAGCCTTCGATCCTGTGACCAGGCTTTGTTGGTGGTCCCTTGCGTTAGACTAAAGCGTAAAGTGTGCATTTGCGGTGGCAGGGCCACCACTCTTGAATACCCTGCCTTTAGAGATTAGACTGGCCCATTTCTTGTCTATTTTTAAGTTCTTGCTAAAAACCTTTTTATTTTCTTTAGTGTATTGACTACTGTGATACATAAAATTTTTAAATGGGTGGTTTTAAATTTGTGTCTGGTATATTTTACATGTATGTGTAATACTATTGCGCATGTGTAAAGCACTTTGGTCAGCCTGGGGGCTGTTGGAAATGCGCTATACAAATAAAAATTTTATTGAAATTGAAAATGTACATTTCATGACATATTCAATGTGAAATATCTACTGGGTGGTGCGAATAGAGTGTTACTGATTTTTGTACAATCTGTCAATGTTTATTGATGTCAAATCATACAAAATCACAAATTTGTGTAATTCTAAAATCTCACATGGTCAAGCTTATTAAAAATACTGACTTCAATGAATTGATAAAATGTAAAATGGTTTCAGATGGTCGGTTCCATTTACTGAATCATCATTGTATTACATGCAGCAGCCATTTTGATTTTCTGGTGCAACAGGAGCTACTTAAAATTAAAGAGATTGTAAGAAATCTTTTATGTTTTATTATGTAATGTCAGAACATAATCCATTATACATTGGCTCGTTTTCGTTCTCACTGATTTAATTCAAAAATAGAACAGAAGTCATAAACATAAAAATGTATCATTGATGTTTCACTAAATCACAGATTCATGCCAATTAATGCTATGTCTCAAGAAGTAAAAAAATGTTTTCATAATTAAAGTCAAAGTGACTTTGTTTTCACCTGTTAACTATCAGATAATAAGCTTGCAGAAAGGTATGTAGCACCAATCCACATGCCTGTTCTACACATTTCAAAAGTTATGCCTGAGCAGAAAGTAATCAACCTAGAAGTCAAACCCATGTAATACATAAAAGACAACAATGTCTATTCTACCAACAAGTGCATTAATGTACTTCACTGAGAAGCCATTTGTAGAGGCAACCATTAATGACACTCTTCTTCATAAGCTTTATTGATCCACAGTATCGTTACATATAGAGTGTGTATGCAAAGGGATGAAAACAATATGCGGCAGAAGGGAAATGACCTTGTTGATATGTTGCCAAAATAGTCCAGAGCAGGTGCTTCAGCTATTTATTCTTAAACATGATCCCAACACAGTTATGGGGAACTTGCTCACCCCGTTATTATAATATCCATCGCAGTGTCTGCTGCTGGCTCTATGCATCAATGACTTTCAACACCTGTCAACATAAAACCAAAATGAGGCAGATCAGGTAAGATATGAAGGATTTGGTGGTTCACTGTTTGGTAAAACAAATAATAAAATAGTACTCCTTAACATATTTGGATAGGATTTTTTTCTTTTTGTACAAAATGTTTTTTTTTTAATTCATTATTTTGATAAATAAAATATTATGAATTAATTGTATAAAATTTTTAAAAATGTAAAAAGCATTTGTGTGCAAAATCCATCCCACAAGAGATAACATACAGACACTGCATATTTACATTGTAACTCTTTCAGTGTAACTGCATTTCTGTCAACACCTTCTTTGTTTTGGTTTCTTTTAAAAGATACTGATAACTTGACTTGTATTTACTTTACCAGGAAAACAATCTTTAAAATCTTTAAAACAATGTGAGGTTTCATTTAATCTGGAATACATTTAAAATATCTGGTTTACCAGCAACTTTTAGTCATCATTTATTTGAACACAGGGGCGCTGAACTGGGGGTAAAACCAGTACTGATGACCAGGGCCCCAAAGGAAGAGAGGGCCCTTGAAAAGTCTGGAATAAAATTGGTGGCATTAGGGGTGGCATTAGGACTGGGATCTTGTGCAGCGCCCCTGTTTGAACATGAAAATGTGTATTTATGTATTATTCATGATCCCAGAATATATTAATTCAACATGTACATAATTTCCATATTTATAAAAAAAAAAAAAAAAGTTTTTTGGCCAGCGTGTAGATGTCCCAAGATTGAATCCTGAGTCCTGAAATAAAGTCAAAAACACCAATATTAAGTCTTTAAAAATATATATAAATAAATAAAAAGATTAATTGTGTATGTGAATCTGTTGATGTTTCTGCATATTATTCTATTAAATAGCACAGTTTTTCAGCCAAATACTACAAAGGACAATGTTGTATATATTATAATTTACTATTTATTTTATCAGAAGCTTTAAAAAAATTTTTTTCAGTAATTAGCTGTTTAATTAGCTGTTTTTATTTTATTCATGTTACTGTACAGTCATCCAGTCAATACTGTAAAAATCTACATAACTATACATTTAAAAAAATGTTTGGAAAAATATATTAAAGATTTTAAATAAATGTACATTTTAAATTATATAGATACAAAAACTTGAAATGAATATATTAAGTTTTTATTATGAAATAATTAAAAGCAGATAGTAAGTAATTAGCAGCTGTAAATTCATCCAACACTTATAATTCTGTCATCGTTTCTTCACTCTCATGTCATTCCAGACTTGTTGGACTTCATACTGCACCATTAAAAAATTGCAGTTTTCACCCACATTGAGATTTGGAAAAAATTCCTGTGACTATAAGCAATCTTAAAATCTTCAGTCAGGCAGCTTTAACATGATCCATCAGCCTGGTTTCAGATTCTAAATATAATATAGGCTAAACCTCTACATGCTTGAATGACATTACTCATTATGACTGATCATGTTATAGTCCAAGATCTCCTTCTGCTGGTGGAGAAGGGTGTGTACAATAATGTTTTATATTATTTGTACTATTTGCTTTTTCTGTATACCTTATTGTGTAACAGCATAGTCCTACTGTATCTCATGAGGCGATGCACTTCACTTCCATTTGTAGTGCGTAGTATGGATCAGAAGAGATATCAACCACTCATTACTGTTATTTAGTCATTCAATTTAAGTAAACTTCATATTGAGTAGTGTGCAGTATGGAGTATATACTGCTTGCAATTTGATTAATTTAGTTAAGTGCATTGCAAGATTTTATTTTTCATGTGATATTCTCATAATTGAATTGTAATTAAGGACAGGAACTTATTTGATCATTAAATTACATTAATTAAAAATAATTAAAGCTGTTATGCACCAGTACAGCCTGTGTGGATATAAAATATACCCTAAAAGGATATATATATATATATATATATATATATATATATATATATATATATATATGTGTGTGTGTGTGTGTGTGTGTGTGTGTGTGTGTGTGTGTGTGTGTGTGTGTGTGTGTATATATATATATATATATATATATATATATATATATATATATATATATATATATATATATATATATATATATATATCCCAGAACAAGAGATTAATCTGGTAATAAATTAAAATTAAATGACTCAAATACAGGCATATTAATATTTACATATTAAAAATAAAGGCTCCAAAGGGGTGTTTTTGCAGTGATGCCATTTGGTTCCCTCAAGAACATTTCAGTGAATTGTATTATTTTTATCATCTTGAAGAACATTTAAAAAATAGAAAGAAACGTTTCTGCATTTGAAAGGTTCTATGGATGTTAAAGGTTCTCCAAGGAACCGTTGATGCAAATAAAGAACAGATCTATTTTTAAGAGTGCACTATATTCACCCATATTTTAATTTAATAGGTCAATATAGCAACAGTATGAATGCAGATTTTATGGTTTCACTGAATTAACCTATAGATTTTAATTAAAGTAAAGATGTTTGAAATAATTCGCGGAAATGGGCTAAATATTAACCCGTTAATAACCTAAGTTTAACATTTAAAAATAACACCATGCAAATTGGGGGCTTCGTCTGTCAATTCTGTTACTTCTGCTCCACAAATCAAAAAACACTGATGTGTTGTGGGGGGAATCTTATTTTTATCCCGTCTTATCCTAAAACAGAAGGGGGCAGCACCATTACAAATAATGAAGGCAATGATGCGTGCTAAGGCGTTCACAAACTGAGCTTTGTCTCTCACTTATTCGGAAGATAACGTCCGAGACGACCAGGTTGAGAGGGGAGGCCTAAAAATTCATTTGCATAGCGATGGGCCGTGAAAATGGGCCGTGATGCGGTGTTAAAGGCGACATGAAGCTGCATAGCGCAGGGATCCGATTTGTTGGAGAGTTCAAGATGGTTTGAGTTAGGGGTGATGGGGCAGCAGAAATCTGGATCCAGTATAAAATCCCGTGAGATTCCTCCTACTGGGCCAGACGGAACCGATGAAGGCGATCGCATCAACCGCATCCCAGAATAAGTCGACCGTGATTGTGAGCTCATTCATCAGCAAAGAATCAGTGCAGGGAATGAGAAGGAATTTGATGCATGCATGAAAATCTAACAGTGGTTTACCACTGTTGGTCTCTTACGCACCGCGTAATGGAAAGAGCAGGATAACGGTACTTCAGAGTCTTTTTGCTCCTAATGGCAGCGGCACCGAAATAAACGGGACAGCCGTGAACACGTGTTATTGAGCTAGGCATTTGTCTGATCAGATCGGCGGAATGGTGTCTTTGAGATGTCACCGGAGCAAGTATATATGGGCCACTCTGCTGGTGTTGGCGTTGTTGTGGCTCTACATCTTCCCCGTGTACAGGATCCCCAGCGACAAGGAAATGGTGGATGAGGTTCTGCGGCAGGGACAGACGTGGAGTAGAAACCAAACCGGAGCAGATCTGTACAGGTAACGTCAACGTTATTACAATGAGTTTTGATTCATCGCGTTCAATTATTCATTCATTGTGAGCGCATCTGGGATGCGCATGGCCACAAATCTTGGATAAATTGGGACCGTGACGCGATTTGGAATTACATGTAGTCTCTCACTAACTGCAATCAAGTAAATGGAGCGGTTGCAATCAGTATCTCATCCATGTAATCAAGCCCTCGTGATTACATATGAGTATTGCAGAGTGCACACATCTCCTCTGAAAAACCGATCAAAGAGAGCGCATGCGCAGAGATGCCTCTGTCCCCGCTCTGAACTCAATAGTAAAAGCAGGTCAGGTCTTTGCGACGTCTGATTCTGATGTTGTTGTTTATTATTATTATACTATTCCTTTGACTTTGGATTGAAATTTGTTGCACAGCTATAGCAAAATATTGTTATTTTGTCAACATATCATATTTTATTATTATTACATTAGAAAAGTGTCAGTTGCACAATAGAAAAGATCTGCTGCAAAACATTAGTTGAAGAAAACAAGTCTTTATACACGTTTCCATAAATTGTCAAACCTATGTTGTTTTTGTAATCATAAATGCAATTTATTTTGATGCATTTCACTGTGGCCCCTTTCAATAATTCCTTAAATTTTCTTTACTTGGAGTTAAAAATTCTAACTTTAATTTCACAAAACCTGCCGTATTCATTCATTCATGTATTCTTTTTTATTTATTTAATAAATGCTTTTCATTTATGCTCACTTCCAGATTGGAAACTAAATTATTTAAATCTAATTGCACTGAAATCTTTTTGTTAAATAAGATACTTTGTTCTTTCAAAAATGTGTATTTGCTCCTGGACAATTAGAAATGACTATTTCAGAAGCCTTTACTTCTGCTTCCCATAATCAGTGTCAAAATATTTTCTTTCCTTGACAGGAAACTGTTGACAGAATGCTGTGACCCAAAGAGGATGTTTGCTGTTACTAAGGAAAACTCGCCAATAGGCAAAGTCTTGTGGTACGATGGGGAAATCTACCATTATCACACGGTCACCAATGACACCTACCCAATCTTTGTTCAGGTACTGTTTATCATAAGTCAATGAGCCAAAATATATGACTAGTTTTTGCTGCTACATCTTTAGCATGACTACTGTTTCTTGTAAAATGCAGTTATTTATCTGAATCCAAGTTTTGCATCAGCTTTACATTTGTAACAATATAACACTAAAATAGTCAAACTGATATTAAACAGATAATACCTCCTTGTGTTGAGTTCTTTGTGTCTTCACATTAATTTGTCATCCTAATACAATTTTTAATGCATGACAGAAGAAGAGTGTACTGTTCCAAATCGCTGTTAATTCAAGATTATATGCTCAACAGGCACACACAAATATGGTTAGCCAAAAATCGCAGCACACTTTGGTGTTTTAAATCTATCAGAACATTCTTTTTAGTTAAGTGTATTTGCAGATAAATGTCTGGAATGATAAACGTTGGAATGTGGAAGTGTTTGAAAGCAAAGCAGTTGGTCCCTTTTTTTTTCTTTCCACCCCCACTCTCCATGAAGCTCAGCGCAGCACTCCTCCTTCTAAAAATAAACAGGCAGGGGAGAGACACCCGCATGGGTCCTGATTGTCCTGTACTGGGCACCATTCTGCCTTTCCGTCGCAGTGTTCCTCCTACACTGTCTCAGAGCCCACGCTCATTATTGATGGACACACAAAGCAATATCCTACACACACTCATGCACCCCTGCCTCACACTAATGTAGTTACACTGTGATTTAGTATGTTTATTCAATGAGATCTATGGATTATGCAGCCATGTTACTATGGACACAGTGTTTTGTTTTGTTGTTATTTAGTTTTTTTAACTAAAAGGGGTCAATTAATAATTTTATAGTACATTTAGTCGTAAATGGTTCTTTTGTGACCAAAAAAAAAAAAAAAACCCATTGAAAAGATTCATTTTTACATGCACAGTCACTGTCATTCTCAGTATTATGTTTCAGTGTACGTCAGGCTTACTGAATTTTAACCATCTGCTTGTAATTTTTATCAGAACGTTATGTATCACTGATGCCAGATAGGACAGCACTGATATGATCTTACTAGAGCTTCATTCTTTTAGAGATGTTTGCATGACGTTTCACCAACTGGTGTCAAAATTATTAGTTATTTAATGCGGCTTTACCTGTAATCATAGGTGTAGAACAGTGCTTAAACTAAAAACATCTTCCAGTAGTGTTTGAGACTAGCAAACCCTGTAACAACAGATTAGAACATTTACAGGTATAAAATATAGAGTAGCACATTCCTATCCTTTAATTCAATTAGAGAGTCCTGATATATAGTATAAACACAATTGGATGCTTAACTGTTTGTTCCGGACAGGCATATTTCTTTAAGTGAATAATACTTCAGGCTTTTTAGCTATTTTGTTAGTGGGAAACTGGATATAAACAGAGTGACCAGATGTTTCACTACATTTGTTCCTGCTGTGGGAATGCCAGAACGACTGAAGAAAAGTTGAAGCATGATGATGTGCATTTCTCGTCTGTTTAATGTGTCATCATCTGCTGACCAAAAAGCCACTCCCTTAAAATTCATCTTTCAGGCATGTTTGTATATGCTCTGTACAGCTTTTTCCCCAAGTCAAAATGTCATAAGCTTAGTAGTAATATAAAGTTATAAAGTTCCTGTGGCTCAAGTGATAGAGCATTTTGGTAGTGGTGCAAGGTTGTGGGTTCAATTCCCAGGGAACACACACTGTAAAACCCGACAAGTTAACTTAACTCAAATCGTTTGAGTAAACCGATTGCCTTGACTGTAATACCCGACAAGTAAACTTAACTCAAACGGTTTGAGTAAACAGATATCATTAAGTTATGTTAACTCAAACTGTTTGAGGAAACCGATTGCCTTAAACCATTTAAGTTGAAAAAACTAACAGTTATGAGTACTCTGAACTTAATTCAGTTGAGTTCACTGAAAGAAGATATACATTGCAATTAAGTGATTAAGTGATTAATTGAGCTTTAGTGATGAACACCTGCTGTTAACAAACAGAATTACTGAAGAAAAGAGAGAAAGGAACAACAGCTGACTTCAGACACAGCCTCACTCAAACCTGACAAGTTATGTTAACTCAAACCATTTGAGGAAACCGATTGCCTTAAACTATTTAAGTTGAAAAAACTAACAGTTACGAGTACTCTGAACTTAATTCAGTTGAGTTCACTGAAAGAAGATGTACATTGCAATTAAGTGATTAAGTGATTAACTAAGTGCTGATTGTGAATTAGTGATGAACAGCTGCTGTTAACAAACAGAATCACTGAAGAAAAGAGAAACACAAGAACTACTACAACTGACTTCAGACACAGACTTAGATGAAATCAACTGAAATAAAATACATTAAATCTCTCAAGATTTGATTAAACAACCCCACAAACAGCATCACCAGCTCCACTTATTAATAACCAGACTGACTTTATTTCTGTCAGACGTCTACAGAAGATCTTATTGAGAATGAACTAAGGTTTAGATGTTGATTTATTGTTTCATTTGAAGTAACCATGTTAGAGATCAGTGTCTGCTTTAGTTGGGCTCTTGACCCTTGATATCTGTCTTAGTCTTTTCTCTGGCTGTTATAACCGTGTGTTTCTAAAACACATTTGTTGTAACTCAAAAGCCCAGAAGAAATGCCATCAGGTGTTAACCTGTACCTAGGTGTAGGTTGTTATGCTTCATATAGGTGATGATAATTATTCATAGTAAATCAAGGGTCAAGAGCCCAACTAAAGCAAACACTGATCTCTAACATGGTTACTTCAAATGAAACAATAAATCAACATCTAAACCTTAGTTCATTCTCAATAAGATCTTCTGTAGACGTCTGACAGAAATAAAGTCAGTCTGGTTATTAATAAGTGGAGCTGGTGATGCTGTTTGTGGGGTTGTTTAATCAGATCTTGAGAGATTTCATGTATTTTATTTCAGTTGATTTCATCTAAGACTGTGTCTGAAGTCAGTTGTAGTAGTTCTTGTGTTTCTCTTTTCTTCAGTGATTCTGTTTGTTAGCAGCAGCTGTTCATCACTAATTCTCAATCAGCACTTAGTTAATCACTTAATTATTTGAATGCAAAGTTTTAAAACTTACAGGGTTTAAATCAAGGTAATCTGTTTACTCAAACGGTTTGAGTTAAGTTTACTTGTCAGGTTTTACAGTGCATGTTAGGTAAAATGTTAGCCTAAATGCACTGTAATTCGCTTTGGATAAAAGTATCTGCTAAATTCATAAATTTAATTTAAATTTGTAATATGCCATGTATGATGTCTGTGTCTAAACAAATGGATATTAAAATGTTTGTTTTAGTATTTGATAAATCTCTGAAGTAGAATATATAAAGTATAGCTGCACATCTAATGACAGCATAACAGATACATTCTTTATTAACACACCAATTCTGTTGATTTTTTTTTTTTTTTTGTAGACCCAAGCCATATGTGCTAGAGATCATAATGGGATACAGAATATGGATTAAGCCCTTCTGCTCTGGACCATTAAGAAACCACCTAGAAATCACCCAAAAAACAATGCAAACACCACTCAGGGAAGCTTAGCAACAGTGTATCAACTTCCTGCCACAATACTATGAAAATCTTATAAGGAATAATATGTAATCTGCTTTGGATTTTGGCTTCTCTTGGTTTGTTGTCTGTAACTCCTGTAAAAAGAAAATGTCTGAAGATGAGTGTTTTAATTATGAATATGCAAGATGAAATTGTTGTCTGTAATGCCACTTAATAGCCAGGGGCTCTTACAAAGGTTCTTTTCATCAAATGAGTTTCACCCAATTGTTCACCGCTCTTTGAAGCGTATGAATATTGAAGTAACCTAGATTTTAATTTGTATACATCAAAAGAAACAAATGGAAATGTACTACGTGTGTGTGTGTGTGACTCTTCATTGCTTTGACACATTTGTGTAACACACAGTTTTTGTGTTGCTAGGATACACCATTGCAGTTTCCTCTGAAGAAGTGTTCAGTCGTGGGCAATGGAGGGGTCCTGAAACACAGTGGCTGTGGTAAAGAAATTGACCAAGCTGAATTTATCATGAGGTGAGAAGTAATATTTGTTTATATATATTTGTGTATATATATACATATTAGGGGTGGAATGGTACACAGATGTCACAGTTCGGTACGTACCACTGTTCCGGGTCACGGTTCGATATGATTTCGGTGGAAAACATTTTTTATTCTGAACAGTGGTACAAATAAAAAAAGATTAATCCTAGATGTGAAAATGCTAAATATTATTACATTATGTTATATATAAAATCCTCAGTACATATATACATACAAGGAATAAATTCTTGAAATATATTTGATTTAGTTCAGTGGTTTTTAACTCCAGTCCTTGCGCAACATCCTGCATATTTTGCATGTTGAGTGCACAAGCCTTTAAAGTATGCACCTTCGTCAGTCTGTAAGAGACACATTCAGAGTCAGCACACAGTCACTCTCTAGTGGGCTTTATTTTCAAGTGTCATCACATGGCTTTCGCCGTTATTCTGCTGGCAGCCAATTATCAAACAGCGCATTGCTGCGGGCACCCCCTTTTGGATTGGGGGTGAATTGCCTTCATTGTAAGGCCTCATCCACCAAACCAAGATGTCCATACCATATATATACACACACAGTGCCGTGAAAAACGTTTAGCCTGTTTTTTTTTTGTTTTTTTGTTTTTTGCATATTTGTCACACTTAAAAGATTCTTAGAAGATTAGAAGATAATGAAAGTAAATACAAACTGCAGTATTTGTAAAATTTCCCTTAAGGGAAAAAATGTGTCCAAACCCCATTAAATCATGAAAGAACTGTGATTAACCACATTATTTTAGAAAGCGGAGTTTTGAGTTCTGAAATTTCACTAGCCACACCCAGGCCTGATTACAGGCCTGATTACTGCCAGACCTCAAGTTAAAAACGGTGCACAACGTTTTGCTACGGTTTCCGGATTGAACGTCATGTTTCCTGGAAACGGTGTGCACCGGTGTACAATGGGGTTTGAGATGCGTTTTCTCTTGTTTGGTGGGTGTGTCAGAACTGCAGTCCAATCAGCAGCAACATGTATATAAAGCACGCGGTATTAAAGTGAACTCGCACAATGGCTTCAAGGAAAATAATGTACAAATATGTTCGTTGCAGCTCGGTATATGCAATAACTGAGGATATTAGAAGACATGTTTGTCGTAAGTTTTATTGTAAAAATATAGGACATAATGATGTAGTTGTTTATATTTTTAGATTCATTGCAAGTGTATGACATTTGGTATAGAAATAAACAATGGTAATTAAGTGCTTTTCCTAAAAATGAGAAAGAAAATACAGGGTATTAAAACCGTATGAACTACAAATAAAGTCAGTATGTGAGGCTAAATAGATGGCTTCGAAAATTCTTCACAAAGAAACCAAAGAATGGCCTTTTTTTTTCTTCAAAGAATGGCCTTCTCAGCTGCCATAGTTGCAACTCTTGCGTCATCAGAACAGTGTGTTCAACGCATCACCATTTCTGTTTGAAAAACGTTTTGCAACTTTTGTCGGGGCTGAACGCAGCCCTGTTGAATCAAGAAATCACTTAAATAGAACCTGTCTGACAAAGTGAAGCATGCTTAAAGAGCAACACATCATAACACAATCTAAAGAAATTGAAGAACAGATAAGAAAATTGGAAAAGATATAAGTCTTCAACTGTTCTTTTAAAAGTAATAATGGATGAAGGTAGGAAGTTCATCCCATTGTAGAGATGTAAAGGTGCCACATTTTGAAGAAATGTTTTGTGCCCTTCAATCATTGACTCTAAAATGCAGAAGGGAACTTTAAGGTGGGAGGATCCATTTCCAATTATCAAATCCAGTATCAAATCCCAAAAATGATTTTAAGTATGCAGCAAAAGGAAGAGAATGGAGTAAAATCAAGAAAAATATGGCATGGAACATCTTTGATTTATTGAAGAGTAGATGTGCTGCCAAGTTCTGGATCATCTGCAGAGGCTTATATGTGCTGACTGGAAAGCTGGCCAACAGAGCACTGCAGTAGTACAGTTTTGAAATGACAAGTATTTGTACAAAGAGCTGCACAATGTACCCAGAAAAAAATAGTCTGGTGTTCCTGTTATTTTAAAGCATTAACCTGCATGACCAGGCTTTTGTTGAGATGTGGGTAGTAAACTGGTCATCAAACACTACCACCAGGTTCCTTGTCCTGGTTGGTGTTTGTGTTGATGAATCCAATTGAACAGTGACAAGGTAGTCAACTGGTTGGTTGTGGTTTACGAGCTCTGGGGTTGCTAGGTGAGCAACCCCAACTCTAGCCAAATTGAAATGTCTTAAGGGCAAGCTGAGACTAAGGGGCCATTAGGTTGGAACGACAGGTAGAGATGCATATTAGTTCCACTATTATAGGAGAAGTCATTTGCCTGTTTGATCAAGCATAGTGAGGTTGTGAATATCAATAAAAGGAGAGGACCAAGCAATGAACCCTGAGCCACCCCAGTGCTTAGTTCAGACAACCCTCCTCTCCAGAAACCTATAAAGGATCTGCCTGTAACATAACACTGGAAACATATCAGTGTCATACCTGTGATGCACAGGTCAGAACTGTTGGACTGGAGAATCTGGTTATTTACAGTATTCAAGGCAACAAAGCAATGAGAACAGATGATCTGGAGTTCTCTCTTTTCAGGTGTATAGTTTTATTGACAGTGAGGTGGCCTCAGTGGAATGTTTGCTGTTGCAGCTAGATTGGTTGTTATTGGGTACCTTGTCCTGTCAGATAAAAAGTGCTGATTTTTAAGTTTTAGTTTTTTTAGCAGTGGGCCTTGGCAGTAGAAACACAGAAGAGGAAGAGGACAGGAGAGATTGTTAACAGCTCAGGTCAACTTGGTCTTTTAACTTGGAAATTCTCTTGTCAGGAGCTCAGAGCTTGATGGTCACAGAGAGTATCAGTGAATCAGGGGCTAGATGCTGTTGCTGGTGCTAACCCAAGAGTGTCCAATACTGCTGCTGGAGGGCCACTTTTCTTGCAGAGAATCCTGAAGACCTTGATTAGCTGGTTGCTGGCCTGTGCTAACCTGTGATAGGCAAAGTGTTAATGTGGGGCTAAATCTATCAGAAGCATCACAATAAGAACTGGTACGTGTATTAATGTATTTAGTGTAAGAAACAATGCTTTCTTTTGACATAAACTGAAAAACATGACTCCCAGCTAAACTTTTTCTGCAATCTTTCTTCATCTCCTCTACCTCTAGATGTAACCTTCCTCCTCTGTCCAAAGAGTACACCACTGATGTTGGTACCAGAACACACCTGGTGAGCGCGAATCCTAGCATTATTGAAAAGAAGTACGTGTCTTTTCCTCTTCACTTATTTATTTTTTTGTCTAAGGGGGAAGAGGGGGTTATGGATTCAAAATTGTAAATTACAGTAACAACTAGATATGCTCTTTTCTTCATGCATTGTGGCCACAGTATATTTAAACAAAACAGTTTGGTTACAGAAATCTATATATTTTACACATTTTTCACTTAAAGATCACTGCATATTGACATTAAAAAGAAATGTTTATCATTCCTCTTTATCAGCTTTCAGAACCTACTATGGTCCCGCAAATCCTTTGTAGAGAGTATGAAGGCATATGGCTCTAGCTACATCTACATACCAGCCTTCTCCATGAAACCCGGCACTGACCCCTCCCTGCGGGCATACCACGCCCTTGCAGACTCCGCCTCCAACCAGACTGTCCTGTTTGCCAACCCTGACTTCCTTAAAAATGTTGGTCGATTCTGGAGGAACCACGGCGTCCACGGCAAACGCCTGTCCACAGGGTTGTTCCTGGTGAGCCTTGCCCTTGGCTTGTGTGAAGAGGTTACCACTTATGGTTTCTGGCCATTTTCGGTGGGACTGGATGAGCAGCCAGTCAGCCACCATTATTATGACAACATTCTCCCATCCTCGAGATTTCACGCCATGCCTGAGGAATTTCTGCAACTCTGGCACTTGCATAAGAGCGGCACGCTGCGTATGCAGGTTGGCGATTGTGCAAAAGAAGGACAGGAACCTAAGAAGGAAAAATAAGTGGAAGAGTTGCCAGGGCAACTCCGTATATCCCCACAGGAACTGGATGGCCATACTGTGATTAGCATGAGAATACTGTGGGTTGTGAGGTGATGCCTCACCCCCAAAGCTGGACCTCTCTTTGGTGTCTATATGCTTGAACCTCAACTGCTACCAACACACCCCCAACCTCTTGTTGCCAAGGGACTGTTGTAAAGACTTGCATGTGTACCCATTCTCATGTATGCACTCACTGGAAGCTTGTTGTGTCTGTTTGTAGAAGTCCTGGGGTGATGAGGGACTCGGGTGTCATGTGACCCATTTAAACTGCATCCACCAGCAGTTGGACTTTTGAATCTAAGGACTATTTGTTCACTTAATATAAAGAGATTGGGGAAGGGGCTGATTCAAACAATGTCTTAAGAACTTTAAATGGGAACTCTGAGGGAAACTGAGAGCAATGCTTTGATCGTTTTTTTTTTTTTTTTTTTTGGTCTTGAACACTCTTTCTTTAGAGTTTTGAGGAAATGGAATAAGGGATAATGAGAAAATCTTACTCGTAGTGTTCCATATATACAAATCAGTGTGCAAATACAGGTTTAGCCTCGAAAAGGGAAGTTGGTAATTGAATGTACAGCCACAGAAATAAATCCGGTTTCAAAAATTTGAGACCGGTTTAAAAAGAAGGCTGCAGTTCACGTATTATTGCGAGTATAATTCTAGTTTTATTTATTTTTGACATTTACTGAAGTAGGACATTAACTGAGAACCACCTTGTCAGTCTAGATCAGTCATGAAACGAATTTCTACCATGACCAAAGTGTTTTGTCAAGCTTAGAGTGGGAAATCATGGGTTGAGAGACCACATCTAGTTGGAAGACTTCCACAAAACGGATGGAGGCCCAAATTCTGTAGAAGATTTGTTTGTGTACCAATGAAAAAAGTATGGGTTCGCTGTGACTACTGTGGCAGTATCTTTAATTATTATTTGTGTTAATTGTATGTGTTTGAATTCAGTCATTAGATATAACGAAGTGGTGCAATGATCCCACATGGTTGAAGGGACACCAATTATTCGATGAGCATTTTTTGGCCTGTTAAGGTGCTGGACACCTGGTCCGGAACATGTAAATACTCAATTATCAGTTTTGTTACAATTTCCATAAGAATCATGTTTTTTCTGAATGTATTGGCAGCCATTTTGGTAGTCTGCCCAGTAACTTGTTTCCTTGACTTATTTTTGTTGTTGTTGTAAACTGCACACAGGGAATTAGGTTTAAATTTGTTGGTGCTAGATGTAACACTTCAGCTTAGTCTTAATATGTCATCACGGTCAGACAGTTGTAATAGGTACGACTGGTAGGAGGATGCACTATTATGTTGATTTAAAGCAAGAGACCTCAGTATTTATATGGTAAGTTCACCCCAAAATGACAATTGTTGTCACCTATTCACCCCATGTCATAAAACCTTTGATACACAAGTTAAGATAATTTTAATGAAACCTGAGAGTTTTGAGATGGTTTTGAAATGGTTCATGCTTCAAAAATAAAAAAGCCATTGTAAAAGCAATCAAGCAGTTTAATCCAAGCATTTTAAAGAGGCATAAAGATTAAAGATATATATATATAAAGATTGATCAACGCACATGTGCACGTGAGTATCTCAAATATGGTAAATGGAAGCCTAACCATATTTTTGTGATGGATGATAACAAACCTCATTTGTTTTTGTTTGAGTTTTCTGAGGCATCAAAGTTTTAGTGTAATGGACTTTAAAAGGAAGGACATAAATCTCTCAGATTTGTCTTATGGATTTGGAAGGACATGAGGGTGAGTAAATGACAGAATTTTTTATTTTAAGGTGAACGATTCCTTTAATGGGAAAACAGTTGCCTTTAAATACCATTTAAAGCAGGTGTGTTAGCATTCAGGTAGCTAGCTGTAAGACAGCTTCGCAAGATTCTCCTACACTAAGGCGTCCCTCGTGGCAAAATTTAGATTGTGTTCTTGAAACTGATTGAAATGTGTTCTGACATTTTTTGTATAGTTGTTGTTGTGTATTAGTGCATTAGCGTAGGGAAGCTAGACTATGAGCTATGTAATGGTTGAATCTCACAAAATACATAACCAGGTCACATTTCACCCCAGTGAAGAAGGAAAATGACAAATCCGCACATTTCCCGTCCATGTTCTCATTATCGTAATGTGTTGGTAAAAATCAAAAACTAAAAAAAAATATATGGGTTGAATAAAATACAGTATAACAAATAATGGAGCATAAATGCTTGTGCTTAGTTCCAGAAGTATTAGTCACCATGAAAAAAAATGGGGTGAACTCTGACCCGGAGTTGTTCTTAGCAGGTTTTTTGAGACTCGCTTTGAAAGCAAAAGAAATGTGTGCTCTCATTTGAGTATTTCCAGAAATTTCCATTACCATATTTTCACACTTTAAGCCAATGAGTGCCTTTATCAGTATTAAAAAGGCTATGGACATAATTTTATCAAAGACAAGTTTTTAAACAAATCTAAGGATTATTTATTTTTTCCCCAAACTCAGACTGAAATAACCTCACAGAATTGTTTTCAACCAAGGCTGATGTGTAGACATGTGGAAAGACCTATTGATTTAATAATTTATTATGATTTATGATAAGTGAATGGATGCAAGTTTAAAAATAGCTAGCACACGGTTGTAGAAGGACCAACGTACATTACTGTAATATATTTAAATTGCTTAATTGGCAGAAAACCACTTTAGCTTAACTTTTTAACTTTAGCAGACATGAAGCATGGGGAAAGTGTTAAATGCTGGAGCTGATGATTATATTTTTCTTTGCACCCTTTTGTGCTGTTCAGTATTGTGAATGAGTGAGGTAGTTTGTAAGTAGGCATGCACGACTTTGATGTGTAATTGGTTTTTGAAACTGATTTTGAGTAAGAAACTCACAAACAATTATGTATTTTGCATTCCACCCTTTGAGCCATATGAGGGTGAATGCCCTGTTGAAACTGAACTTACCTCAACTTTACTGTTCATTGATGAAGCTCACAGGAGCTTGGATCTTAGATACATTTTACTCCACTAAACTGTAAATGTGTCCTATCATGTCAATCTTCTTGGCTCAAGCATTTGGTGTTTGTACTTGAGCATGGCACAATCTATTAACAATAAACAGGAACAGAGCTGAACGTTGTTTACGTGCCACCTGGGTTATGCCAGTATTGAAAATGTGATAAGAAAAAAGAGCCTACAGACTTTCAAACAATAAAGATGTCCTGTCAACTCATTTTCTGCAGTATGTGTGACGTCAATGAATAACAGTCTTGCCTAGATGAAGCACTCCATTCTAAATTGGACGAACATATATTTCCTGTTCAATAATTTTATTTTTTAAAGAAACAATGAAGAGAGCTGGAAATTAATATTAATAATACATTTCCACACATTTATATATATAGTTTTGGTGCCAAAAAAAAAAAAAATCTCCTCTGTATATAGTAGGAGTTACCCCAACTATGGAGTCGAATGGAAATTTTCAAATCTTGCTTATAGTCAACTGACAGTCGAATCATGTTTGGGGCGGGGCAAAATACATTACCAAGAGTCAAGTAGTCAGACATTCAACAGTCATAAATACTGACATTAACACAGGGAAAATGTGTAACATGCAGTTACTGCATAAAGAACAGTAGTTATTAATAATGTTCTGCATTTCTGTTTTCATTTCTGCGCATGCTGAATATTAACAGTAGAATGAAGCATTTAGCAGGTTTTTAATCAATGGGATTTAACTAATCATTTATCTCATAGAATACGCTTCATTATTTATACAACAGAACATTAATATTACGACTTACAGGCTATTTGCACAAAATGCCCCAAATGCAGATGAATGCATTTGCGTGGTTTTGAAATAAACTCCTTTTGTAGACTCGTTCACACAACAACGTGCAGAAACACAGAAACTAAACTCTAAAAATTCACAGTGTTTTGTTATAAGTTTTCTCATCATAATGTTATTCAGTCCCAATCATAGATATTGATATTCTGCAGTGGTGTTTGTCCTCCTACTCACACTGCGTGCTGAAGAGATTTATCTGTAATATCTGCAGATGGCAACACTGCCAGAACTTAAACTGATAGTAATCAAGTTTCACAGACATGTTATTTTTGACAGGAGACCACATTCGGTAAGGCCAATGCAAAAAAAAAAAAAAAAAAAATTTGATATAAGGACGTGACAGAGATATGTAATGGAGGCAGGGTATTTAACAATTTACAATTAACTTTATCCAAAATGAGTCTGACATCAGCACACTGAACAGTAAAGTTGAAGTTTCATTTCATCTTTAACTCAATTCAATTCCATTAAACTTTGTTCCTGTAACAGAAACAGGTCAATTTAGCTCAAAGGGAATCATTTAATAATTTAAAGGGAATTTGAACAGAATCACTGTTTCACGGCTGATCACTGAGACGCCCTGCGATTCACTTGAACAAGCCGTTTAACATCAAATCTTCGCTGGATATTAATATCCAAACTATAGTGAAAACACTATCAGCACAGTAACAAGATCGGCAGTTTAAGACATTAACTTGTAAGCACAAAACACAAGATACTTTTCTTTTCAATATAACTAAGGCTTTATTGGATAAATCTAAGACATATAAACTAATCTAACACATAAACACACGCACTCACACATTCACACAAGTTGCAGGAAGATCGAAAGTTAGGGAAAGATGAGTTTAAGAGAATGGAAATATGGAATCCCAAGTTTACAGCAATACGTTAAATTGCATAAACATGAACAAACATCAATCACGTAATTAGCCCTCGCATTGAGTTCCTCAGTGAGGTTAAAATTATAGTAGATACACCAGTAAAGGTCACAGTCTGGAGGTAAAGTTACTTGCGTCTCCTGTGAAAAAGGAGATCCCGTTGAAAGGGCTATCCCGATGTCGCTGATTGACTGAAAGTTCAGTAGTCGCTGAAGTGACGTCTTGGGAAGGCCCATGGTGGGGCGTTGGTTGAAAATGGAGTTGTGTGGCTGGTTGAAGCTGAACGCGCAGACGAGGTCGACGTTACGAAACGTAACTCAGAACACGAAACTCTCAAACGGAAAAGAAAATAAA
Organism: Carassius auratus; assembly: GCF_003368295.1. NCBI lineage: Eukaryota > Metazoa > Chordata > Actinopteri > Cypriniformes > Cyprinidae > Carassius > Carassius auratus. Next base: position 17,567,619 of record NC_039246.1, read on the forward strand.
TAAAGTTTGACAAGGCTAGGTGGTGTTCCTTCTCATCGTGGCTAAGTAGCAGCAGGCGTGCAGGCTGAAGCATGCTGCAACCGTGCTCAAAGAATAGTGATAACAAACAGCATGGCTAAAAGCTAAAGCTACAAGCTAAAAGCTAAGAGCAGCCATGACTAGTAATAGGAATCCCTTTAAGTTTTTTTCTCTTCTGAGCATTCATTCATGGATTTGCACTACTGTCTTCACACACAGATAAAACTTGAGAAGTGTGACAATATACCTCTGTAAATAAATACAATATAAATTCATGTCTCGTACACTTTAATGCCCATTGAAATGTATAGTGTATGTTCTCTTGGAACTGGAATCGATCGGCGCCGGACCACAAATTTTACCACCTGTAACTCCTGAACCCCGAGGGCTGCCGCAGGGGTGGTCTCATTTGGAAGAGGGCCTCTAGAAATACACTACAATTGCATTTGAGAGGGTTCCTCGAGCTGAAGTGATCCCACAAATTTGGTGTGAATTTGTGGTGCTGTTATGGAGATATGGCCGTACAAAGTTTTAGTGGCTATCCATAGACTTGAACTTTAAAGCGTTTCATCCAGGTCGCCTGTAGTAAACAATGGAGTGCGCTCTGTTATAAAAAAAGAAAAATCACGTTGACGGCATCATTTCTGATACCAATATATCGGCAACAGGCTCATATCGGTCGATAATATCGGCAAACCGTTATTGGTCGGGCTCTAGCCAAGATGCTTCTTTGTAGGTCACGGATTATAGAAAGTGAAACTTAAATCTAGGGGTGGTTGGATTTATTCATGCACGTTAAAATATTTTCAGATTATTTACAGCAATATCATAATAGGCTGAATATTAACTTATTGGGAGAAATGCGGTAGTTCTACATGAAATCAGACATTTGAGCGCCCCCATTTAGTGAAAATGGCATGATCATAACACCTCAGCAAATATTAAACTGTGAAATTGGTAGTCGAATCAGGCTCCCAGGTCACCCCTAGTATATAGTGTGTATTTTGGGAAGCTGCAGTTTTCTCAACACTACTCAACCCAGAACATTCCCCTTTATTATCAGTACATACGTATCCATGTGGTCACAAATAAGAAATGTGTAATACCATTCAGCATATACAAATCAGTAATAAAGTGAACTTTATTACACAATATTCTTTATTCCCCAATGTTCCAGGTCTGTAACTGAGGTTTTGTCCTCTGGAATAATAATATTTTTTGTACTGGTGTGGGTGTTCAGTTAGAAGGTTTTGCAGCTACACTGTGGCTCCAGTGAGATGAACATTTATGATGGCTTTTTTCCCCCCTTTTTAAAATAGGCCAACTGCTGGTCACTGTTAAAAGATAGTGATGCAAATAAGTAGAAGTACTTTAAACACCCACATAACCATTCTATTCTGAAGTACCTTTCCATTTGCAGTTGGCAGTATTATTAGGTAGTGACACATACTTCATCAAGTTCATATACTGTAACAGTTATATATGATTGTGGTTTGATACTTTTACTTGTAATATAGCTAGCACTTTATAAATTCAATTTTGTGTGCTGCTGTTATGCTTAAGCCCTGCGGTCTGGTTTATTTTCTGACTTGGAAGATAAGAGTCTGACTATGAGCATGAGAAAAGCAATGTCTGACAAAAAAGCATCCTGTTGCGCAACTCTTTTGTGGGATCCATGCAACAGAATGCACATGCATATTTACTTATCTTGTACTTCACAAACAAAATTTTACAATTTTAGCAGCCTTCTCGTATGAAATGGCATGCATGAGAGGCAAGTAGGCCTTCTTAATTCCAATTATTGACATCTTGATCCTAAGATCCACTCCTCTCCACTAACCACCATCACCATCTCCATTGGTTATCACTGAATCAGTACAGTAATGTATGCCACCCACACATAATTTAGCATTGCAAGACACTACTGAAGAATTACTACCTGAGGAATTGATTGATTTCCCCAAATTTTCTAGTTTTCTAAATATTTATTTTAAATGGTTACTCCACCCCAAAGTGAAAATGTTGTCATTAATTACTTACCCCCATGTCGTTCCAAAACTGTAAAAGCTTTGTTCATCTTCAGAATGCAGTTTAAGATATTTTGGATGAAAACCGGGAGGCCTGTGACTGTCCTACACTGAAAAAAGTAATAAGTAAATTTACTTAATTTTTATTTGGCAAGTTTTTGCACAAGCATTTTTCAAGTAAATTTAACACATTTGGAAATTAAGTAAATCTACTTAACTAATTTAAGTAAAAAAAAATATAATAATAATAAGTACATTTTATTGAGTAAAATTTAATTAAATAATATTAAATTAATGCATTTAGCAGACACTTTTATCCAAAGCAACTTACAGTGCATTCAGGCTAACAATTTTCACCTATCATGTGTTCCCGGGGAATCAAACCCCCCAACCTTGCAGTTGCTAATGCAATGTTCTACCACTGAGCTACAGGAACACTTCAAGATTTTGTCAAAATCACTTCAAAATTTCACTCACTTACTTTTTTATTTTGGAAAAGTTTTTACACTAACAAAAAAACCAAAACAGATATTCTAGAAATTTCTAAATGTAAAATAATTTTTTTCAAAACAGTTTTATCAAATGAGGGTAAATAAGTCTCTCACTTCTATCCCTTTAAACCAGTTTACAGCAAAGACAACACGAAGGATTGGATGCACATGATAAATATTCTGCAATTAAGAAAACAGACAAAAGTGTAAAACCCGATAAGTAAACTTTACTCAAACCGTTTGAGTAAATAGATTGCCTTGATTTAAACCATGTAAGTTTTAAAACTTTGCAATTAAGTAATTAAGTGATTAACTAAGTGCTGATTGAGAATTAGTGATGAACAGCTGCTGTTAACAAACAGAATCACTGAAGAAAAGAGAAACACAAGAACTAGTACAACTGACTTCAGACACAGCCTTAGATGAAATCAACTGAAATAAAATACATGAAATCTCTCAAGATCTGATTAAACAACCCCACAAACAGCATCACCAGCTCCACTTATTAATAACCAGACTGACTTTATTTCTGTCAGACGTCTACAGAAGATCTTATTGAGAATGAACTAAGCTTTAGATGTTGATTCATTGTTTCATTTGAAGTAACCATGTTAGAGATCAGTGTTTGCTTCAGTTGGGCTCTTGACCCTTGATTTCTATCTTAGTCTTTTCTCTGGCTGTTATAACTGTGTGTTTCTAAAACACATCTGTTGTAATTCAAAAGCCCAGAAGAAATATCATCAGGTGTTAACCTGTACCTAGATGTAGGTTGTTATACTTTATATTGGTGATGATAATCATCAATTATTTATCTGTATGGGGTCTAATCTCTAATGAAGTAGATGTTGTGTAATCAGTTGAAGTGATTCTAGTAAAAGTGATATTAAGAGCCAGTGATTCTGTGATGAGCAGTTAATATAAAAATGACTTTCTAAACATTTTGTACACATACATTTTTCTTCTATGCCAGTAGTTGGTCAAACACAGACATCAATAATCAGAATATGAACCTCTACAATGGTGACGAAAAAAACATGATGCAATGCATTCTGGGTACTATTGTAGTACAGAACTCATCCATGGCTCCCAGCATGCTCTGCAGCATTTCTTTAATGGTCACCATTGTTGAGGTTCATATTCTGATTATTGATGTCTGTGTGTGACTTTTTGAAAAGTCATTTTTATATTAACTTATTATCACAGAATCACTGGCTCTTAGTGTCACTTTTACTAGAATCACTTCAACTAATTACACAACACCTGTTTCATTAGAGATTAGACACTGTACAGTTCAATAATTTATGATTCTCATCACCAATATAAAGTATAACAACCTACACCTAAGCACAGGTTAACACTTGATGGCTTTTCTTCTGGGCTTTTGAGTTATAACAAATGTGTTTTAGAAACACATGGTTATAACAGCCAGAGAAAAGACTAAGACAGAAATCAAGGGTCAAGAGCCCAACTAAAGCAAACACTGATCTCTGACATGGTTACTTCAAATGAAACAATAAATCAACATCTAAACCTTAGTTCATTCTCAATAAGATCTTCTGTAGACGTCTGACAGAAATAAAGTCAGTCTGGTTATTAATAAGTGGAGCTGGTGATGCTGTTTGTGGGGTTGTTTAATCAGATCTTGACAGATTTCATGTATTTTATTTCAGTTGATTTCATCTAAGGCTGTGTCTGAAGTCAGTTGTAGTATATCTTGTGTTTCTCTTTTCTTCAGTGATTCTGTTTGTTAGCAGCAGCTGTTCATCACTAATTCTCAATCAACACTTAGTTAATCACTTAATTACTTAAATGCAAAGGTTTAAAACTTACATGGTTTAAATCAAGGCAATCTATTTACTCGAACGGTTTGAGTAAAGTTTACTTATCGGGTTTTACAGTACTATTTCTTTTGTCTGTTTTCTTAATTGCAGAATATTTATCATGTGCATCCAGTCCTTCGTGTTGTCTTTGCTGTAAACTGGTTTAAAGGGACAGAAGTGAGAGACTTATTTACCCTCATTTGATAAAACTGTTTTGAAAAAAATTATTTTACATTTAGAAATTTCTAGAATATCTGTTTCGGGTTTTTTGTTAGTGTAAAAACTTTTCCAAAATAAAAAAGTAAGTAAGATAAATTTTCACTTATTTTTCACAAAATCTTGAAGTGTTCCTGTAGCTCAGTGGTAGAACATTGCATTAGCAAGTGCAAGGTTTGGGGTTCAATTTCCCGGGAACACATGATAGGTGAAAATTGTCAGCCTGAATACACTGTAAGTTGCTTTGGATAAAAGTGTCTGCTAAATGCATTAATTTAATATTATTTAATTAAATTTTACTCAATAAAATGTACTTATTATTATTTTATTTTTTTTACTTAACTTAGTTAAGTAGATTTACTTAATTTCCAAATGTGTTAAATTTACTTGAAAAATGCTTGTGCAAAAACTTGCCAAATAAAAATTAAGTAAATTTACTTATTACTTTTTTCAGTGTATATAGTCTACAAAGTAAATTACACTGTCAAGGTCCAGAAAAGTATGAAAAGCATAATCAGAATAGTCCAACTGCCATCAGTGGTTCAACCGTAACTTTATGAAGTGATGAGAATACTTTTTGTATGCGAAGAAAACTGAAATAATGACTTAATTCAACAGTTTGTCTCCTCCGTGTCTCTTTGCATCACTGTAGTACCATTTTGGAGAATATGAGCTGAACGCAGTCAGTGTACGCTCTTTGGTGTCAGCCGAATTGTTCTGCTCGTGGACCCATTAAGTTCTGTCTTCTTTATGTGCTTTTGGTACTACTCCTACTGAGGTTTCATCCAGGTCTAACCTTCTCAAAAACCATTAGACACGCAAGGATACATTATAGACCAGACTTTTGGAGCCAAGTCCCAGAGCCCATACAAGCTGAAAACGTACAGTTATACCAAAAATTATCATAATATCAAATATCATTGTTGATATTTTTTACTAGTGGACACTATAGTTCATTGATGTGAGGATAGCAAAATAAACTGACATATTATTAAAAAAAAAAAAAAAAAAAAAAAAAAACACAGAAACAGTGGACTACCAGTAAAATTTATATATATATATTAAAAAAAAATGTTACCAAAAATTATTCAGACACTTTGACTTGATCATCTTTTGCTTAAGTGTTTTTCTTTAATTGCTAATGCAAACTTTTTACACCACAGACTTTACAAAATTAAGCATTGCTTGGTAATTGGTTGACATAAATTGGTATTATTTGTATACTGAACAGTGCTTTAATGGATAAGATCATGAATGTTACTTTGCAGGACAAAAAAGGTCCATTGTCTATTGTCAATAATGAAGATGTATGAAGCACAGTTCACACAGAAGAAACTTTCTAACCATGTAACAATGCAAAACTCCTTATCACGTGGATTCCTAGATTTTTCCAGAAAACAAAGAAATAAATGTAAAAAATATAAACGTGAACACACATTTAATGAAACTTTCATATTATATACCATGCACACGGTGTGTTTGTTCTTTTAAGTGCAACTTTAGCAAATACTGACAAGAGAAACTACAGAGTCTGGTGCCTCCTGCTCACCAGACTATAATTTGCCCACTCCATTTGTCACATTTGAGACACTTCCTCTTGCTTGAATTTTCGTGGCAGAGGTCAAAATTCAGAGCAATTTGCACATAAAACAGACCTTCCTGAAAACTCTCCTCCGGATTCAAAATGCTTCGTAAACATGAGATTTGACAGTTATATGTGTATGTTAATGCATTAGCATAATTTCCACCTATGAATAACAGTTATGCAAATTGCGTGTCCAGGAACGCAGTGGAATATTCTGGTATACTTTCTCAGGTTTAGCTCCAGTATATTGCATAAATGCAAAAGAGACGTATAGGCCATATGCATATCAATAAATATGCAATTAACTTGTGTCCACCAAGCTATCTCCATTGAAATCTATTTGTAATTACGGAACTTGCGACCATAGTTGCTTTTGGGAAACACACCCCAGACTGTTTACACTTCCTTACTCTCCACTCTATTAAATAAATTAATAAAAAAAAATTAACTTGTAAAATATTGTATATATAAAATTTCAGCTCCTCAAAATATGTGTGTATATTATCGTATAGCCTAAATTGAGCTTAGTCATAGCCAACATTATCTTTTCTTGATTTTGTTTTAAACAAAAACAACTAAACGCTTTAAAGACATTACATAGGCTATAATATATATTGTTTTGTTTCCCTCCACAACAATTAATCTAAAGTTAACAGTATTTAGGCTATAAACGTCAAGCCAAAAACAAATTAATTTAATGGGAAACAAAGCCTTGTTTTTCTTCATATGAACTTTGGATCACGTCACAATGAATAAACTTACCCTTTCGTTTTGTTAATCTGTTAATGATTTAATTGAAATATATTGGTGTTTTTGTGCCCTGGTGTGCTGCTGCTCTTCTCTGACAATGACCTGTTTCAATGGCAAACACTTTAAGCATTAGCTTGTCTCCAGATTTTGTCATAAAATTAATCATTCGTTCTAGAAGCTGAAAGTGATCAAAGACAATTCTCCGAAGCACAATGTTACAAGAAAGAAGACTGCCCAGTTTAGCTCCAAGTATTGAGAATGCCCGCGCTCGCAACATTGACATGCAGTCAAAAACACTCTGAGAGCACAAATTATTCAGTTAGGTTTTGCTTGTTTGTGGTTGTAAATTAATAAAAATAATAAATACTTTGATTGCAAAAGTTGGTATACGTGTAGAAAGTTAATTTTTCTCTTTTTTTCTTTTTTTTTGAAAAAGTTCAATATTTATTCCTTTTGTTTTTTCTTTTAATAAAAAGACATGAATTTTGCTAGCATATATTCTTTAATAAGTTAGCAAGTCTTACAGGATAGAATTTCAACTCAAACGTGGTGGTTGTTAGCCTACATGAAATGCATTAATGCCATGATAATTCACCACATTCATTACTGACAAATCAGTAAAGTAAATAGGAGAAATGGAGACAGCAAGTGCGCAATAAAAGTTCAGGGTGCCCTTTAAAATGTGAACTGAACAGTGCTTCAATGCATAAGATCATGAATGTTACGGTGCAGGACAAAAAAAAAGGTCCATTGTCTATGTCAATAATGTAGATGTATGAACAGTTCACACAGAATATTCTTTCAAGTAACATCATGCGGAACTCCTGATCACATGAATTCCTAGATTTTTCCCATAAAAAAAAAATTATTAAATGCAAAGAATGTAAATGTGAACACACATTAACTGAAACTTTGATGTTATATACCATGCACACTGTGTGTTTGTTCTTTTGACTGCAACTTTAGAAAACACTGACAAGAGAAACTACAGAGTCTTGTGCCCCCCAGGCCTCACCAGACTATAGACAGGGTGTCTGAGTGGAAGAGACACTTCCTCTTGCTGGCCTTGTCATGGCAAAGGTCAGTTCAATATACTCCTCACTTGCCCTAGAGGTGGTGGCAGACTTTGTGCTCCACTTACCCTTTTACAAGTAGCTGGGAAGATGTCTTGACCCATTTTAGTGGTTGCTCTTTTTCTGTTCCACAATTCAGAATAAGTGGGGGGAAAGCAAATTAATTTACATTTGAATGATACAATGCCAAATACACTAACATTGTGTATAATTATATGCATTATTATTTTATAACTTCAGGTAACCACATCATGAGTACTAGTCATTTTTATAATCAGATGTTATATATAAAAAAACACCTCCCTTCAGACGTAAATAGCAATGATCTGTGAAGGGTTAGCAGGGCTCTTGATGACGAAGCAGAAATGAACTCTTGTGCTTCTCCAAAGTCTACTGGCATGTGACATCTTTCTCAGTTTCTCAGTTCACAGATCTGTACACTGAGCTAAAATTAGCCATGGGATCTCTGTATGCATGGTGGTTGGCAAAAGGTCACAACACAAATAACGCAGTTGTGTCAGCAGTCACTCCTGATTCAACCTACATACTGTACTCCAAGCCAAGTCACCCCTAAGTTATTTATAATTAAACTCTGTAAGAATCTTGAGTTTTATCAGAATCCTTCAACAGTCATCTCTCCTTCCATCCTAACATCTCTAATATCACTTAAATGACAACAGAATGCAATAATCTCTGTGTTAATCGAACACTTTGGCGTTGTTGCACAAATACATAAGTGTAGTTTTTATGAGCCATTTACTTTTCACACTACTTTCTAAGCAGAATTCTTCAGTCTGCTACATACATTTCCTTTGTTCATGCAAAGTATCATGTGGTGTAGTATATAGTGCACAGGCCTTGTGAATTTCCCTTGTGGGTTTGTGATGCATCTAACAAACATGATTCCTCGGGTCATGTTTACTGTTTTCCTAATGAGCTCTCTTATTAGTTTACCATATTGCAGAAACATTATGCCATTCAACACATACATTTCTGTTACAACTATACTTTGTGTTTATATTAAAATGACTGTGAAGTTATATATTAGCTTACCACACAATCGTATGCAGCTAGTCAACTAATTATGTTCTGTGGCGTTTGCGCTATGTTGCTAAAACTATCTTTTGGATCTAAGTGTAATTATTGCCGTATCCAAGTTCTAGGGTATTATATGCAAAAGTCTAAACATTAATCTCTTAATTTTACAGTATGTAGTGAAACTATCAAAGTAAATGCTTAAACATCTAAAATATATATATATATATATATATATATATATATATATATATATATATATATATATATATATATATATATATATATATATATACGTACATTTAAGGGGCTCTTCTTTTGGTAAAAGTTTTCAGACAGCTTTCAAAATGGCCGCCAGACAGTGTGAACACAAGGAGACCCATGTCTCCAATGGTTTGACTGACTTGAAATTACAGTATATAGTACAGTATATAGTAACAAACACATTAATTGGTTAAGACATTAAGTAAGACATTAAGTAAGGATAATTAATTATTTTTTCTTTTTATAATCAGAATTCAAAAACTTAAGTGCTTAACAGGTACGTTTACCCTATCTGTGACTGAAGATATATCAATATCCATTTTGAAATGTAAGAATGATGGCGTGACGGCGGCGCGTCCACACGCAGCGGCTTTTCTCTCTCCCATCAGAATGGTGTCTTAGTGTTTTTTTTCTTGTGATTCGCAGTGTTTTTGTACGTCTTCATCTTGTCTAACTGTCTTTAAGCACATATATCGATCAGATTACATGCTATCGAGGGGACAGTGTCCTCAACGCGGAAGGTAAATCATGCGGCTGCAGGCTTTGTGTTTACATCAATGATGCGTGGTGCCACAATGCTTTTGTGGTCTGCAAACACTGCTCTCCCCTGGTGGAGTTTATGATTATTAAGTACCGGCCATTCTATCTAATGAGGGAATATCCAGCCATACTGCTCGTTGCTATTTACATTCCTCCCAGGTCCAAAAGCACCAACAGGAGTGAGGCACTGAGCCCTGGTCCCCATCAGATGCACCTTCTACAGAGGCACCATCAAGAGCATCCTGACTTGCTGCATCACTGTGTGGTATGGCGCCTACAACGCGTCATGCCGGAAGACCCTTCTCTACACCTCTTTGCTCTACAATCATTATATCTGCACTGTTTACTTTACTGGTTTGCACTCTATCTTCCATGAGCCTTGTGCTGCTTTACTTATCTTTCTTTTTACATGACCTATTTGTATAGTTGTACTTTATACTTTATTATCTGTATTTTATGTTCTACTGTTAGTGTTACCTGTATGCACCAAGGGTCTGAGAGTAACGCGATTTTAATTCTCTGTATGTATGTACTGTACATGTGGAAGAACTGACAATAAAGAAGACTTGAATTGACTTGAAGAAGCTAGTCCTTTCATAATTTCTCCTGCTATACCCAGAACTGAATTTCAAAAGGATATTAGACTTTCTGTAAAGATAAACTACACACTAGACTCAAACTTATCTGTGGTGCCTGCCATGAAACTGGCAATATCTAGAAACCATTAACATTTGTCATTTTAGTTTACGTGCTTTTGCCACTTTTTAGGCAAATGGCTATGCCACTGATATTAACAGAAATGGTAAATTAAAGCATTAAAAAAAAAGACTTCAATCTACTTTGACATGACCATTCTTGGTCTGCTAAATGATATTACATCAAATATGGATTTTTGTGTGTGTGTGTGTGTTTAATCTCAGTGAAAGCACTGTTGCTTGCTTCAAGTTGGCCATGAAAAAGGTTAACCATTCAGATACCATTTAACAAGAAAACATATGTTTAAAACAGTGCCGAGCTGAATGATCTGCAGTAACACTACTTTTAGCCCTGGGGTTCCTGACCTTAATTTCCCAATAACATTGGCACACACTCAGAACAAGAACATTGATTTCTTACCAGAGTAGCACACTCAAAGCCTACAGCAGCAATTTCAACCACCATGACAAATGTTTAATTCAATCAATCAATCAATCAATCAATCAATCACCTTTATTTATATAGTGCTTTAAACAAAATACATTGCGCCAAAGCACTGAACAACATTCATTTGGAAAACAGTGTCTCAATAATGCAAAATGATAGTTAAAGGCAGTTCATCATTGAATTCATTGATGTCATCTCTGTTCAGTTGAAATAGTGTCTGTTTTAATTTGCAATCAAGTCAACGATATCGCTGTAGATGAAGTGACCCCAACTAAGCAAGCCAGAGGCGACAGCGGCAAGGCAAAACATTGTTACCCTTGTCCTCACTTATGAGGGCTAAAATGCCCTAAAATCAGTAATAAAAACAGAGCTGCTAGGTTTGTAATCCTCTAACCCAAAAAAAGAGTTAGCATTTTTGAGTTGTGTATTTCCATCTTTGTTTTCAGACTGATGACCTTCAGTTAATGAGTAAAATTATTTTATTATATTATATATTCATATTTTATTCTACAACATAAATTGTCATACCCAAACCCATAAAAATACATTTTAGCACTGGGCTGTCCTGAAGGAAAATTTAGGCTAAATTCACATTACAGGATTTTAAGTTTACAGGCTCAGGTCGGGCTGTGATCGGGGGAAAATCAGCGGGTGATCAGCACTCACCAATCTTATATTTGAAGTACTCAATGATGCATCACAAGTAGTGTGTCACCCCCTGTTGCAGAGCATTTATGCTGTGTCATGTAGTGTGAACACCACAACGACTTCAAGACAAACAATCTAGTCATGTAGTCTGAACAGCACAGCGATCTGCCAACATTTAAAATCCTGTAGTGTGAATTTAGCCTTAGGCTACATCTACATTAATCCAGGAACATTTGAAAATGGCGTTTTCATTCGCACTCTGTCCACATTGGCATTTTCAAGCATTTTCCAAAAAAAGTAAGAAAATTTCTCATTATTCACTGACGTGTTCAGGTCACCATCAGATGTTTGATCTAAAACTGCCAGCTGCTATTTTGCTGCAAGACAACAAATTTTAAGAATTTTGTGTGATCTTTTCAGGACCATGATAAGAAGAGTGTACAAAGTAACAAATCTTTAGCAACAGTGTGAAAGGTAAGAGCACTCATCAAGCACAATACCAGTATGAACATAAATATCTATTAGTGCAATACACGTCACATGACTAAAAATGTCTCGTTGTTTTCAAACGCCTCCATTTTCACAATATACAATAGAACACGAAAACAAATCATTCTTTTGAGCCCGTTCTCAGGAAGAAACCGGTCGAGCCGTATCACAAGTCGAACTGAATCGAACTTTAGTCCCAGGTTGATGATGCAGGACACACAGCAGAAGTAGCACATCCAACTCAAAAAGAACCAAATGAGCCGGTTCAACCAACTGTCAAAGTTTGCTGAGGATTACCGAGGACTCAACAAGAACCGAATGAGCTGTGGCACAGTTTGCCAAGGATTACAGAAGATTCTGTAGTGAGTTGATGATACTGTGCAAGCCTGACGAGCATACTGGGAATATGCTTATGATTGTTATTAATTCATATTTTAATAAAACATGCAAAAAATACCTTTGTCGAGTGATGTAGCCTAAATAAATTTTGCAATAGTTTATTGTGCATGCATATTGTATTTAAAGTTGCTTAAGCTAAATCAAGGAGTTTATAAGACTGGTTTATTCATTCTTTATATTGAAAATTTGGTAGCACTTTATTTTACAGTCCTGTTCCCCATGTACATACTATGTACTTATTATAGTAATTACAATAACTATGTAATAAATAGGTACTAACCCTGAACCTACCCCTAAACCTAACCCTTACCCCAACTTTCTTAGATAAATACACTGTAAGTACACTATAAGTACATGTAAGTACACGTACTGTAAATTAAAGTGCAACCGAAAATTTTAAGAATCTTATCCCAGTTGTAGGCTAGTCAATATTTGTCAGTCAGTTGTATCCGACAAATGATCTGCAAATCTGATGACAAATGACTGATGACTGATGACAAATGATCTGACAACAAACACCATTAATGTAAGTGAATTATATGCTATTAATACAGCAATATGCTTTCACACAAATAACTTTATTTTTTGCATTTTTCAATGTATCGACACAAATTACTTGTTTGAATTTTTCATTGATACAACATTGCACTGAGATGTTAGATAATAAATGCATAGAAACATTACTGCTTGATAATATCAGGAACCTGTCGGCTTTTCGAACCAGTTCAATAAGCCAATCTGTCCGAAAAGAACTGGAAATGAATCTGACTTTGAATCAAAAGTGTGGATGGAAGGCCAAAACGCAGAGAAAAAGATACAGTTTCAAACAAAAAATTATTAGTGTGAACAATGCCTTACATGCAGAGTTAAGCTCCAATATGATTCCTTGAAAGTTTATAATGATCCTGAAAAACATGATGAGCTGGTTCAGGTGTGTTTAATTAGGGCTAGAGCAGAAATGGGCCTGGAGGGTGACTGTTCTGCAGAGTTTATTTCCATCCCTAACTAAACACACCTGCCTATAATTTTCTTGCAATCCGAGACCTAAGTTCCAGAATCTCGATAGTACTCCACTAACCTGACACGTCTTGAAACAAGCAAGATATGATTACTTAATAATTTGGTTACTCATGTATAATCAATTTAGCATTCCCTCTCCTCTGTTAACAGGCAAAAAACTATTTAGAAATTGTATTAGTTCAGCTTGTTGCTCAAGTTCTAAAGTTAAATATAATATTCAGACAGCAGTCTAGTACGTTTCCTCCATGCATTCCTCCAGGCAAACATTATAATCGTTTCTTGTTTGCTGTCAGCATTCAGCAAATACGCATTTATATCAATTAAACAAATCTTTGAATGTCTAATAAACATTTAATTTCACAAATCATGCAGAATTACAATTCCCAATACACACAAACCTCCCAGAAAACTGATTGCCCTGTTGGTTACAGTGTTTAGGTATATTTTTTAAATATAAAGAGCCTGTCCTCCAACAAAAACGACCATATAGGTCATTTGTGCAAGCACCTTATTACAACCTATATTTACGTTTTAAAGTTAAGCGCCCTCTAGCGGGCGTAAAAATAATGACAGTATCGCATTGCGTGTGTCGTCATGAATTGACGTATAACGTCATTACCAATAAAACGCATGTTTATTTAAATGCAATGTGTGGGGTTACACCGATCTCACAGTATTTCCTACATATTTTACTACTGTATGTGGCTTATTCATTCGAATGACCACACCTAACCCCACCCCTAAACCTAACCCTCACAGAAATCATGCTAAATTATGAGTTATTGAGTATATACATTTTCGGGCACATCCATTCCTGGGATTGAACCCACGATAGCATGATTACATATCAAGGTATAACGCAATAATCTACTAACTGAGCTACATGAAACGCAAACCAGAAGGCAAATAAAAGAGTACAGTTTTATATTTATTTATTTGTGAAAAATACTTCAATACATTAATCTAAATTATGCACATTTATTTGAGTTTATTTTACACATTTATTTTTTTTGAAATTTTCAAATGATTTCTAATTTCTTAAATATTTGTTTAAAAAAATTCTATCGGCTTTATATTGACCAACGGCCACCCCGCTGTCAAAGATATCGGCATCGGCTGTCAAAAGAAAACTATTTCAGGCGACCACTAGTGTTGACCAACAACAAGCTGCAAAAACAGGTTATTCAGACATCATCTTAAGGCGTGTTTACACAGCAATAATTTACTAGAAAAATGTAAAAGGTTTCTCATGGATTTTTGCATAGACACAACAATGTCAAAATGATTACCATTCCCACAGATCTGTGAAAATTACTAAAAACTATACATTATGCATGCCAGGCCAGTAGTTGGCGATATCACTTTGTAAAAAAACACTATGCCACATGTATGCATTTCTATAGAGTGAACATGGGTAGTTGTCACCTTTATTTTTCACCTTTATTTATATAGTGCTTTAAACAAAATACATTGCGTCAAAGCACTGAACAACATTCATTTGGAAAACAGTGTCTCAATAATGCAAAATGATAGTTAAAGGCAGTTCATCATTGAATTCAGTTATGTAATCTCTGTTCAGTTTAAATAGTGTCTGTTTTTATTTGCAATCAAGTCAATGATATCGCTGTAGATGAAGTGACCCCAACTAAGCAAGCCAGAGGCGACAGCGGCAAGGAACCGAAACTCCATCGGTGACAGAATGGAGAAAAAAACCAGGCTCAGTTGGGGGGCCAGTTCTCCTCTGACCAGACGAAACCAGTAGTTCAATTCCAGGCTGCAGCAAAGTCAGATTGTGCAGAAGAATCATCTGTTTCCTGTGGTCTTGTCCTGGTGGTCTTCTGAGACCAGGTCTTTACAGGGGATCTGTATCTGGGGCTCTAGTTGTCCTGGTCTCCGCTGTCTTTCAGGGCAGTAGAGGTCCTTTCTAGGTGCTGATCCACCATCTGGTCTGGATACGTACTGGATCCGGGTGACTGCAGTGACCCTCTGATCTGGACACAGACTGGATCTGGTGGCCACGGTGACCTCTGAACAACAGAGAAACAGACAAATATTAGCGTAGATGCCATTCTTCTAATGATGTAGAAAGTAAAGTGTTATGTGAAGTGTTTCCGGTTCCGGTTTACCTAATTAATGCAGCCTAAAAATCCTTTAAGGGATTTGGATATTAAAGGCATATTAGTATGTTATGTGTATGCCAGGTTAAAGAGATGGGTCTTTAATCTAGATTTAAACTGCAAGAGTGTGTCTGCCTCCCGAACAATGTTAGGTAGGTTATTCCAGAGTTTAGGCGCCAAATAGGAAAAGGATCTGCCGCCCGCAGTTGATTTTGATATTCTAGTTGTATCATATCCTTTGTGTCAGATTGATGATTTATTGCCTAATTTATGAGTCCTGTCAACATTGATTGAAAAGGTTGTCATATGTGTACATACATGGTCAGATTCATGAGCTGATTTATGGCTATATGATCTGTCTGACACAGTGACTGCCATGTCACCGAGGTCTCGCCGAGGTACCCTTGATTGACATTATAGAGGAATGTGTAAATGAAAAGATCAAACTGATGTCAGATTTGACTTTTGATGTACGTATTACTGGATTTATGATGGTTTTATCTCTAACCTGAGGAGTGGGGGTTTCTATGTAGTTCCTTCCTGACCAGTTACTCACTTCCAGTCATGAGGTGATTGGGTTCTTCCTGGAAAAAAATGGCTGAGCAAAGGGTGTGTATTGTCACCTTGACAGAACCAATGTTTGTTGGATCTATATGTTATATGTTAATACCTAGACACCAACAGTGTGGCTACCGACTGGTCTACATCTAGCCCTAAGCAAGGATGTTGTATGGGCGTCTGGCTTCCGTGTTTGTGTTCTAGGTCTACACCTTTGGTGGATTGGTGTCTAGACACCATAACCCCAAGCTTCTCCCCTGTCTGTTTCCCTACAGTGATGTAGTCGGTGTCCGGTATAATGTTTTAATATGTTTGTTAACAGGAATGCGGTTTGTTTGGGGTTGGAAGATATCCAAACACATGTCCACCTCAAACACTAAATCCTTCAGTTCTGCTTTATCTATAGGCTAAATATTAACAGCTAAGCCATCACTGTTTTGATTGTTTGCAACAATACTGGAATGCTCTAGCAATACGAATGTACAAAATATTTTCCATGCTAATAAAGCACCTATAAATTGAAAACTGAAACATAGAATTTAACAATTCACCAAGAACATGACCCATCACACTTTCTATATGCTTTTGAAAAGGTGTTATGTTTTGGCATGTTCTTTCTACCTCATCTGTATGTGTGTATGCTAACACTTCTATAGGATCAGAACAACCTAATTTGTAGGCTGATTAGGTAAATATATGAGAAGGAGTCATAAGTTAAAAATTATTCAACATCCTAACCCTTGTCCACGGTTCATCAGGGTCAAAAGGAAATGATGAAAATAGTTGAAACATCCTTAGCTTGTACATTTCTTTCATTTTAAAAATCACAGATTCTAGTGTGTTTAATCTTTTAGCGAATAATAATAAAAAAAACATGCCTACAAAATAGTCAAACAGTCAAAGTCTGTTCTAGGTAAGAACATTAACACCAAGTGTTATAGGCAGAGTATATAATATGAAAATAGTAGTTCTGTCGAAAGAGAAAGATTCAGTCATACATTTAAAAAGTTTTCTGAAGTAAAAATGATGTGTTTGTCAAACACATCCAAAGAGTTTTCTACTCAAGTGAGAAAAGCACTTGGGTGCATAAATGACAATGCTGGTCATCAGGTTTTTTAAAAAAAAATGGAAGAAAATAGACAGTTTGCCTTGCTTTAGTGACACACAATGTGTTTAAGCTTTTAAACATGTTTAAAATTGTAGGTGTAATTATTTTACTGAGTTTAAGCAAAATGTATATTTGTTATTTTACAGTACACATCCTATCTACAGGCTAGACTAAATAACCTAGATTAAATAAATCCTTGTGGATTCTTTTTTATCCCTGTGAGGAAGCAAGCTTATAAATCATACAGAATTAAGTTTTTTGTAAGGGGTAAATTTATGTGAAAGGTTGCTGTACGGTGTTTGAAAATACAGTTTACAGTATACTTACAGTATATTTGTACAGTATAAAAGCCATTATGTCTATGGGATGTCCCATAAAACATGGAAACCCATGTGTGTGTGTGTGTGTGAGAGAGAGAGAGAGAGAGAGAGAGAGAGAAAGAGAGAGAGACCAAAGATTCAGCTAAAGTGTTGATTTGTTGATTCTTCATAAGCAGGATTCATTTAAAATGAATGTTTTGTCATGTCGCATCATTTAATGAACTTTGATTTCTTTTAAGCAATATTGTTCAGCACAATGGTCAATCATTGTTGGTTTATTGTGCTTTATAAATAAAATGTACTGAACTAAAGCATGATTCTGTGCATATAATATGAGGTGCATGTTGTAAAGCCATTAACACCAGCACACATTGCTAGAAGGAAATAGGGAGGGAGGTGGGCAAGGGTTAGGATGTTGAATAATTTTTAACTTACGACTCCTCTTCATACGTTTATCTAATCAGCCTACAAATTAGGTTGTTCTGATCCTAAAGAGGTGTTAGCATACACACATGGCCAAACACTACACCTTTTTAAAAGCATATAGAAAGTGTGATGGGCTATGTTCTTGGTGATTAATTCAATGTTTCAGTTTTACATTTTTAGGTGCTTTCACTGTAAGGAAACAGACTAGGTACCAATCCACCAAAAGTGTTGACCTAGAACACAAACACGGAAGCCAGACGCCCAGACAACATCCTTGCTTAAGGCTAGATGTAGACCAGTCGGTAGCCACACTGTTGTTGTCTGGATATTAACATATAACATATAGATCAAACAAACATTGATCCTGTCAAGGTGACAATACACACCCTTTGAGCAGCCATTTTTTTCCAGGAAGAACACAATCACCTCCTGACTGGAAGTGAGTTACTGGTCAGGAAGGAACTACATAGAAACCCCCACTGCTCAGGTTAGAGATAAAACCATCATAAATCCAGTAATACGTACATCAAAAGTCAAATCTGACATCTGTTTGATCTTTTGATTTACCCATTCCTCCATCATGTCAATCAAGAGTGACAGGACCTCGGTGACATGGCAGTCACTGTGACACACAGGTCATATAGTCATAAATCACCTCATAAATCTGACCATGTACACATATGACAACCTTTTCAATCAACGTTGACAGGACTCATAAATCAGGCCATAAATCATCAGTCTGACACAAAGGATAATATACAACTACTAACACGTAATAAAGATAGATCTGACGTCAACATTTTAGCAAATTTGCGTTTTTGTAGTTTACTCAAAGGTCCGTTGTTGTGTAAATCAACAGTCAAAATGCATATAAAGTTTTCAGTTTTAGTTGAAATTTGTGTTGCTTAAACACCCCGAGAGTTATGAAATTACAGTCATGAGCTCCTTAACATGTAATGATACTACATAGTGTTCTGGGAGATCGGTAGGGTGTTGCTAGGGTGTTCTGGCTTATTGCTAGGTATTTTTAGAGTGGTCTGAGTAGTATCTTGAACATTGGGAGGTTTTTGTTTAAATAACTAACAATAATAAACTGTATATTGCAATTATAATATTAGTAAGTTAAATATTATATAATATTACTAATATAATATTAGTAAGGTAAATATTTGATAAGAGTCAAGCATGACACAGGAACCTGACAGGATTTTTCTGTAATTGGTAATGCTTTTGTTTACCCAATAGAGAAATTGTGGTAGATAGGACCAGGAATATATCTCTAATCAAAGCACTTTACTGCTCTAAGCAAAAACCAGACAGCAGTGCACTGAACTGGCAAACAAATTCATCTGATCATTAAGTGAGATCAATGGAGCAGATGCTGGCGATTCACACACTGCCATTCATCTTTAAACATAATGTCGACCACTGACAGATGCGTCTGGGCGTACTTTCTCTTTCTGGCCCCCGTTTGCCTTCTGCCTACATTATCTTCCCTTGTTTCAACCACGTGCAGCCTCTGGCACTCAGCAGATTGAATTCTCTAGAGGAGTGTCCCAGGTCACAGAGGTCATTGAGAAATGACCCATTGTAACCGTTTGTCCTGATTGAGCAGGACTACAATGAATCTCTCTCTCTCTCTCTCTCTCTGTCTCTCTCTCTCTGTCTTGGAAGTGCTTGTGCACTACTAATCAACTCTGGCCACGCTAGCTACAGTACTTTTTCTTCACTGCATCAAAGACATTGAGTCATTCCTGACAGCCGACAAAGGACAAATTGTTGAGGGATTTGGAACAGTAAAGGTCCTTGCAAACGAATATCAAAAAAATGTATTCGCCATCCTTTACCATCAAAATGCTTGCTACGGATGTGAAAACACAGAAAATCGAAAATCAAATTTATTTATTTTTTTTATGACCAACATAGGTTTCAGTGTGCAGTGTGTAAATGTGATCGACACACCATGAGGTCGTATTTATTTTTTAATGTGCAAAAATTTTGGATGAGAATTTCAGAATTTCAATGTTTTGATCCTAAATAATAAAGTTAAATTCAGTACAAATTAAGCTATTGTTCCTTTACAATTGCACTATGAAGTGCAAATTAATTACAAATTAAGAGTAATTTACATTATATTAGATTACAGTACATTATATTAATCCATTATTCCAAACAAACACAAATACTGTCAGTTGTTTTGATGCAGAAGCAAAGTACTCGGTACATGCTATGGCATTGGTGGCACAGACAGTTTTTGATACACCTATCATTACTAAATGCACGCCATCCATATAATTTAGGATGATAAGTATGATTTCAGTGTTTAATGTCTTTGCCAGCCATTTTACACAATGATTCACACCATAATTAGAGGCATTTATTTCATTGTAATTAGTGGTGTTTGCTAAGTCAGGCATCTCTGTTATTGCTTATTCATCTTGTCACTAACTCTTTGTGTGACGATTACATGAATGATACCTTAAATTGTGAATATTTCCAATGAATGTGTCTTAAACTTGTTGATGAAAGGTGTGCTTGATATTTCTCAGTACAATTAATACCTTTGTTTTAGTCTGTTAAATGAAAACCCTTGACGATATTGAAACAATTCATCAAGTATCTCAAATATCTGTCTTGTAAGTGCAACAGAAGGATGTTTGATTATCAACAGGGGTTTGTGTGCCTCCTTAATGGTGAACAGATAAGGCCAGTAACCTCATTGTCTTTGTCGTATTGATTTCACTTCTCTTTCTGAGCTGCACTGTCATCTAAAGCCCCAAACATGTTCATTTTATCTCTCTTTCTCTGTGGCGCTCACTTACTCTCTCTTTCTATCTCTCCACGCAGAGAAAAAAAAAGCCCTTATTTGGCAGGCAACAAATCACAGTCCCTGCCCAACAAGCTCTTTGCCAATGAAAGCTGAGCAGTGGTGGACGCAGGCCAATATACCTGCCAAAGGAATGGCTTTGTGCTGGAGAGGGAACAGTGAGTGCATGAGTATGGATAGAGTCTGACCTTCCCAGGCCAGCACTCACAGGAACCAGTCCACTTAAAAGCGTCAGCAAATGCTGCAGGGAGAAGTAAATCAACTAATTCAATCTGGGCCCCACTCTACTGAATCAATGCTTGCCACTGAGGCAGAAAGAGAAAGACCCCTGTCTGAAGGTACTCTGAATAGTGTTTCTAGTTCAGTGTTTAGAAAAAAAAAAAGATTGTTATTTAAATAGTATTTGATAAAATTCTGAATTAGTTTTCATTTTTATATTTTCAGGTTTCATTTTAATTTTAGTTTCCTTTTTTAATCTTTATATTAACCTTTATTGTTTTCTGTAATTTTTTGTGCTGTCAAACGAATAATGTCGTATTCGCATCCAAGGTAAAAGTTTTTGTACATACATAATATATGTGTGTATACTGTGTATATTTATTAGGTATATATAAATACAAACACGTGCATGTATATATTTAAGAAAAATATGCTATGTTTATATATTAAATATATTTATATATAATATAAAATAAAAAATGGATAAACATAAATATTTTCAAAATATATACTGTATGTGTGTGTATTTATATATACATAATAAATATACACAGTACACATAATGTAAACAAAAAAGTTTAGTTATTTATATTTTATTATTTTAATGTATTAATCATTTGACAGCACTTGTTAGTACTTCTACTTATTATATCTATTTTATTTTAGTTAGTTCCTATTTAATTCCAACATGTTGCATCTACTACATTCAACTGTCTAAAAGTCAAGTCTTAAAAGACAGGAAAAGAAAAAAGTCAAATTTTAAAGCTTAATTTTCACTTATCAGGGTCACTTTCAGCACTCTTCATTCATAACCATTTTATTGTACTGAATTGCTGACAAATTCATATACATTTTTATGATCTATTTCATAAATTTACCATATCAATGTGTTTTCCCTTAAGTTAACCTTTTTTCTCCAGAAATCGATCATTTTTTAAATTCACATCAATTTGTTCCAAATTCACCAAACCTTAAGTAATAACCTTTTATTGTGTGTTATTCCCAATCAAATTATAATTCTGTTGCAATATAATAAGGGTATGAAAATATAATTAAATTGTGTGTATTTAGAAGTAAAATGGGGATACATTACAACTTATAAGGAGATGTTGATGAGGGTAATTACAAGACACACCTGAATATAATGACACGGAACACATGGAGTTGAAACATGAGTCCAGGGGCATGACAGAAGTATGGAGTAGGGTTAGGTTTTGGGAGGTTTTTATTGTCCTATTAAGTCCCAATAACTTATCATTTAAACTCAATACTTTATTGCATACTGTTTTATAATGTACTACAGTACTGATATGTGCCACTATTTGCAATAAGTAAAAAAAAAAAAAAAGAAAACAAACGAAAATACTGCTATTTTTACAAAGTGTAAACAGAAGCTATGGTTAAAGGTCACTTTAACCCACAGACTTACCCGTGGCAACAGTGTAAAAGTAGCCCAATTTTTGCAGACTATGCAACACTGTCTGTGGTAAGAATTTGCATTTCGTTCAGACAATGGAAGGGAAAATATAACAGAATTTTTTCTTTGTTGCATATGTGTTCATGTTTATGACATTCCGTGTGTGTTTGTGTTCAGAAGATCAAGGGATAAATCCCTTTAGGATCACACAAATCACACTATTTAGAGATGGAAAAATCGTGAGTGAAAGTGAGTTTCACAGGCATACGATAGATTGAGGCAGGTTAGCTAAGGTTTATTTATAGACCTCATTAGACAGATTCGGTTAGACTTTCACAGACATTTATATTCACCCATTGAGATTTCCTACAACTGTGCATAAATATACATTTATGCACCATCACGGCCTCTCACGGACAAACAGCATGCATAATTGCAAATATTTGTTCTGCTGCATGCACAAACAGCCTTCTGTCATCAACACATGAACTTCAGGCATTCTCTGTCTATCTCTGTTATCTATTTTTCATATTGTCTATGCGGTAGTTGGGTGTTTTAGGCCACTGTGTTGTGGCAGAGAGAAAATAACATTTAGGCACATTGCCATCAATAATACAAAACAGCTGACAGTGTGTAATGCAATAGTGTACTGTTGAGTACAGTAGCAGTCTGTGCCCTCTATAAAATCAGAGCTACTGATATTTAAAGATGTTTACAGAAGTGTGTGGCTGTAAAAGAATCCTTTTAGGTTTTCCCCTGAAGCAGCAAACGTGGATTAACCCTTTCGAGTCGATTAACGCATATATGCGTTTTGAGTCATTTTCACCTGATAACCCTGAAAAGAACTTAAATTACACTCTCAGTTTTAATCGTACAGATAAGAGCAATACATCTATCGAATCTGTAAAGGGTCTAGTTTTTTTTTGGATACAGACATAATAACAAAAAACCTTTGTGCACTTATAAAATAAAGATAACAAACAAGGTGCGCTGTCTACAGTCTTTATCTCCGCTGATCGTCATGTACAAACATTTCATTAAAATGAAGTGTAACTCCGTGAATACTCAACGAAGAGACATGAGAGAGATATCTATAGAAAGCCTGGAATGTCTACTTTTAAACTAAACAAGTGCTGCCGAAAACAAATATTCTGAGATAAAGTAATCCATATGAAAACAACGCAATGTCTGTTTTTCATATCTCCGCTCATTATATCTAATGTGACCACGCCCCCGCGCTTAACGCGCTATTCAGATTCAAACTGAAGCGCGCGGCTTGAATACGCCCACACAGAAGAAAAAGCAGCGAGACTATTCTTCAAGTTTTTATTTTATTTTACTGTTTGCTTCGCGATGAGAGGAATAAGACATAATTCACCCCAAAAAGATGTGATGTGGTTGAGGATTTGAGAAATGGATTTGCTCAGAAAAAAGAATGAAGCGCTTTATTCAGCAGAGATCATAAACATGAGTAAGTCTCTTTTTATTTATTTGTACTAGTTTTCACATAACGTGTAAACATTTTACTAGTTAGACTTTTTCCAAATACTTTTTCCAAACTATAATTCCTGACTAAATGTATAATCAAGTGAAACATTATGAAGTTTCAATAACAATATACAATACTATACCATTCAAAAGCTTGATGTAAATAATATAAATGTGACAAAAAGATATAACTCTAACAAATGTAAAAACAATGCAATTCTTTCGATTTATTCCCCCTAAAAAAACTGAAAAATATTATCAGCTCTTTTCAACATTAATAATATCAATAATAATGATAATAAATGGGGTTTATTTGGTAGAAAATAAGATTGTTAAAAGGATTTCTGAAGGATTGTGTGACTAGAGAAAGGATGCCAAAAAATTTGCCCTCAGAGTGGCACAGTTGAATGAGAGGCTCATTATGCAGCTCATTATGCAGGCCTTTGTCTTCTCAGGTGTAAATCACAATGATATTCATGATAGTTGACGCCTACTCGCATATGACTTTTACCAACAAAAAGTGTTTTAGAAAATTTAAATCAATATATTGTTTTCTGTGAGTGAGTAAACAAGATGATTTTCACATCATTCAGAAAGAAAAATTCTAGGCTACAAGCTCCAGTTCTCAACTTTTCCGGCAACCAATTTTATGTATGTGTTTTATTGCCTTATTCAAGTGATTTAACATTTTTAGTTTTTCACTAACCATGCATAACATTTTTTTTCTCAAAAATACAATCATGTACATGCATGCATTTCACATATTATTATAGCCCAGTTTGTGCTGATTACAGTGATATTAGACTTTACCCATTTAGATATTTATAAGAAACTGAAAAAAGCACAAATGTCAGGGCATGACAAAACTTCTCAAGGCCCCAAAAATACCCTTAGACTCCAGAGGGAGTCTATGTGAATATAAACAACTGTCCTTTATGTGTCCATAGAGTTTTGGGAAAATCCAAAAGAATAGTTTGTTTTGAATCCTAGAATAGTATTTCAGGAATGTCAGTATTTTAGTCTATACATGGAATGACTCCAATGAAAGGCTTGGAAACTCCCTCTCAGAGCTGCTGATATCATAGTTTAGACGGAAATAAATTATTGCCAATTATATGTTAGGTCTCATGAATGAAACCCAGCACTGATATGCCATCAGCTTTCTGACAAAGCATATAATATGGCTCCTCCCCAAATTAATTTTTTCCCAAGTATGTATACAAATTTTAAAAAGAAGAATAAAGTTTAGTTTTATTATTTTTTACTACTTTATAATACCTTAATTACTATATATTATTGTTACAATAAATATTAAATTATATTACAAAATTTATAAAATTAAGAATTAGAAAGTATGAAATTATAATTACTATATATTATAACTGACCAATACATTTCAAATGAAGAAATGACCTAACTCTAGTGATTGACCTTCAGGAGACCCTCCGCCTCCACATCTCCATCTGCACTTCTTTAGGATATCCTGCCAGATAGCTATTTTCATCCATTAGGTATTCCCATAGGGGTCCCATAGCCTTGTCCTGGAGTCAAATATTTTAATTTTAGTTAGATTTATATAGGCAACTCATAAAAGGATTTTAAAGGCAGATACATTATCCATCCTATTTGTGTGATTTATGTCATTGATTAGCAATATTGTTTACTTTGATCTAGTCTACTATAAAGAAGAAATTGTTGAGAAAAGTAAAAGAAGATTAAGGCAACACCATTAGGATTTGTTATTCAGTGTGAATGAGTAAATTCAGAAAACCTCAAGATGAGATCTTTTTTAATGTACAATAAACTGATAATTATGAAAAGCACTTTTGATGAATACACCCATGCTAAATAAAAGTAATAATTTATTTTAAAAAGTCTTACTGATTACAAACTTTTGAACATAAATGTAAGTATTTAATCATTTTCCATCAGGAAAATGATCTCAAACTTGTAAATTAATCATTAAGAGTGGTTTAGTAATCAGCCAATTAATCAAAAAGATGTAAACAAGCCTTGCATGCTGAATCAAATGTAAGTGTGAAGGCTGTGAGTGATATAGGCTTACCATCTTTCCAATGGCACACACTATACAGGGGTATCTAAAAAAATGTGAATATCATGGAAAAGGCAATTGAATTTAAACATATTTTCTTATATTCTAGATTTATTACACACAAACTTAAATATTTCAAGAGTTTTAATTCTAATTCTTTAATTTTTTTTAATTCTGATGATTACGATTTACAGCTTAGAGAAAATAAAAAATTCAATATCTCAAAAAACTAGAACTGGCTGTTCACAGAGTGCTGTATCAAAATATATTCATAGAAAGTTGACTGGAAGGAAAAAGTGTGGTAGGAAAAAGGTGCACAAGCAACAGGGATGACCACAGCCTTGGGAAGATTGTCAGGAAAAGCTGATTCAAGAACTTGGGAGAGCTTCACAAGGAGTGGACTGACGCCAGAGTCAGCGTCTCAAGAGTCACCACACACAGACGTCTTCAGGAAAAGGGCTACAGCTGTCACAATCCTTGCCATGCTTTGGACGCAAACTTCAGACAAAGAAGTGGATGACATGTTCTCCCAGCGCCGCTTTAAATTGTGGTCACACCAGCAGGGTCATCATAGGCTGTCACCAGCTAACATGTTTTTGTTGTTTTGAAATGTATGCTTCAGACACAGGTCACATTGAGGTGTTCCCCATAGCGACCCCTAGAGGACACAGTGACTTGTTCCTTACACAGGGAACAATGAGACGTTTTGCAAACAGATGACAGTGTTGTCAAAACGATGCAGAACATTGACCCAGATTAGCAAAAAATACAATAAATGGTGCATTTTTCATCCTTGGTCAGTAGTTGGCAATGTCAAAACACCACTGTCATGTAAATGAATGGCCAAAGTACATAAAAAGTCTTTAGCTGAAAACAGTGCTGCGTAAACTCCCCCTAAGGTCTTTGCAAATGTGTTGGCTATGTCTGTGTTCGTTATTTTGCATGTTGTCAATACATCTTCCACAGAGCAGTTAAGTGTGAAATATGACAGTTATTTTCATCAGATAAGACTCGTTAGCTCTAGCATTCTGCACATTTCATATCAAATACGGAGATGAAATAGTGCATTAAGATCATATTTATTTAAATGTATTATAGCATTTATTTTAATTAAGTATATATATATATAGAGAGAGAGAGAGAGAGAGACTTTACAACTCTTTATTTCAACATACTAAAACACTGAAGTATAATATGTTCTACCCATGCAGAAACACTATTACAACTTGCATATGCAGAAAAAAACATCAATGCCATATAAAAACACATATATAATAATAAGCAATAAAATATATGAATTACATACATTTAAAATTTTCCGACAAGTGTGGAAGATTTTTATTGGTGGGATTTTGCTCAATCAAGTATGATCAAGATGAATCTAGTCATATATATACATACGTGTTTTATTCCATTAGAATCATATAGCCTTTGTGTGAAAGGAATGTGCCTATGTCTGCAAAAAACATCCTGACCACCACTTTTCTTTACCATAGCAAGTCTCAGGAAACATCTGGAAAAACATGCAATGGGTCTCTTCTCTTTACCATAGCGTCTCCCTAGGGAGGGATCAAAATTGCAAGCCTAAGGAAAAGTTTGACTATTTGGAAACGCCCTGTAAAGGGTATATAATGAGATGCAACCTAGCATTTCGACAGAACTCCTTGCAACGAGCTCTCGACTTTGTTTTGCTTAAAATAAAGTCTTTTCTTCTAAGAGAAAAATCCCTGACTGAGTTTGATCCTTGGGAGAACCGGCAAAATACACCACAGATTTGGCACCCCAGATGGGACTGGAAAGGAGCAGAGTGGACGACTGCTTTAGAGCTGACTGATGAGCAACACACACACAGTGGTGGCCACCATAGAATAAGGTAAGCATTTTTTGCTTATATAATAAGTGTGTGTTGTTGACTGGTCAGTTCTGAGTGGTAAGGACACTTAAAATCTGCTCTTCCAAATTTAGAAAAAATAATATGATATCTAAATTGAAAAAGGGGTTTTACTCCAGAAGAAATAACTGCATGCACATATTTGGGTTATTAATAGGAAGGCCTTGAAAGGCAACCTCGATTTAAGACAAATATGGTGTAGGCAGAAAGACATGGCATGCTGTGTGTCTGTGTTTATCGGATAGCTGGGCCTAGGTAGGACAGTGATAAACGGATAAGCAGATTAAGGAATCGCGAGGAAAAGTCCCACGGATACCGCTTCGAGAATGTATAAGTGAAATTCTCGAAGGACTGAAATAGGTGGGCCCTTAAGGAGCTCTAGGTGAGCTGTGTTTTGTTGTGTGGATGTATTTGTGTCCGGACAAATGAATGTGTAAACAAATAAATTCTGTGTTGGGTGGGTAAAAGTTGCGCACCATTATTGGACTGTCACTTCAGGGTGGCTGGGTGGAGTTGGACGCAACTAGTATCCACTTGAGAGGGATGAATGTATGATGAGCCTTGATAATAAAAGGACAATTAATGACTGATTATCCCTTAGATAAAGGGAAAAAGTATGCAAGAATAAGCACTCTGGCTCAATAAAGAGTGCAGAAAGTGTGAATGAGGTTAGGAAATTAGCATCAATAAAGTTTGAACCAAGATCTATAATAGATTTTTGCATTTAGGATGTCTGGGTGAAATGGGAGAAAATTTTCTGAGCCCAGTGTAGTGGGAGTGAGAACAAAGGAGGACGTTTCCACAGTAAAGTTGTATTACATGGGGGGAGCAAGAGGTGCTCTCCCCTCCTGGACCATCACTTGGGAGTAGAGTTGTTCCGATTCCGATACTAGTATCGGAAATATCTCCGATACCACAACAAATTCTGGCATCGGCATCGGCGAGTACATGAACCCATATACCGATCCGATACCATTTTCTTAAAAAAGACCTAGTTATGACCGCAAGCTTTGCCTAACCGTTGCACGGTTCTTCTTCGCTGCTCAAAATGCATTGAAAACACAGGAAGTTGTGCTGTGTTGCCACAAGCAACCCCTGTTTAGAGCAGCGAAGAAGAAATGAAAACGCGTTAGCAGCCCTTATCTATATATGACTGGATCACTCATCACATTCTAAACTGCCAAAAGACAGTGAAGCCGCTACTATATTATAGATCAGTGGTTAGCAGTATGTCTCTGTAGTACCGGTAGTTACAGACTCTCGAGTATATTCAGTACCGGCAACTGCGTTCAGTCGCTTCCGTGTAAGTCAAAACGCAGGGCTCCAGACAGTAGCCGAATATATACTAGTGTCTGTGAATATTAAACTGCAAAATACTATTTAAATATTACTCCCGCAAAATCTACATCTCTGTGGGTGACTGGCACAGATGCGCGAGAGCTCGCTGTTTTGTAGTCTCTGCTGTGTGTCATGAGGACACGAACGCATAAACCGTCACTTCATGAGAATTTACCGTTTCATTTGAGAATACTGTCATATCATAAACACAGACACTCAAAGATCTTCATGGCAGCCCATTAAAATAAATGTTTGGTTTACATGAGTAAATTGACAATATATAAAGCTACTGTTGTAGCCTACAGTAATAATAATACATCTCTATAATAATAATAATTATGCCTAGATGGTTGCTTGTTTTTTACTTGTTTTTTACTTGTTAGAGATTATCTGATTAATAGATCTTTTTTTATATTCCTAGACTTATTTGTTGCAGTTTTTTTATACAGTTATATTGTAAAACTTAAATACCTTTTTTAGTTTGCGGTGTTAGATTTTTGGCTGCATTTGAAGTTCTTTTTTGCATAAGAAAATAAATAATACTGTCAAATTCATGTTAGATAATAAAAATACTGTAATAAATACAGTAGTTCACCATGTATTTGTTCATGTTTTATTGAGGGATCTGTCTGAAGCACACCATAAAAAAAATTCTAGCAATTTACACAGGGCTAGTAGTATATACAGCTGTATATACAGATATACACCCAGGTATCGGATCAGTACTCGGTATCGGCCGATACCCTGAGCCCAGGTATCGGAATCGGTATCGGGAAGAGAAAAAGGGTATCGGAACATCTCTACTTGGGAGTGATCAAGTTACAGAGACGGGGGTGGCTGGTGTTGAGAAAGGAATGCAGGAGCCCTAAAACAATAAAGTCAACTGTATGAAGGTTGTTTTAGAGAAAAATAAATACAAATGTTCCAAGAAATGGACTAATATAGAAATGGCAGATATGGTGGAATATAGAAATAATAATAAATTAATTAAAATAAGATATGCATTTATTATTTAATAACTTGTCTGAATAGATTAATTTAAAAGATGCACGTGCTTAAAACTTTTTTTAATACGTGAAAACATCTAGAATTTGTATCTTGTTATCCCTGGGACACAGTATGAAAGTTAATCCATTACAGAGTTTCAGAGATTGGGCTTGTGTAAATGTAAAAAATAAAAGAAATAACTTGTGCAATGTGGAATGAAAGCAAGATTGGGTGACCAAGTTAATAGACATTTTGATTCAAAAGCTATAGGCATTTTACAATAGGAAGGAAACTAGTTGCTTAAAGAATTAAATTTAATTATTTTATTTACAATAATAGGAATTATTTTATGTTGGTTAGGAAACATTAATTCACAAATACCAGATTATTCTGAATCCTGTATGCAAATATAGAAGAAAAATTATGATTGAAGTCTTTATTTTACCATATGCATGTCTGACTGTTATAAAAGGAAGGTTTATTTTGTTTTATTGCAGTATACTTAGATAATAAAGGTAGCTGATTTCTGCATTTTGCAAAGAAGAAAAAATGCTTGCCATTTTCCTGCAATGAAGAACTTGCTTTACTAACAAAGAATAAGAGAACTGCTGTTTTCAACCAGATGATTTTGTTTTTATTAAGGGACCACTGAAAGAAGAGGTTGAAAAGTGAAAATTAGAAAAAGAGCTGATTGCTCAGAAACAATTTGGTCAGAAGTTACATAGGTACATTTGATTAATGCAGTCTCTGAGTGTTAAACTTTCAGATGATTTCTGGAACAGTGCCTTGACAAAGGAAAGCAATGAACTGGAGTCTGTCGAGGAATGGCAAAGCAGCAAACACAGCTGCAGAGAGAAGAAGAGGGAGGGGCTGACGGATGTTCCCCTCCCCTCTTGAAAGAGAAGAACACACTTCAGCAAGGAGAAGACTGAATCAAAGCAGGAAAAGGTGAATCTTTCACTTGAGACTTTTCCTGAGGTTGAAAAGAACATTATGAAATGCAAAACTCTGGCAGAAAGCAACCAGAAGCCAGACTGAGAAGAAGCAGAAAAACAACGGAGACCGTACACCACAACATCAGGTCTTTGAGTGCCATCACAGACTGACAACCCAGTACAACAGCCCAGGCTGATGATGTCATCAGAAGGACTTCCATCCCTTCTGTGCACAGGTGCTGCATATACAATGAACACTATAGAGACTGCTTCAAATGTTAATTATTTAATTATTTTATTTACTATGTTTTAATCTTGATTATTCACTGGTCTCACAGCACTTCCTTAAATTCTGTGTTTTAACTAACTTTCTCAATCTGCTTTTCAATAGGTACCAGTCCAGCCTCATGTCTTAAAGAAAAAATAATTTTGACAGACAGAAGTGAGTACTTGACTCACCAATCAGATAAACATGGAGCTGGATTTGGCATAGTAAGACTGTTTCATTAAACAACTAGGGGGAAATGCACAACTAAATACTTGACATCAATGCTGAGCGCATTGGGAAAGAAGAGAATAAATAAATAAATAAAAAAGGGTATCTTGATGAACAATAGGAAAAATATATATGGTTGAGAAAATAGAAATATTGGTCACTCCATTTTGTTTTAAGGTAATTTTCTAAGGTAAAACTGAATAAAATAATAATGAATAAAAGATTATTCCAAAGATCCAAAATCATGAAATCACATATACTGTCATCACTGGGGATAACCAGATGGAAATGTTGATGGCCATGGATCCAAGATATGCAGAGATCTCCAATCCTCTTCTCAGAGTCGCTCATGAGCAATAACAAAAAAGTATTTGACTAAACTTTAAATTAGACAAACACATGACATTTGAGAAATGATAATTGGCTCTCTCAAATGCTCAATGCCTAGGCCTAATATTCTAAACAAATTCATCTAGGAGATTTTGGAAAAAGGAAGAAAAAAAAAAAAAAGGGGGAGTGAAAGTGTGTGAAAAAGTATGAATGATGGTGTTGTATGGCATGAAAGAGAGTGTCTGACGAGACACTGAGGCAATTCAATCAATTTGCCCAAACAGCTGTATACAAATATGAATGTGGGCCCACAGGGCAAATTTATGCCCAGACAAATAATGACCATGGATGAATTTGGTTAAGTTTCCTGGTCAGTACCTAGGTCCTTGTTGTGGCAGAAAGAAAAACAGTGCCACACATGCGCAGCGTATAACATGGGAAGGCAGAGCAAAGCACCCTTGCTCTGTCCACCCCACATCTAACTTTCTTTTCAGCATATCATGAGCTGATTGTGTCAAAAGGATGAAATATTGTCTTTCTGACTGTTAAAATAAATACAGTGGGTTGAGTGTTTTCCAGGTCAAAAGGCCTATGCTACTGAGCAACATAGGCCTAGATAAATTATCCAGTGATATAGTGGAACTCAGTTTACAAAATAAAAAGATAACTAAATAAGCAAATTGTTGAGAATAAAATTGAAAGGAATTAAAAAATAGTCAAAAAAATAAAAAATAAACTCAAAAAGGGGCCAAGACAGCCCTCAACCCACATTACATTTCCACAGGTCACACCAAGAAGGATGACTGGCAAGATGAACAAATTAGCATGCTTGATAACACTAACAAAAAATTCTTAAGTTTTCCATTTACAGGTGACAGCAGTTCCAGTAAGGCCAAGGAATGCTTCGCCCCATCAAAGAGAACCAGAGAGGGTGCAGTTATGATCTCAAGAGAGCTTTGCATGAATCAGAAAAACGGTTACAGAGTGACACCTGAGTTCACATCTCTAACCTAAAATACCCCAACCAAATTCAACAACTCCACACAGCATGAAGTGAGGGATGAAGGGCGTGCTAGTAACGACCCACCCTTGCCAACGAGGGAAAGACCATTGCAATGACTTGCAAAGAGTCTCCCTGGTGAAGATGGAATGAGAGAATGATGGGACTGCTACTGAGATCAAAATACTTGGGTGCAGATATGAGCCAACAAATAGAAAAGAAAAAGTGGAAAGAGAATTTTAGGTAATGGTAGATGAAGAATTTGAAGGTTATGAGAAGGGAAATATGGATGTAGGAAGATTTGAAGGGAAAATAGAGCAATTTGATGCAACAAATAGAATGAAAGGAGCAAAATAGAAAAGCTCAAGATTTGTGAATTGAAGAAGGAAAAGTATGTGTTATGTTTGGGAAAAATGCTGTATTTATAGAAGGGAGCATTTAATGAAGAACTGATCAAATTGAAAAGGCTAAGAATGATAGATAAAGAAAATGTTGGAAAAGATAATAAAATGTAAGACTGGTTTGATTTACAATTAGGAACATGTGGAGCATAGTTTACAACTAAATAGGGAAAGTTTTCAGGAATTGCATTAATGACAGGAGATTTACTATTTTACTGTATACTTCCTATATTGAGGTCACTAGTCAAAGCCACAGTTAAGCAAATTAAATTCAAAGATATCAAGATAATGGGAAATTGATACATAAGGTATCTAAGCTGAAGATCAACTATTATAATCTTGTGATATTCAATGTGTGATGTGATTTGTATTTGTATGTGTATGTATTTTTATGCCTTTTATACAAAACTGTGATAACCACAGGCAAATGCTGAACCATTTGCACATTCATGCTTTTAACAATGTCTACTATTAAAGAGGGGTTAGGGAGACTGGATCTTTTACTCACTCCTTGTCAAATTAGGAGAGAGATGTTTGGTCCAGTAATCCCTCAGAGTGGAATTTCATAATCTAGACACTGGTGAAAATACAATGTGACTTATTTAGTCACTAGGTAATGTAAATAATATGACTGGATTATGGAGTAGCACTCTGGATAAGAATAATCAAATGTGAGACTTATTAAGTCTCAAAGGGGAGAATATGTGGAAGATTTTTATTGGTGGGATTTTGCTCAATCAAGTATGATCAAGATGAATCTAGTCATATATATACATACGTGTTTTATTCCATTAGAATCATATAGCCTTTGTGTGAAAGGAATGTGCCTATGTCTGCAAAAAACATCCTGACCACCACTTTTCTTTACCATAGCAAGTCTCAGGAAACATCTGGAAAAACATGCAATGGGTCTCTTCTCTTTACCATAGCGTCTCCCTAGGGAGGGATCAAAATTGCAAGCCTAAGGAAAAGTTTGACTATTTGGAAACGCCCTGTAAAGGGTATATAATGAGATGCAACCTAGCATTTCGACAGAACTCCTTGCAACGAGCTCTCGACTTTGTTTTGCTTAAAATAAAGTCTTTTCTTCTGAGAGAAAAATCCCTGACTGAGTTTGATCCTTGGGAGAACCGGCAAAATACACCACACAAGCATCACAAGTTGAACACTATAGTCTCATCTTCACATATTGACAATAAAGCACCATTCACACACTATTTAAACTCAGATTTAAGTAAATTCTTTGTAATTTGATAAAATATATGTTCCACCCTGATCCTCAAGTCAATCAAAGTAGTAAAAATTGGTAGTACAATGATGTTTTTCCCCACAGCAACCATTCTACAGGTCGTACAAATGGCTAATTTAGCTTGTACAACTAAAAGAATTGCCAAAGTACACTGTTCTTTATGTGTTTTGAATACTTGCATCCATAAATAAATAAAAAATATCTTATTACACTGAACAAAATTATAAACTCACTATGGGATGGTTCGCTGAACAAAAACGAACCGTTCTGTTCTCCACATACGGTTCGGCACGTGCTAGGACCGCAGTTTAACTTAAACCTTATTAAGCATCTGTAATATGGTTTGGTATAAATAACACATAAAACAAACAGGGTTCAGCTAATATATGTTTCTGTTGATGGATGTGCATTCTGGTTTCCCGGAAATGACAACACCAGCGATGAAAAAAAACCTGGACAAGCATGCACTCAATATTCAATGCGAATGCCGTATGCTGGAATAGCAGTCATTTATTCCGTCATCACCTGGTTGCCGATAGCACGTGCACACAGGCTAGACCTGAACAGCACATGTTTATAT
Organism: Carassius auratus; assembly: GCF_003368295.1. NCBI lineage: Eukaryota > Metazoa > Chordata > Actinopteri > Cypriniformes > Cyprinidae > Carassius > Carassius auratus. Next base: position 17,602,877 of record NC_039246.1, read on the forward strand.
CTGTGTTTAAACTAAATTCATTTAAGCTTTGCCAGTTTAAACATTTAAGTGCCAAAGGACACAAACTCGCACGCGCAGTGAGACGATTTGTGCGTGCGCTCATCCGAAACATGCAAACCCGTGCCTCAGAACATGCGCAAATAAGCTCTCTTTGAAGTATTGTGTTTAAGTAAACAAATTCACACAAAAAATTATGTCAAAATTCTCGTCTTGGTAAGTATCCTACAGCAGACATAGCCGCCTGAACGTAGGCCCACTGTATCAGTGTATTCTCTTAAAGTGACAGTCTTTATATTAATCGAACAGCAACAAAGAAATCACTCACTGCTCTTGATTAAAAAGCTTTTGTAACTTTAATAAAGAACCATCTTTAATTGATACAGTCTACTATACATTGCTGTTTTACATTTGATTACTTTATTCAATTCCTGTACCTAAAAGTAATGCTAGACGCCCCTAAAAAAAACTAAAAATCACTGTTTATTTGATTTGTATCTTTGCTCTGTTGTGTTTATTTGCGCTGTTGCTTGTAGTTAGATAGAATATTATATTTTTTTAAGTATAGTTTTTACATTAACAATACCGAACTATACCGAAACCGTGACTCTAAAACCGTAAAACAAACCAAACTGTGAAAAAGTTTAACCATTCCACCCCTAAACACAAAACTTTTGTTTTTGCCCCATTTTTCATGAGCTGAACTCAAAGATCTAAGACTTTTTATGTGTACACAAAAGGCCTATTTCTCTCAAATATTGTTCACAAATCTGTCTCAGTCTGTGTTAGTGAGCACTTCTCATTTGTCGAGATAATCCATCCACCTCACAGGTGTGGCATATCAAGATGCACTGCGTGAAATTATCGCACATGTGTGTCTTAGGCTGGCCACAATAAAAGGCCACTCTAAAATGTGGGATTTTTTTTATTTTGTGGGATTTGTACTTTATTCAAGTACAGTTTAAACTGACTACTTATACTTTTTCTTGATTACATTTCTGAAGAGGAAACAGAACTTTTAACTCCTTACAATATTATTTAATCTTGAAAAGTACATTACATTTTTTATTTTAACTTATGCACATTAAATATGTTAAACTGAAGCTGAAACATGCAGTTGACGTGAGAACCAATGATCGTTTTAATGCATGAAGCACACACATTTCTACTTCAGCTATGATTTCAGGACTTCCTGTGGCTCAGTGGTAGAGCATTGCATTAGCAGCGCAAAAGGTTGTGGGTTCATTTTTCAGGGAACACACATACTGCATAAAAAAAAATCAACAGGGTTTATATGAGTTACAGTCATATTCACTTTGTGTGGTTTTTGAAGTGTCATTTTTGGACGTCACGTACACTTGCATTATACGAAGAGAGATTTTTTTTTTTTCTAAAACTCTTTGTTTGTGGTCATCTGATGAAGAAACCCATAAATATATGGGTACTTTTCCTTTTTTAGTACTTGAGTACAATTTAAAGTTGTACTTTTTTACTTTTAGTCAAATATGTTTTAGGCCAGATACTTTTAATTAAATTGAGTATCTGCACTTACACTTGAGTATAATTTTTGAGTACTTTTTATAACTGTGCTCGTTGCCGAGGAATATAATGTAGCAATCTAGCATCTAGGCTATTTTATTAATAAAAGGTGCAGAAGAGTGTTGATAGCAAGTTTCTGTGTGTTGGCACCGCAGTCTTCGGTCTCTGACCTCTCTTTTTTCTGTCTTCTCTCTCTCTCTCTCTCTCTCTCTCTCTCTCTCTGTGTGTGTGTGTGTGTGTTTGTGTGCAAATGTGCGAGTCATACGGTTGAGGTCAAATGTTAACAACCCCCTTTCAGAATCAGAAAAATCTGCATATATGAATGCATAGACATTCTAACTGAATTTAGGACTGGTGGTGGTGTTAAAATGTTAATTATTTTACCAAAATAAGAGGAATGTTATTTTTTATTAAGTACTGACTTGAATAAGATATTTTACATAAAAGATGTTTACATATAGTCCACAGAAGAAATAGTTGAATTTATAAAAAATACCCTGTTTAAAAGTTTACATCATTCTTAATACTGTGTTGCTACCATAAACTGTGGTTGCTACCTTAATGATCCACAGCTGTGTTATTTTTTTTAGTGATAGTTGTTCATGAGTCCCTTGTCCTGAACAGTTAAACTGCCTGCTGCTCTTCAGAAAAATCTTTCAGGTCCCATGCACAAATTCTTTAATATTCCAGCATTTTTGTGTATTTGAACCCTTTCCAACAAATAATGTATGATTTTGAGTACCGTAATCTTTTCACACCGAGGACAACTGAGGGACTCATATGCAACTATTTCAGGAAACACTCACTGATTCTCCAGAAGGAAAAAAAATGCATTAAGAGCCAAGTGGTGAAGTACTGTATTCATATACATACTGTCAACTGTATATACATGAAAAACCAATCCAAACAGAAATGTTTCACTTGTTTTTACTGGGAAAACAAGACACAAATACTTACAATATATTAAAGAATATAATTATTCACACAGTAATCTGTGTATCTCACTGAAACCATTTGGTAGAGATAATGAAGGCCTAGTTTCAGGTTATTTAATGTGCAGATTCTTCCCAAGACTTGGGCATTTTAAATCACTTTCGCCATTGCTTGTTTGATTTAATGCATCTCTGCTTGAATGTGAGAGTGATCGGAAAAAGGACTTGCAACTTGCAAGCACATATGATCATTGACAGTGATAATAGTGGTTTGCAACTGATGCCAGTGTATTATATGATTTAATCTTAAATAGTTTCAAGTCAGATATACTGGAGTGAGGATTTCCATCTTTTTGCAGGCTGATCATTAAACACAAGCTTTAAAATATTTTTTTGATTTGTATAATGAAAAGGTCATCAATTAACCATATTGCCCCTGTGGAAAAGGTGTTCATGATTCAAGAAATAGACTGCACTCCATCAGCATTCAGTGTTTCTGTATCACGTTCATTGTGTTTTGTCTGAGCATTTTTCAAACAGTCAGTCATCGATACCTTAAAAGGGGCAAATATTTTTATATACCACTATATATAAAGTAAAATGTGACATTCAAAGTGATATTAAAAGCCTTGTTGTGGCATGTTCTTACCATTATCTCACCCCACTCTTTCCCAGACACTGAAAATGACTTAAACATCGATTCAAGGCCTTAAGTGATATGGATGTATCACTATTGCTCTAGTGCTTTTATAAACTGACATCATGTCACAAGATGGAGATCAGAACAGAAAACAGGATGTCCTAAACACGTTTTTGTTCAGGACACAGACTTTATATTGTAATAGATTTACACTACAGATGACCTCAAAGCAAACACACATGATGAAGACTTGGACCTCAGATACAAACGTGTGACGACAAAACTCAAAACATACTGTGTTCTCGCTGTTCTTATCAGATAGGTCCATGTTTCTTTTTATGCTATAACCACAGGTTCAATTCAAATCATCTTCCAATAAAGTCAACGAGAAGTGACATTAACAACATGGTTTGAATTTCAAACGTACGCCTGGTATTTGAATGAAGCGTTGTGTCGCTCGCTTGAAAGCTGAAGGCAAGATGAATGACTTTTACTGTTACTACTGCTGCCATCTAGTGGTCAGTTAAAGAAGTAAGTGGAGTAGGCTACTGTTGTTATTATTTATATTCCCATGAATTAATTATAATTTATTATTTATTAAAATGTTTTATACACAATCTATCCAATTACTTTGTCTAATTTTGGTCCGCTAATAAAAATATTTTCCAAACAATTTAGGACACAGACATATTCAAAACAATATAAATGTAATTTTTTACTAAAGTAATGTAGCCTACACAGTAACTGATTATGTAATCTAGATTACATAATCACACACACATACACATATACATGTATGTGTGTGTGTGTGTGTGTGTGTGTATATATATATATATATATATATATATATATATATATATATATATATATGCATAAACCAGCAAAGGACCGGCATAAACTAGCACATGACCAGCATAAACCAGCAAAGGATCAGCATAAACCACCAATGGACCGGCATTCACCAGCAACGGCATAAACCAGCACAAGGACCGGCATAAACCAGCAACGGACTGGCATAAACCAGCAATGGACTGGCATAAACCAGCAAAAGGACAAGCATAAACCAGCAAAGGATGAGCATAAACCAGCACATGAACAGCATAAACCAGCAGAGGACCGGCATACACCAGCAACGGACCAGCAACGGACCAGCATAAACCAGCACATGACCAGCATAAACCAGCAAAGGACCAGCATAAATCAGCGCATGACCAGCATAAACCAGCAAAGGACCAGCATACACCAGCAACGGACCGGCATAAACCAGCAAAGGAACAGCATAAACCAGCAAAGGACCAGCATAAACCAGCATCCCAGCGTCAAAACTTAACCAGCATATGCTAGGGGTTTTTTTTTTCAACAGGGAGACTATGCTTTGAGTATTTGTATTTTGTTGTACAGAAAACACTATTCATATTTTTATTTTATATAAAACATTTTTAAACAAACCGTGACAGAAATATCACTTGCATTAATCCCAGCTTTGCTTATTTAAATGCGCATTCTGCCCTACTGATGGTGCCAGTGCCTGAAAGACTAGGCCTACTTGAAGTAAATACATTATTTGTACTGTAATGTATTATGAGGATTTATTTTATTTTTATTTTCTTCCTTTCTTTTTAAGTTTTAAACTTAATTTTTTTTATTTTTCTTCATTGTGGACTAAATATATTGTGAAACAATGTACTAATTCATCAAAACAACGTAGCTATATGGACTGTATAATGGATATACAAGCATATGCAGTTATGTTTACGATAAAGTGAAACAGAAAGAACATAGGTCCTGTGTCATTTATGAATATGGCTTCGAACTATCAAGAGGATTCGGGTGAGTCTCATATAGGCCTAGTCTTTATTCTGGTATCAAATAAATAAATTGCATAAAACACACGTAACACATGTAACTTGTGTTCAAACTGTTCTCAGAATATATTTTTTTCTTTCAAGATGAAGGCTGCAACCAGAAATCAAGTCCCCCAGAGAAGACACAGATTCGGAGACAACCAGTGATTCTGGATCTGACACTGAAGAAGATGCACAAACATCTAGCAAGGTACAATTATTAAGACATTTCAAAGGAAAGCATGTAAAACGTTTAAAAGGAAAACATGTACAAATGTACTGTATCAACAAAACTCAATAAAAAGTGAAAGAATCTTCCACAAAACATTCTTAAACTTAAAAACATTTACATATGTAATTAAATCCATTTATCTAGAAATGATGCCCACATGTACAGTAATTAAAGTATTTAAAAGCAATTATTTTTATAATAATATAATAATATATATTATATAATATATTATATAATTATGTTCTGTGCACTACTACTAAACGAGTAATACATATTAATAAAATAAATAAAATATAAATAATATAACAGTCTCACAGTTCAAAAGATGATTAGTAATAACCACATTATTGAATGTGAATGCAGCTGGAGCTTAATAGGTGAATAAATCTTAATTATGATGCTTTGTGTTCAAGCGGAATGTCTGTATGCATTACAATCATGGTCACTGCCGATTTCAGGACAAGTGTAGGAATGAGCACATATGCAAGGAATTCCTGAAGGGATCGTGCAAGTTTGGTGCTGGATGTCGTCTCAATCACAACAGTCAGAGTTCATCGTCAGGACAGGGCACATGAAGAAGCAGACCCACATCTGCAGGTATATGTGTAATGGGGTGTAAAAGTATACTGTATCAAAAATACTCAATTATTGTTTGTTTACAATAAAAAGTCAAAGTATCTTCCACAAAACATACTTAAAAACATTGACATATGTGATTTCAATGATTATTATGCCTACATGTCATTAATTTAAGTATTTAAAAGCAATTATTTTTCTTAGCTATGCAACGCACTGGCTCTAGGACACACTCCATGCTATATAATATAATATATAATATAATGTAATTGTCATGCTTCTGAGGAGCGGGGAGAGAGGAAATGAGGAGAAACAGGAGTAAACTCAAAGTTAACAGTCTTTAATTAAAAACCAAAGGGAATACAAAGTGAATCAGGGCATGACGTACAGTAAGACACCGGACAAGGAAACCAGGAACAGAACACTTTAAATACACAACTAAACGAGGGGAAAATGAGACACGTCTGAGACAAATGAAAAACACTAGGAGCAGGAACAGGAAGAACCAAATATGGACACAAAGAAACACGAGGGAGAAAGGAGGGCATGGAGAGCTAAACAACGACAAAACATGAACACAACACAGGTCTGACATTGCCTCCAGGCGGATCAGGCCGCTCAGGGTACCATGGCAGATCAGACAGTTTCTCTCTGGGCTGGATGATTTACAGTTTCTCTCTGGGCTGGATGATTTACAGTTTCTCTCTGGGCTGGAATTAATTAGTCTGAATAGCTGTCAGCTGCTAATTTAAGTACACAATTAGATAATACAAATTTAGGTCAACCAACTACCAAGCAATGCTTCATTTTGTTTAGTCTGTGGTGTAAAAAGTTAGCATTAACAATTAAAGAAAAAACACTTAATCAAAACAGGATCAGATATGGAAGAATGTCCATGCCAAAGTGCCTTTTAATGTCAATAATTTTTGGTCCCAAATTTTTACAGGTAGTCCACTGTATGATTTTTTTTTTTTTTTTTTTTTTTGCTATCCTCGTTTACATAAGTTAATTATAGTGTCCTGCACCCACTAGTAAAAACATATATATAATGATATCTGGTGTCTGAATCATTTTTGGTTTGACTGTAAGTGATATTATGCATTAATGGGTTGGGTTATATTTAATGACTATCTGTTGACTGTATCTGTGTCTATAGGGCAAAGCCAGTCCAATTCAGAGCTCAGAACTGGAGATGGCATATCAAAACAACCGCAGTGGTTCAGTCAAGTTCACTTTTGACTCTACCCAGTATGAGATTAGCTTTAAAGGTTTGTTTTGTATTCTCCCACACACATCTGTTTCTTTCAAATTCCTTTTCTATAAACAGGAAAGATCACAATCATAAATGTCTTTGTGTTTTCAGAAATGTGTCAAAGAAATGTATCTACAGGTCATAAGAGGCATGTTAGACGACGCCCTAAATATGAACCATCTGAAAGTGGAGGGTAAATATGAAGAGTTTACTGAACAGATTTATGTTTGCCTCTTTACCTTATGAAGATTAAATCTTAGGATTAGACTGACTGACTTAAAGAAGTGATAGAAAGAAGAACACATTACCAGCACTTCTAAAAGTGTAATGTGTTAACTGAACAGATTCCTTGGAATAACCTCCCAATTAAAAAACATCTTTAGCCCTTCAACAAATACAACCCCAAAATGGCAGTTTAAAGGGAGAAATCAGTGGTACACCTTCAAGAACATGGTATAATTTTCTTTGTTTATTTTACAAATGCACAAGTCTTTTTTGGACATGTTAATGAGGACTTTGAATGCATATTTACTGTTCATGTGTACAATATATTAATTCATTTTAGCTTTTAACACAGCTTTCTACAGTAGTTGATTCTAGTCATATTTTAATTTCATATTTGAAAATGTATACAATTTTCAAATTAAAATGACAATAAAAAACTTACGATCTCAGTGATACTAATATAACACTGGGACAAATCTGGTGAAAACTCTTAGATTAAAGGTAATCAAAACCCTTCTAAAACCAGCCAACAGACCAGCAAACCAGCTTAGGCTGGTTTTTCTCATTTCTTTCACCAGAACAGTTCAAATGATTAAACATAAGGAATTAGGATGTAAATATATTTATCTAATTGTAGTAACTTGTCTGGCAGATCAATAATAATATGCAAAGTAATATAATATTGCATTGTTAATGTTCATGTTGTTGCTAGGCAGACTGATTTGTGATGTTTTAATCAGTGACAACTTTTGAAATCAGGAAGCAATTTTATTATTTTACTTATTATTTACAAATGTATTATTTTTGAGTTTTGAAGATAATCTATAAAATAAATAATGCAATAATTGTAACAAAATACAAATATTGAAATGTGAACTGAATTTTTCCATGACCATGTAATTATATATTTGGTAGCAGTGTAATAAGCGGGATAGTGTATATTCAACCGGAACCTACTTTAATATAAAGCCTCCAGGGAAACACAATACCAAACCCGATCACCCTGTAAGGGTTTAGTTTGTGATAATCATGGACTGAATGTACATTATCTCCTAATTCATGACACTGACTACTGTATTTATGGCCACAGAGAGATTCAAATCATTGTCACTGATCTTGATGTTGTTTCACAACAGGGAGGTTGTTCAATCTCAAGTGCTGACATTGAGAAGTGTTACCAACAAAACCAAACAACCATGACTTTCACTGTGAATGAGGACTATTAAACTCTGGATTTTGCAAGTATGTGAGCAAAAACATTTGATAGATTGCAAATGTCTTCTTTAGTCTCTAATATAAGGTGCCCTGTGATCTTCTTGAATTAACCTTTAAAATGCATTGTGAAAGTAGTGATTTGAATATTATAAAAGATGCTGTTTTGTCTTTTTCTTTTTATGCAGAGATGAGTCAAGTAAACCAGAGAACAAGGGCCGAACGCAAGGTAAGGCGTGTGTAAAATAATAAGGATGCTCAAGGTCTTGCAGAAGATCCAGATAAGAGTAGAATTTGAAGTGGAAGTAAACAAAACGTTATATAGTGATTTTGACTGAGATGAATGTTAGTGATTGTAATTTTGAATGTTTAATCATCATTATTGTATTATTTGGTAAAATAGAAATTCAGAAATTGTATTCGGGAATTTTGACAAATGTTAATGTAATATGAATGATTTTAAAAGCTGTTTCTCAGCTTGATGACACGTGTCTGAAGCAACCTGAAGCATATATTTTGTTTATTTATCTTAAAGAATTTTATATTTTAAGATGCTATCACTTTTGGTTATTCTATAATTACTCTTGCTAGCCAGTGTGCCATAACAATACAAGCATTATATTGCAAAATTTTACAATAGTTTACAATTAAGTGCCTGTTGGAAACAGCCTGAGAACCAATGTTTGAACACTGCTTGTGAAATTGTTTTCAGCTGGACAGTTTCGTTTTCAATCTCTAGCATTATGATAAAACAGTAATTTGGGTTTGAGTTTTATTTACAAACTGAGCTGTTTACTAAGAAGTAACAGCATGCTTTGCAAAGAGTCTGTAATATCAAATGGATACCTTTATGTAATACTTGATGGGGAAAAAATAAAAATAAAAATATAAAATTATAAATGTGGCCTTATTTAACACACACACACACAATTTCACACTGCTACTTTGACCCAATATTAATTTTCCACAGAATATTTTAATGAATTCCAATCATATGATAATTTTAATCACATATCAAGTTAATTATGGTGTCTAAAATCATTTGGTGAAAAAAGTTTTTTGTGTTGGTGCTGGTCATTTTTGAGCAACTGGCACAAATACTTTTCTCAAAAACTACAGACTGAAATGGTAGCTAAGTGCTAAGTAACTATCAATGTATTCCAGCGTTTTGGAACTACAGTATATTTGGTAAGTAGACTTATCGTGTGTTTTCCAATAATAATTTCACAACATTACTTAAGAACAGGTCTGAAAGTGTCCAATAATAGCTAAAATGGTTTTGTCAGTGGCTTCCTTTCCTTTCCAGTGGCACAGTACCAGCAGGACTCCACTGGGATAATGAGTTTCAGAGCGGGCAGATTCAGCGATGAGCTAGACTTCTCAGGTGTGAGAATGCACAGACTAACTCTAACTCGTGATGATTACGTTCTTGAAACAGTTTTTCTTCTTTACATTTTTTCTTTTCAAGACATTTACTATATGATTTGAAGACTCGGTTTCCTGTGCAATACGTTTCTTTGACCGCTTTCAACATTCGTGTCTGCACAAGTTTTTTATTGTTATTATACATTTTATTGGAGTCCTTCTATGTTAATAAAATTTTAATTTAAAAACTTTTTAAACGTTTTCATGACTTGCATCTCAATTACGATATTAAATGGAAAAAATAAGATTTATAAATTGAACTTAGTGCAATTCAATGCATTGTCTACTTTTTCATATCAAGTTACGAATTTCATATTTAATTTTTTTTGGGGGGGGGGTCCTGTAATTCTGTTTATTAAACAATTGAATACACTTTATTAACAAATATATATATATATATATATATATATATATATATATATATATATATATATATATATATATATATATATATATATATATACACATTTTTTTTTATCCAATAGTAAATAAAACCATGATTTATAATCATTTTTATCACTTAATTGAAATTATGTGAGTAATTTCTCATGTCAGTTTTAAAGGTCTTAAAATAGGTTACTATTAAGATATGTTATAAAATGTGAAATATGACCTGTACTTTTCTAGACTGACTACATTAGATGAACGAATGAATATTTGAAATGTCAGTCTGATGAATTGTATAAATTCAGTTAACACTTAGTAAACACTAGCTAGCTGAGGACCAACTGTTACTGTTTTTGACTCAGAATTTTTTTTTTAAGATAGCAGAATTATGCATATACATATGCTTGTAAAATTATTTTAAAATGACATATATTCTTTCTACTTCTAAAATATATGCGGTGCCACATGCTTCACTAATAACAAGCCTTTAAAATACAAATAAATGACTGAAGTGAAAAGATATTACTTTTTAAATAATTAATTTATTTGACTCCAAAATCACAATCTTTCCAACCATCCAGTTCACATATATATATATATATTTATGAAAACAATCCAGACGTTTTATGTACATTAATCGAGACTATTTGAAAACTGCATGTAGTGAAACACTCATACAGAAAGTTATTTCCACAATCTCCATCACAGACCTGTTATTGCACAACTCTCAATATAAGGCCTCTCATTCATTAGACCAGGACAAGCATTCCCTTAGAATAAAACCTGTCTGGATATTAAAGATTCTCCCCAGGAAAGTGATTCACTTGCAACACGATTAAAAAGAGCTCTAAGTGGCAGTTCTCCTCTATTTACTGTACACTTTTTTTTTTTTTTTTAAATAATACACATTTTGGTGATTTGCTGTGTTGCAATGGTATGTTTGGTCATGATATGTAATCACATGATAAGGAATTCAATTGGTCACTTCCTACAACAGGAAACTGCCCATATAATGACAACAGACAAACAAAAAAAAGTGGACTTAATGTAATGATCCGTAACTTCCTTCAGAAGCACAACATTACAAGAAAATACAGACTGAACAAACACAGGGTAAGAGGTAACAGCAGAGAACCAAAAGCGAAACAAATGTATCAGGCTTCATTCATGAAACACATACTTCTGTTACAAATTTGTTGTATACAATATGCTACAATTGACCATCTATAGCTGCAATTTATCCAAATAACGATAGGAAACCCCAGAACTAAATGCGAAAAATTGTATATCTTGCATAAAGATGCTTATTTATAGCTTTCTGAATTAAACTAATTTTCCAGTAATTCAAACCACGAAGAAAAAATAAAAAATAAAAAAATAAGTCAATATTTTCACACATTAAAAAAATATAAAACCGGTGGAAGCCCGTTTCAACTACTAAATAAAAAATAAAATAAGGTAATTGCAACTTTTTATCTCACAATTTGTTTTTTCTTAGAAAAAAACAAAACAAAACAATTGCGAGATATGAACTCGAAATTGGGAGAGAAAAAAAGAAAGACCGTATTGCGAGGTTATATTTCACAATTACCTTGTTTTATTTTTTATTCAGTGGCAGAAAAGGGCTTCCATAAAAACAACATTTTTGTAATGTGTGAAAAAAAAAATTCATTTTCAGTAACATGATGCAAAAAAAATATACATACAAAGTTGTATGAAGTTGTTGTTATAGAGTAGGGCTGGGCGATATATCAAACGATATGATCATGTGCATCTAATCGGTAAATCTGGTTCCGTGATTACCGCTAAATCTCCATCACCTGCTTTGAAATGGAGCAGCATTTAATAGACAGAGCCATAGATCGCTGACAAAGACACGCAATATCACATTCATTGTCGAATGCAATTCATCTGGGATAATGAACACAATATTGTGTAGCTTGTCAGTGATCTACGGCTCTATCCATTTAATGCCGCTCCATTTGAAAGCAGGTGATGGCGATTTAGTGGTAATCACAGAACCAGATTTACTGACTAGATGCGCATATCATATCGTTAGATATATCGCCCAGCCCTAGTATACAGCAAAATCTTTACTATTATATTACAGTAATGCATATTTATTTAGAATTAAGCACATCTGACTTTGTCTTTTAAAACATAACCCTTTATCCGAGAGAGAAATTTACAAAAGAATAAATCTGCTAGGTGTTTCATGAATGAAGTTCATGGATTCCATTTTACACAAACTCACTTTAAAGCACTGACAACATCCCAACAACATCTCAAAACCGAAATTTTTTTAATATAATTTTAGTGCACCTACAGTACGAAGACTGTGTCCTTCCTTTTAATAAGATATTTTACCTCAGTGGATCATGTATAAGTATGAAACTCAAAAAAATAAATCAGCAGGTACAGTATATACACAATTATTAAAACACTCATTTCGGCCCAAACTATGGATTATACAACTTCTTCCTTTACTGACAGCATGATAGAGACTTCATTTTTCCAGACACCATCGGAATAACAGCACATCCTGAGGCTATCGACGACATTTGCTCTGGTAGACAAAGTCTGCTCATTCAGGCGAGAGGGGAACTTGAGGCTCAAGCAAAAAGGAAATTAAACCAGAAGTGCTCGAGTTTGTTACTTCTTGTGTCTTCTAGGGCACATGTCAAGTCTAACGATACAACGAATGCAAGGCATCCACCAATTGAAGCAGCTTTCGGAGAAATAGCCCAAGCTTTCTGTGAAACACGATGTTTGTTTGGTGCCTTCGATTAATTCAAAAGGTAAGTGCACCATTGAAAGGGCAAAAAAAAAAAAATTACCAAACTAGCCAGAATAACTTTTAAACACTGTCTTTCAAGGACACCATGTACAACAACCATCCAACCAAATTTTGACTGTCATCGTCGCTGCTGATGGTTCTGATTCCCACACAAGGGGGAACATGAACGAAATGCAAATGCTTTATCCAAAGAGGTCTTTAAGATCGTTGTTGACTGAAGTGCTTTGCTTCATCCCTCCAGCATTGATTGTTGAAGAGGCCACAGGTTGCGAAAAGTTCTGAGGGTTGAAGAACGGGTTTGCTTGCATTCCAAAACCACCCTGAACTCCCGCCATCCCCATCGGAGTCGCCTGCATGGGTGCAGTCTGGGAAGGCTGGCCTGTACCAAACTGATTGAGCCATGGGGAAGGTGCAGTGGCTCCTGGGGCCGGTTTAGGGGCCATTTGGTTCATGCTGACTTTGGGTTTGCTAGAAGTGAAGAGGGAGTCTAGGACGGACATGTCTGGGGACTTGCTGGGTTGGTTTTGGTTCAGGGCACTGAAATTAGGAGTGCTGGTAGTGGTGGCCATGCCTCCATAGAGGCCTGGAGCAGCGGGTCTCATGCCCATTCCCATACCTGCCGTCTGGAATCCCATGGGTGAGTTGAAACCATTGCTGACGCCCATGGTGCCCATTCCACCCATTGTGGGTCCAGCTGGGAAGGTAGAGGATATAGTGCCGCCCTGCATGGGCATCGTCCTGGTCCCAGAGTTCAAAGAGAAGTTGTTCAGAGATGTCATGTTGTTCAGAAGACTGCTGGTCAGATCCTTTGCCTTGAACAATAAAAGTCAATGAAATAAATATTTTGTACAAATTTACAACAACAATCTGTAGTTATAGTACATACATCTCAAAAATCTAAATCCACCCTTTTCTAAAAAGCTTTGGGAATTGAAAATCAAATCCAATTCCAGAATCAGATACTTAAGGTCAGGAATCGTATATTTGTTAACTTGTAAATTAAAAATATCAATTCTGCCTATCAATGCCCATCTTTTACGTGGTGAAAAGGAGCTGTTAAACATTTATTTGACTTTTAATCATTCATTCAATAAATTTATTGAAAAACACACAAAAAACGAGGTAATCTTGAGTGAGTCATTCATCAATTAATTCCATTCATAAATTCCATAAGATTTTGTTGTGTAATATTTTTTTCACCAGAATTGTGAGAACTACAACCTCCATATATTATTTATATATGCAAAAGCATGCACCTGATGGTATTTACCGCTGATTAGATAACCAGCTTTACTGACTAGATGCGCATTAATTATCGTGATAAGTGTTTACACACTTCCATAGTTATTAACATTGTCCATCTAGCAAAGGTTTCATCTTTTTAAATCAATGTAAATTTCTATAAATAAACACTTTTATAACTTACGGTAACACGTTATAATAACATTCATAAACCATTAACAAAAATGATATAATGCTTAACAGATCATATATATATATATATAGCTAGAAATACAAGATAAAAATCTTGAGAAATATTTACAAATCTACTTATTTAATGTTTGATAATGCTCTTTTTAAAATCTACAAATGATTTTAGAATAAATTATATAATGTGTAATATATTATATCATTTTTGTTAATTATTTATTAATAAAGGTTATTACAAAGTGTTACCCATTGTACTTTGTGTCATATAACCTTGGCCTAGAACTGCATAAATTAGTTATTAGTTATTAGTTAATTAGGAAAAAAATTATAATAATAAAATGTTTTCTCTTCTGACTGCTCTTTCAGCTGCATTGCTTTTGAAAGCACTTTTCGTTTTCTCAATTTTCTTCATGAAGCAACCCACATCAACAAACTTTGATTTGAAGAAAAAAAAATTGCGAAAATCAGAGGGGAGGGGAGGTTATGTAATATTTTTCCACAAAGAATTGAAAATTATGCAAGCAAATAAAACCTAATTATCTACAGACACTGATTAGCCCATATAAAAACAGTACATTTGTAGACATTTCTTGATTTAATTATAAAAAATGTTTTAAGAGTGTAGGGAGACTGGCTTGATTTTTATTTTAAAAACCAAGCTGTTTAACTATAAAAGTCAAGCAATTTAAAAAGAACAGCAAAATATGACTCTCCATTACCCACAAAGATTCTGTTATCACTGGGTGCTGTAAGACATACAGTCTTTGACCCTTTATATTGTAGCTTACTATTTATGTTTCAAATGGTTATTGGTCATTTCCAGTAAATTACATCAGAGATTGATATTAGGCATTTTGGCTTTTTAATTAAAAGGCAAGGTTACCTCGGGTTAAACAGAATAACCCCGAGTAAAAAATTATGATACTAGTAGCTATTACCAGAAAAGTTTACCGGTTTCACTGCAAAAATTAATTCTGTGTGAAAGTGACAATAGGTTTCCCATGATACCTCTGTACAGTGTAAATGTTACCTGAGGTGTTGTTGTGGCTGGTTTGATACTCTGCGGAGCCAGCGGCTGCTGGCTTCTTAGTTTGGCAGCCTGTTCCTGTTCTTTAGCCAAACGCTGCTTTTCTTCCAGGGTGAGAGACACCTGAACATTACCCCAAACAACAGTTAGTACATCAACCACGTCTAATGTCAACAACCATCTGAGCTTCATCAAAACACATAGTTAAGCAAAGCAATCCCAAAATATTTTAAAGAATGAAGATGTACTCACTCGTGAGGGTTGTGTGATGGTCCATGAGGAACCGTTCACTTTACCATTCACACCTGCACCTCCTGAATTGCTACCAAAGATCTCATCGATCTATAAGAAAGAAAAGAAAAACACACAATCACAGTTCATTTCGTAGTGTGGCAACATTTCAAAACTGTGGACTGGTTGTGGGATATTTACTCACATCTCTGACTTGTGTGGCTGGGCTGGGTGTGTTCTTAGTCTCCTCTGATTGGTTGATCTGGTTAATGTTTAAACTCCTGAAAAAAAGACACAACACTTTTTCTTCATAACAGTTCGTCAACAACTGTTTGTATGGATATTGTTGTGCTCTTTCCATGTAAAAATTACTATAATTTAGCGCTGTAAAAATTAGCGCATTTAATTTTTCCAGTTTAACGGCATTAAAAATATTTTACACAGTTAACACTGGGGTGGAGCTAGGGTTCACAACTGCTGCTTTAGAATTGCGTTTATTTACATCAGACAAGAGACTTTTCAGATTCACACTCCACTTCACCTCAAACGATCACAGAAAGGGTACAGGTGACAAGGAACTTCAGTAGAATCATTATACTGAAGCCTGTATCATTTAAAATAAAGCGCAAATGAAACTACAAGCATACGAGTCAGATCCACATCACATTCAGCAGCAGCAGCTCTTAAAGTAATAGCAGCCAAATAACCTAATAATCCAGCTGCTGTGCTGTCTATTAATCAGAACAGAAGAAAAACTAGGAAAACAATAACTTTTGTAGCTTTAAGAATTCATCTTTTTAATTTAGAATTTAGTGTTTGATAACTTTACTCAATTTCTGTATTGCTGAAGGGCACTAGCGTGACATTGGGACATAGGTTTAAGTGATGACTGCTTTAAGTTAACTTAAATTAGATTTTTTTTTAATAGTCTAATAAAATGTTCAAATGCTGAATGGGTTTAGTCAATGGTTAAATATTAGGAAAAAAACATTTCCTAGGAAAATCAGTAGTATCAATGATCCTTGCCTTCTGTCATAAAAAAAAAAAATTAAGCCATTAAAAAAAATATATAAAATATAAAAAAGTGTATTTAAAAAGTCTAATGTTAAGTGCGATTAATCACGATTTATTGCAATTAGTTTCAGGAAAACTTGCTTAATTTGTTGTTGTTTTTTTTTATTATTGACAGCACTACTATAATTATAACTATGAGACAGCATGCTTAAGTGTGCAGAGCAAGTTAGAGTGTGGAACAGGCTTAATGACAGAAATAGTCCACTTAACAGTCAGCAAAATCTAAGAATGTGAACCACTAGATAGGGCTGTCACTTTTCGTTCAAAAATCGATTGCACAATCGATCGGACCAATAAAAAAAAAAGTTTCGAAAATTAAAGTATAGAATCGATTTGAAACAAATATGTACACTATTAATTTTAATTTTAAGAATTAAACAATTAAAAAATAGATGTAACAAAACTCACAAACAAACAGAAAGAGAAAAAAGAATTCCGAAATGCAGATAGGCGTTGCTAGCTAGACAGAAAATACCAGCAATTTTACGACCCAGTGACGTCGAAAGCGACCTCTACAGAAGGTGCTGAGTTATGAAAATGAGCCACCATTGCCAGCTGACAGCGACCCGCTTTTGTGGTGGAAGATTGGCAGTAAAAATTAGTACCCCTGGGAGCGCGTTTTTTCAACAGCTGGAAAAATGCTCTGCTCTGGCCCCCGAAAATGCTGATTGACTTGAGCAGCTGTTACTAAACAGAGCCGTTGTTAACTAGCTGCGCAAATCCATGTTCATTATCAGCGTTTATTTGCGCAGCTAGTCAGTGTAGTAACAGCTGCTCGATGTGAAATCACACACCTTATGGAATTTACCGCTGATTTGAGAACCGGCTTTACTGACGAGATGCGCATTAACGATTGTTCGATCGTGATCGGCGCAGCCCTACACACAAGGCCTGTTCTCAACTTCAAGTAATTTAAAGTTTCATTTTTTTGAACAGTTGTTTGAAAAGGATTGAATCATTACTTAAAATATTGGAGATTTTTGAATTGCCTAAATCATAAATGCAGCCGGGTTGAAGCCTGCAGTGATGTTTTTCTTATGGCAGCCGTCCCCTCTGCATATATATTATTAGAGAAGGTTGCACACCTGTTGCTGTTCGTTATTCTGCACGAAACTTCATGCCCATAAATAAGAAATATTGCTGACTTGTGCGTTTCCAGAGCTCTCTTTATGTTCGTCCATTATTTAGCGTTGAAAAAGGAAACGTCTTTTTTTTTTCTTTTTTTTTTTAGACATGGAAAATCGATTTTACAATCGATTCAATAAACACTTATGTCTTAAAAATCGAAAATGATTTTTTCACAAAAGTGACAGCCCTACCACTCGATGTAGAATCTCACTGCTGTCTTTTAAATGCAGAAACAGAATCTTTTTATTAAGAACACTGCATTTTAAGAAGGAATAAACACAACAAACAGAGAAATAACTGAAACGGAACCTTTGCTGCTCCTGCATGATGTGCAGCTGCTCTAATTTGGTCTTATGCTCTGCCTCCATGCGATTCAACATCTCCCTAATCACAGCCATGAAAGAGTTAAACTGAAACACAGAGACACAAAACTGTTTAATAATGTGTGAACAGAATCTATACCACTGAGCTGAAGTGACGCTGAATCAATATCCTGTGCATATTCTATGTGTAGAGAGAATGTGTGTTCACACCTGGTTAAGGTTAAGGTTGTTATCAATACTAAGTGAGACCAGATGAGGTAAACTCTTTCCAGCTAGGTGCTCTTTTGGGATGCCCAGTTTCTTATGGTTGAAAGTGCACTTGTAGATGCCTAAAAATATTTCAAATAAAGAATTAAAAAAATGCTGACAAAGATGATGTACGGATTACTATATAATGATGATTTTATGTTCTTTTTAAAAAAAAAATTATTACCCAGAATGCCCATGAGCACAGCTGGCTCCCGGGATGGAATTTGTTGCAGGAATGGTAGAATTTCATCAATGACGAACCATTTATCCAGGTATTCCAGAATCTTGCCTAGGCACACCAAAGAGTTCACCCTCACCTGAAAAAAAGAGAAATGTATCTTCTTTAGTAAAACAAACCTGCTATATAACGGATTACTGATATTCACTTATGTTACTGAAAACATAAGAAGCATAAGGACACTAACCGCTAGTGAGGATGTCTGTAAACAAGCAGATTTGATACGAGGAATAAGTGCATTCTTCATGGATGGGTACTCAATTAGATTGGCAAATGTGGGAATGATATTTAGACAAAGTTCCTGTTTCGAAAAAGAGCAAAAATAGTTGTTATAAGGGACGCACGTTATTGGATTTTGCTGATATGCTGATATTTTTCAACTCATTTTGGTCGATAGCCGATATATTTCCTATTGTTTGGCACCAACACCAATTCTCTCCTGTGCAGAAATTCTTTTTTATTTTGATTAGTTATTGAACATCTGAAAATAACTATAAGTAAGCTATATTCAAACACTGCATTAAAATCATAATTTGTTAAAAAAAAAAAAATACCATTACACAATAATGAATAAACCAGTATATTTAAGTGTAATTTTGTTGATTTTCTTTTTAAATGTATGCTATAGCTTCTGACATTTAAATCAAAACATACTCATGATTTTATGGCATCAATTACTTTAATTGCTTTATTTAATCATAAACACAGTCTATATATTATTTCTGTCTATGTTTATTTTGCTTTCATTTTATTAGAAGTATGCCAACAGCACCCCCTACAGAATTAAAACTAATTAATGAGTGGGCATTAGGACCCAGGCTGCTGCTGCTGCACATGCTATTACCGTTTACTCTTTATTCTGTATGTGCATTATGAATTTAAATGCTGTGATCCAAAACCGTGAATCTAATTATTTAGGCAAAACGTTTCTTCAAGAATGAGCCACACTGTTGACGTGATCTAATTGCACTGTTGACCTGAGCTAATCGCTACCACACCCTCAGCACATGTGAGTTAATGTATTTTCTCTTATAGGAAAGACATATGGCATGATTTTTCATATTGGGCTGATGCCGATATTTACATTTAAAGCCATTATCATACGATACCGATATTGGTCCGATAATATTGTGCATCCCTAGCTGTTATACTTTAAAATGTTGAAATACCTAAATGTCTGAAATAAATGATTCGGCTACTGGGAAGTCAAAATACACTGACACCTTAAAACACTACAACAATAAATTGGACAATTAACAGTTAATGAAGATTATCAATTCAAATACTAATAAAACAACTTGATAAGCAAATACATTTTTTCCTATCCAAACAAGTTTATGGTGTGGTCACCTGTATTTGAATAGAGGGGGCTTCCACCGCTCTGTACACCATGGGCAGAACGCTGTTCTTGATGTCTTCAGGAGGCGTTTTGGTCAAAAGTAGGTCCATCTTTTGTAGAAATATTAGTAGGATCTGTATATATGAAAAAGAATTAAAGAACTAAGATTTCTAAGAGCCAACAAATGAACATGTATCACTAGAAAAATAAAAGGACACACACACACACACACACACACACACACACAAAACAATGCTAAACAAATGGATTAAAAAAAACCTGTGTTGATCTTATGTTTGTTTTTCTGTGTCTATTGTTTTAATTGGAGTATGCTGGTAGAGCACTTTGGTTAACACTCGTTTTTAAATGTGCTTTATAAATAAACTCTGAAGACAAAATAAAACAATGTTAAACAAAAAGTTAAACAAGACAAAAAACAACAACCAAACATAATCATGAGAACCACATTAAAAGATCAGTGCAAACGGTAGAAACACAAAAGCAGCCAATATACTATAAATAAAAATATGAACCTATTATAACATAAATAGTGCTGTCGAACAATTAATCATTTGACAGCACAATTTATAATATCATAAGTCCAAAATAAAAGTTTGTTTGCATTATATATGTGTGTGTGCGCTGTGTATATTTATTATGTATATATAAATGCACACACATGCATGTATATATTTCAGAAAAATATTTACTGTTTATATATTAAATAGATTTAATTTAATAAATAATATTAATAATCATATAAATATATACATGTAAATATTTTCAATATATAAATGTATATGTGTGTGTATTTTGTAAATACATAATATACACAGTACACTCACATATATTATGTCAACAAAAACTTATTTTGGATACGATTAATTGTTTGACAGCACTAAATGTAATTAAGATGAAATAAACTATCACAAAGACAAAAGTTCAAACCTCACTCACCATGTTGCTAGCCTGATAGCATGAAAGAGAGAATAAAAAAATACAAATTTGAACCTTATGGATTACACAGGCATGTGGCAGCCACTGCAAGTCCACACCAAGTGCAGACAGGGCCAGAAAGGTTAAGTGTCAGCTTAGTGCTCTAATATGTCAGCTAGTATGTGGAGTGGAAACAAAATGGGTGTTTATGAGGTTAGATAAATTATATGGGTTAATTTTAATGGTGCGGAATGCTTTGAGTGGGATGGGGAATGCATTAATAGTATGTGTGTGTACCTGTACTGGCTCCTGCTGTTTGAAAACTGGGGTGAGGTCTGGGAGAATGAGGCGGACATATTCCTCCTTTGTGCACTCCTCAGCGATGAGCAGCACATTTGGAAGAATGAACGGAACCATGTCAGGATTCACAAACTCAGACGTGAGTGCCGGGAGGATTCTGTTTACTATCACTCTCTGAGGAGAGAAAACAACTTAATGCCATAAATTACATGAACAAAAATATCACAGAACTTTGGACTCCTCTGACATGAATTTATTTAAGGGATACACCTCAAATATCGAGAAACACTTTATTTTAGCGTCCAATTTGTTGTCAGGTTTAGGTATTGGGGAAGTAGAATATGGTCATGCAGAATATGTGCTTTATAAGTACTAATAAACAGCCAATGTTTTAATTATATTCATGCTAATAAGCAACTAGCTAATAGTGACAATTGGTCACAAAAATGTTACCAGATATTTTATTACATAAATACTGATTGTTCTTGCCTTGGGCAACTTGGGCAGAACTTTGGGGAGACTTTTGTAGAACTGAGACTTCTGTAAGTTGTCCCGCTGGAAAAGCGAGTCCAAGTACTGAAGGGTCATCGCTCCAACATCATCGAAGAAGGGAATCTGTGCACACACATAGACTGAGAAGTCAGAATTTCACTCTCATAGTCTTAAACCATAATGTTAACATTATGTATGTTTTGTTTTTTTTTAAGAGGAAAAAAATCATCAAAGATAGTAAGATCTGACCTTTGTCATCTGATCTGCATCTGGACGCACGTTTGAGGTGACACTGAGCAACATCTTCACATGCTCCCTGACCTCCTCTGGGATCTGACTCAATAATCCTGGACTCAGACGGCTCAGCTACACAGAAGAATGAGGAACATAATGAGATTCACATATTTAAGAGTTAATCACAAGACTAAAATTATGTTTTGGGGTACGAAAACTAGTGTTAGCTGAATATTGTGGCAATTCTGATGTGGTATTAATCGTTTTCAGTATATCCAAATACATTATTGATATTTGAATTATTATATTGGTATTTACAAATTAATTGTTAATAAATTAATTCCTTTTTAATGATTAATACTATTCATTTGTAGCACTATATAATGTGTGTAATATATTGTATATAAAATATTGTGGCATTTATTCAGCAAATCTTCTCCCAGAGTTACCATTTTCTGCCATTTTGGAGAGTACCCCAGAATGTAATCAGCATTATGTTATTATTGTTTCTTTGCGCACAAAAAGTATTCTTGTAGCGTCATAAAATTACGGTTCACCCCTGATGTCACTTGGATTATTTTACTGATGTCCTTGCTACATTTCTGTTCATTGGTTGTGGTAATATCCTTGCTGTCTATGGAGGGTCAGAGAGCTCTCGGTATGCATAAAAAAATATCGTAACATATCGTATTGTGTTCCAAAGGTCTTCCGATTTGAAACAACATAAATGACAATTTTCATTGTTGGGTGAACTATCTCTTTAAAGCTGGGGTACCACATTACTACTATAGCAATAGTTTACAGTGAAACAATGTTTCAAACAAAATGCGAAGGTAATGCGCTTTAAAACAGGAAAACACTGCATTGAAATTGCTGTGTGTGGACTCTTCACCTGGTCCAGTTGTCGGCTGAAGCTTTTGAATATGTCCTGCTTGTTGACCTGAAATACGGGTTTGCCTTCATTAAACACGGCGTGGATCAATACGCCCAGTGAGTACATATCAGAGGCTGCGTCACAGCTGACGGACAGGATGTACTCAGGAGCCACATATTCAGGGTTCGCGAGGCAGAGAGGCGGCAGATTGGGATCCCACTCTTTACAAACATACTTGGGCTAAAAGGCAGAAATACAAAACTATGTTAAGAACCAGCAGACAATAGAGAGAGCTAAGAATGTTCTGACTGCTTTGTTTCTGAGACAATAATGACTGTTTCTAACCTCAGCATCAGACGGGTTACTAGAGGAGATACTGAAGTCAAAGCCCATGATCTTCCAGGCTCCACTCTTATTCAAGATGATGTTCTCTGGACACAAGTTACCATGAACCATTTTAACCCCACTGTGAAGAAACGACAAACCCTCTGAGACCTAAAAGAGAGAAAACAAAGAGATAAAAAATACTGTAAAATATATTTGTTAAATTGCATTATATGCTATACAAATAAGTAAAAATGTGTGTGAGCTGTAGTTTCAGACTTTTTTCTTGTCACTTTGAGATAACATCACTTTTACCCAGAGGCTCTACTAACTCAAAAGAAAAAAAAACATACCTCTTTTTAGCTGAATGAGAAACACCTCACCTGCAGTAAGCCGTATTTGGTCTCAACGTCGTAGAGTTTGTATTCTTTGATGTCTGTGGGAACAGGACTAGGGAGGTTGTCCCACTGGCCGAGCACATTCGCCAGACTGGCAAACACAGGCTCTGTGCAGAAAGCCAGACAGTCTCTAGAGGTAAAGAGACGAAGACATCCAGTGAGAACAATAATGACAGACAGATAAAAGCACAGAAAGTAGAAACTGCTCGAAGGATTCTGATTTGCCTGTCAATGTTTTTATCATTCATCAGCTGGAGGAAAAACATTCTGAAAAAGTGCTTCAAATTATATTGTCCTTCTGTGTCATTATCGTTATAGCTGTAAACGTTGATAATCTCATAGAATTAGAACGATAATTAAAAATGTGTAGTTATTACTATAGTATGTGAACATGAATTATAATACATTCTATTTGCTTTTGATGCAAGATGCATTTTTTATCCTAACCAGGCAAGACAGCAAAGTATTACTAGCAACACAGAATTATGGTATATAATATATATAGGATAAATTTCCTCTATGATGCAGCTGACATAAAATATTGACGGTAAAGAAAACATAATGATCTAAAATGTTTCCATTTTATATAAAATAAATATTCAAGATAGACAATCTTACAGGAACCTCAATTTTTGTGAGATCAACTTCAAATTTGGAACATAACTTTTATTCCAAATTTGAAGGTGACACAAAAAGTGAAGTTCCTTGTGAGATTTTGTTTAGACACCATATGAAAAATAGCCACCATTAACAGCAAAACTTATAAATCTTTTATTTATTTATTTTTGGATGCATTTTCATGTCTCAAATTTAGGCACTTCGGTCACAATATTATGTAGTTATTAACAGTTGAAAGCTCAACCTTGAGACACAAACCTTTCCAACAAACAAGACAATTTCATGACAAGGATTTTATCAATGGTATTTTCTTTTTCCAATTTAAACTGAATTAAAGTTGATTCATTTGATTATGCACTTTTAGAGAGCCAGCAAACTTGCTCTTCTGTTTTGAAACTGGTTTGGTTGTGTCTTGTAGCTCTGTCGCATCTCTTGTGAACAGACAAATTGCTTGCCCTGGAATCTTATTGCATCGTGTTTAGTGAGAATAACATGTAGACTGTAGACAGCAAGGCTAGATTCTGGAATGGAGCTTAAGTCTCACATCTCCTTAGAGATTCATGTTTTATTCAGGAGAGATTTTCCACAGACGAACTGCTGCTTTTGATCTCACGCATCCACACAGACACGTATTGATTGTAGCAGCACAGGAGCCAAATCTTAAATAAAGAAAAAGCTCTGAACTCTTAGATTCTTTGCTTCTGAAGCTTCATATCGGTTTTATTCCATAAATCAAAGTGAAAATAAATCAAAGTGGATTTAAAATGAAGTGCAGTGATGATAACACTGGCTTTCTTCAAACAGTAATGAGCTGACCTAGAAAGCACTTTCGGCCATCATATGCATATTTATCTAAGCTGGACAAAAGGCTGTCCATGTAGACAGCTCACTAGGTTGTCTGTGTCACTGCAAGTAGTCACCTGGACTCCTCCAGGGGGTGCTGGACCGTGAGGAGGCGCGGATGTCTTAATCGCGTCAGCTGTTGAACTCCTTTCTTCAGTGAATCAATGATCTGATCCTTCTCAAACTTCTGATAGCGATCAATGATCTTCTTATCGAACACAAAGACTGCCACTTCCTGGGGGAAACAGAGAGCAAATTTGTAGCAGTGTAACGTTTGAATGGCTGAACACACATACACAAAAATAAATTCAAATAGAATAAAATAAAATACATAAATTCCAATAAAGAGCCTGAATGAAATTAAATAAACAATGTATTTATTAATCAATTCCAACAAATAATTAATACATTTTACATTTATTTTGCAAACAAATGAATGTCTCTACATTCCACAAATTTTATATATCTGTTTATATGTACATTCAACATTAATTTATAAAATCATATTACATTTGAAAAATTATCTGTAAATCTGCAAAATTAATATATAGAATATATAGAAAGAGATGTAATAATAATTTTAATATAATTAATATTCACATTATTATTCGTATTACTTTTGCAATAATATCTGTACATTCGACCAAAAAATAGAAATTTTTCACTTTACAAAAACATCTGTACTTTGGCACAATCAGCAAACAATTTAATGAAAAACACTTGTTATTTATTTTGCAACAGTATCTGTTCATATGTGCATTCAACATATTAATTACACATTACATTTACTTCTTAATAACTCAACCTATTCTAACTGATGCTTCCAAGGCTACCACAAATCATTTGCAATTTTAACCAAAACCACATCTGTATTAGCCATCCAAACTATTTTATTTTGATGGCAACGAATTCATTTCAAAACGCATGTACGCGATCAACAAACGCATGAATGTGGCAATGTGAGGAAGCAAGAACGGTCCTGATAAGTCATGACAATTACATCATTCAAAAAACTGTGCTGTAAGTTTTCTAGGTTAAATGCTTGCTCTTCCACTGTAAACATCTTATCAACATCAAACGTGATCCTGTTCATGAAAAAGACTATAATAAGTACCCCACACACACCTGTTTGGTGGATTTTTTGGTGCCATTGTAGATCCTCCAGCTCATTCCTGGACCCCCGCTTGCGATGTGTCGGCCCACCTCAAACTCCCGCGTCACAGGGTTGCCCATGACAGCACTGGTCACATCAGCGGTCACCTTGGTCACGGTGCTCTTTAGTTTATTGAGCATGGACTCCATGACTCTACCGGCTTTCAACCTGCAACAGGAAGCAGAAACAGTACATAGGCTTTAAGAGTAATTTCATCATGTTGTCATGCTTCCTGTAGGACAAAGACTTTAGAGGGTTTTGTTATTAACTAAAAATACAAATATTAAAGAATGTTTGATAATTGAAATAAAGCTAAAATATAATATAATATAAATTGAATTATACCCACGAGTGCACTGCTAAATAATAGCTGCTAGGATAAAATTACAAAAATAAAAAATAAAAATTGACCTAAATGCATCTGAAAATCTGTCACTGTGAATTTTCAGAAGGGTCCAAGTGATCCAGGCTCAAGATAAACTCTGTATTGATGCTGACAGCATCTCTGGGAGTTTGCAGGAGACCAGGAAGAAGAATCCACTGTTCTGTCAGATGAATATAGGAAACCGTCTCTTGTAATGGTTGCTTTACACACTTTTAATTTGGCTCCAGATTTAGCTGGCTGGATTTTAAGCAGAACACACACAAAATAAATTACTAGAATAAAAATTTTTAATTAAAAAATTAACCCTGACTAACTTGTAATACAATAAATAATAATATAAATAAATACTAATACTAATAAATCTGCATATTTTATTATTTAATTACTATTAAATGTTAATAATAATAATAATAATAGTTTCCCATTATGTTAAGCTATCAACAAAAAAATAATAATAATAAAAATTAATTAACAAAATGTACTTATTCTAAGGTTATTATTAATGGCTTGTAATTATGCATAATACACTGTAGTAAGTAAACAGTACTATTAGATTATGATCGTTATAATATTAAAATAATTACTATAGTTGTGTGTGTGTGTTCTCAATGAATAAATTATAAAATAATTACAAAAAATTAATAACTCAAAATAAAACAAAACTATAGCAGTAAACCAATTATACTGAAATTCCATCAAATTAGAAATTAGGCTGCTACTACAGGATGACCACATTTAATCATACATTAATTAGACTGAAATTAAACCGTTAAATAATAAGCAACCATGACATCATAAAAGACTGAAATATGGAGAATGTTAGTTATTTTATTGATATAATATCATCATTAGATATCATATCCTCATATTTTTCATTGTTGAGGGTGTGACGTATTTAACACGTATTTGATGAATGAGCGAGCGCCAGGCAGATTGAGATTCAGAACAAAACACTACTCGTTACTGACGGAAGAAACTTCCGTATTCACTTAAAACATCAACTTTTTCCTTCGACACCAAATAAGAAAACGTCGCCTGAATTATACATGATGCCCAAAATGCTGTCAGTAACGTTAGGTCTGTAAATATTACTTGGGTTTCTCAACGCAACAAAACCTCAAAGTGCTATCTATGAGAAATTAACTGAAACGGAGAAATATTATAACGTTCACAGTGCAGATATATAATAAAACACGACATAAGCCGAGCTAACAGGCTAAAGCTAATGGAGTGAAGCGTCACTACACAGAACGGATCGATAACCGCGGAACAGAGTCTCAGAACAAATATCCCGCTCATAAACACAGAGCATGCAGTCTTACCTTTACACTAGAGGAGATGACAGCGAGATTAAGAGCAGGATTTAGACAGTAAGAAACCCGTCAGCAGTGCTGGTGGCTAACAGCCTCCATGACACTTCATCAAACACCTGAGACTCCGCTTCAGCGAACGGTCCTCACTGAACCAGCGACGATAAAAGTCCTGCCTTTCAAAATATTCGCTTTTAACCAGCATCCAGCTGATGTTTATTTTATTTCATTTTGGACCCCTGATACAGTTTCTTAATAATAATTAAGCTATTTTTTGCTATTATATTCCTCTTTTCTAATGAAACCCCACTGGATATTATTAAAACCTGATCACTTATATTTCATATAAATATTAAACGCTTTTTTTTAGTAAATAAGAGTCAGAATGAGAGTTCCGAATTAATTTTAATAAGTTTAAAATATCAGGAAAATTTAAGTGCATATAAAAAAAAATAATTTTAATGCAATTACAATAATTTGTAAGGTATGCCATTCACCTTCTGTTCAATTACTTATTAATAAATACCATCAATATGTAACACCACAATGAACATAGTGCATTTATGATTTGACAGTCAAAACCAGAAGTTGAGACTTATATATTGAGAACAGTAATATACGAGGTCAACATTAATTTAAATCATCTGCGCTCGCAGCCATTGCAAGAATAAAGTAAATAAGTGATAACTCAAATCTCTACCTTTAAGGCATAGGTATCTATATCTTGATTTCAAGTGCAGCTACAAGTATTTCTAATAGCTTTAAAAAAAAAAAACCTGAGCATTTCACACAATTCAAGTAATTCTACACTGATATGTTCATAAAACACTCCTGAAACTCACCAGATGAAATAGTGTACAGTAGTGATTAGCAGTTTCTTCATTAAATTAATATTTCTAACAACAGTCCTGCTTATAAAGCTTGTACGAATCAGAGTCTACTTGCAAATTCATGGACTAACAGATCAGTTGTATGCAGTGTTTCTAGAATGAAGAAAATAAGTGCTGGAGGAAAATCACTGTGTGATGTCTCTGGAAGTGTTTGGCCAGTCATCTCTTCTGTTTGACGGACAGACCGTCACTGTGAACAATCTGATGCATTAACTGCTTCAAACTGTAGAGAGTGGCTTTATCTTTGTCATCCTCATACTGCTGGGGCGACACCTGATTACAGAATGTGAACACTGCAAACATATGAAAGGAACCGTTAAATCGAATCAAACTGGAAATCAGTTTTACAGTGAGATTGGAAGCGGACTTACGTGCTACATTATCTAGATCCCTCCCTTGCTGCAAGGGTCGTAGTGTCTTCCTCACAGCCTCTGTCAGTGATAATGGGGTCTGGATGTAGGGAAGATAAAGGATGAAATTTAGTGTGAATCACACAGAATTCTAAGAGACAATGTTTAAGTAAAAAGGTTGTGTGTGATTATCCATGAGGAACAGCAGCAGTTGTTCACACTGGACACGAGTCATTTTCTGGATCACAGCCTTCACAAACATCTTGCTAACCAAAGCTGTTTGAACACAAACATAAAGAGCCTGTTCATTTTCCTTTTTTTTTTTTTTTTTGGATAAACTCCCTACATTTTAAGTGAAAATTTAGGCTGTGGATTTAATTTAAGGTTATTAGAAACATTTACATCACAGTTTTAAAGATTGGGATCAGAACAACAAATTTCTTTTTTAAACAGATTGTACTTTTTTTTCTGCAAGGATGCATCCAATTGGTGAAAAGTGACAGAAAAGGCTTGCATTGTTACAAGGAACATTCTATTTTGAATGAATTGCTGTTCTTTTGAATGGTACATTTATATATATATATATATATATATAAAGTAATTAAGGCTTCCACTGAAATATTAAGCAGCACTACTTTTTTTTAACATTGATAATGATAAGAATTATGTTTTTTTTTTTTTTTTAAGAAGCAAATCAGCATATTGGAATGATTTCTGAAGGATCATGTGACACATGAAAATTGACCTCAGGAATAAATTAAATGAAAATTTAATTAAATTTATGCATTTAGCAGACGCTTTTATCCAAAGCAACTTAAAGTGCATTCAGGCTATCAATTTTCACCTATCAAAAAAATATAAAATTACATTTTAAAATATATGTAAAAAATGAAAAATAGAAATATTTTAAAACGTAACAATATCTCACAATATAACAATTTTCACTAAAACTGTTTAAAAAAAGTAACCTTTTTAAAATATACTTTTGTAAAGTATTGTTTATTAATCCAATAATGATGTACTGTGCAATTATTAATAATGCATACATTTGTATTAATATTAATATTTTAGGATAAATTCCTAATAACTGACTTAATTTTTTTTTTTTTTTTTTTTGAGTATGAACACCAAAAGTGTAAATACAGTAAATACATTTATAGAAGAATCACATACAAGTAAAACATAATAAACACAATGAAAGACGTTTACGTTAGCTCTCCTGATAAGGATCTTGACTCATTTGGTGTAACCAGATCGTTATTAAACTAGTGGAAGCATACAGATAACTAACAACATCAACTGTGTGTAAACGTCCGCGTATCATCATGTAAACCGTGTGTTTGTGTTTATACCTGACAGTTGTTGTTTCTCTCTGAAACAGCTCTGACTGTGTTCAGTTCACGCGGACTCAAATCCACCACCATCGCAGCACCGGAAATGGCGTCACACGCTCGGCGTAACATTTAAATGTAAATAAATTAATAATTCACATGCTAATGTCCTAAGACATAAGCACGGGTACATGAAATAATCAAATTTTCTTGTATGCCAAAAAATCATGAGAATATTAAGTAAAGATCGTGTTCCATGAAGATTTAGTAAATGTCCTACCTTAAATATATGAAAACGTAATATATGGTTAGTAAAATGGATTGCTAAGAACTTTATGTGGACAATTTTAAATGCGATTTTTTTTAAAAAAAGTTTTATTTATTTATTTCGGTCCCTCAGAATGCAGATTTTCAAACAGTTGTATTTTGGTCAAGTATTGTCCGATCCTAACAAATATACATGGAAAGCTTATTTATTTGCCTCAATTTCGAAAAATAGACCCTTATGACTGGTTTTGTGGTCCAGGGTCACATTTCAATTTCCGAATGCATTCATATGCTCTTTTCTAGTGACATATGAGGAATATAAGTAAGTTCTTTTTACAAAAAGCACCATTATACCTGTAATTTTTATTCATTTGAATGCACATTCATTTCTGGACTGAGAGAGAGATGGACACGTAAACATTAGCCACCGTTTAAACTGGTTCACATCATTCACGTGTTTCGCCACCGAGCGTCTCGAGATGTATTTATTTATAAAGACAGTAAAAGTGAGGGGTGTTGAAGTGACTCTTTTGTTTTGAGCATAGACGGTTTTTAGCTGTCTGGTCCTCTCAGGCGTGACGTCACGCAGGGACACTCCACGCGACAAGTGCGGACAAGATGGCGCGCGCTGCTGTGCCGCAGGAGTAACCAGTGCTCGGCGACAAATCAGGTTAGTGAAATATCACCGATTTCAAACAGCTCCGATCATATCGTGTGCACACCAGCGGCGGAAATAAAACACAATCGGTTTGTTTCAGACGCCCAGGACCTCCGCCTCGCTTCACTGCTGTGTAATTTTAGCATTAGCGCACTAGCATCCCTTGCGCTAGGTAACTTTCCTCTATAACTTGCCGATTAGAGACACTAGACTAGCGGAGCTGCTCTGAGCTGGTTAGCTCTTTGAAACCACCGTGAGGGAGATGAAGGAAGTGGTTAGTGCCGAGCATCATTCGCCATTCTCGCGCCTAAACACCATCAAAGTCAAACTGATAGTTTTGACTAGTTAATTGAGATCAGGATGTTTGTCCATCCTCGTTAAATCACAATCCCAGAGCAAACTTCGAGTAAAACCATAGCGATAAAGACCAGCACTGGCTGTGCGCTAATAACTTTAGACAGAATAACAATGCGCTGTACGCATGTTTAACCTTCTGAACAAGACTAGTGTCTACAAAGATGTGTTTCTAGGTTGACTACTGGTTTGTTTTTGTTTAACACACGTGGGGCCCAGAGAAAGCGAGGTGTTATTTTAGTAGTGACACAGATAATAAGGCGTCCGTGAAGCCAAATAAGGGACATATTTGCTTAAGCCGGGTTGTTTACATACTGAGATAAATACTCTCTGATGGCTTGAGATTCATGCTTTAGTTTAGATTACACTTTAAAGCACCATGATATTATCAGACACAGCACCGAGGTAACGTGTCTAAAAACATGGTATGTCATGGAAATACTGTGCTAAATATGTTTAGAGTGACATAAATACCATGTTATTTGACTATGGTGAAGATTCAGTGTTGTGATATATCAGAAACCTAAACTAATTCTATTTGACCTTTGTATTGTGTGTGTGTATGTATGTATATGTAGTGGTTTATAGTGTATCAATGTAAAACAGTTTTTATTATACTTTTTTTTTTTTTTTGGGACATGACATACCATGGTATTCTTTAAATCACTTTGTAGTACCTGAATATAGCGCTCGCTCTGTAATGTATACTTCAGTTTACCTTGGTATTACTGTGTTGGAGAAATACAGAGATTGTTAGTTTCTCTGTGATCTCTCTCTCTCTCTGTGTGTGTGTGTGTGTGTGTGTGTGTGTATGTGTGTGAGATGGCGGGAATAGATTCTTCCTCCTGTAGTATCGGCTCAACCGTGTTCTTGTGCAATAGTTTTATGATGGCTCTGTTAAACTGCTGTCTTAATATAACCTTATGTACACTGTGTGTATCTAAGGTTTCCTTTGATATGGGATCACTGAAATGGGTTTCACAAAACACTGAAGACACAATAAATATTACTACAAATTTAAAATAACTGCTTTATATTTTAACAGATTTTAAGTGTTACCTAATTTTTTTCCTGTGATGCAATGCTGATTTTTCATCATTGCTCCAGTCTTCAGTATCACATGATCCTTCAGAAATCTCTCTATTGTGCTGATTTGCATGTGAAAACAGCAGCGATTTGTTTTGCAGTGTTCTCTGATGATTGATGAATAGAAAGTATAAAGGACAGCAATTAGATATTTCTTTTTCAAATCTTTACTGTCACTTAAAAAAATAAAGTCTTAATGAACCTTGAATTTTCGAATGATTCTGTACTTGTTTGAAATATTTATGACTAGAAATAATGTCACGAATGAAGGATAGGCCCACTTCTACAAAAAAAGCCCACATTTGTTTTCATCTGATCCATTTTTTGCCTTCTGCAGATTACCCATCATGCCTTGGGAGGAGCTGGTTTCACTGCTGGCTGCCGTCACCTTGGTGATGTGAAGAGGGCGGTGACTGACTGTGATGGACAGGTGTAAGCACGTGGGTCGCTTAAGGCTCGCGCAGGACCACTCGATCCTGAACCCGCAGAAATGGCACTGTGTGGACTGCAACACCACCGAGTCGGTGTGGGCATGTCTCAGCTGTTCGCATGTAGCGTGTGGACGCTACATAGAAGAACATGCGCTTCAGCACTTTAAGGTATGATTAAATGATGAGTCACGTACAAGTAATTGATATATTGTTTAAAGTCCTTTAATATATACAATTTATGCCAAAAATTGGGTGCTGTTTTCGACTAACTGGGACCCTGGCACACCACTTACATATTGTTGCTTTTTTGTTGGTTTTGTTTGCTTCTGTTTCCCTCATTTGTAAGTCTCTTTGGATAAGTGTCTGCTGTGCTAACTGATTAAATGTAAATGTAGATATAAACGTGTTAATATCTATAAAAAATGGCAAACCTATTGTTAGATTGCGTCTGATTTTATAATACTGTTTCTTTGATGTTATATTCATATTATAGTTTATTTGTCTTTAGGAGCAGCACCACCCTTTGGCGCTGGAGGTGAATGAATTGTATGTATACTGCTACTTATGCGATGACTACGTGCTGAATGATAATGCGACGGGTGACTTGAAGCTACTGCGTAGCACGCTAAGTGCCATCAAGAGCCAGTGCTATGAAGTCACCACACGCAGTGGCCGCACCTTGCGCTCGTCCTCGGTCGCAGGTGATCAGTTGTCGACCAGCACACAGGAGCTGCAGTTGCGTGACGAAGACCGTATGTTCACAGCGCTGTGGCACCGCCGTCGTGCCCTGATTGGCCGTGTGTTCCGCTTGTGGTTTGCACAAACAGAACGGGGGAAGAAGCGATTGGAGGAGGAGCGGCAGCAGGAGGAAGAGGACGAGAGGAAGCGGGAGGCACGGGAAAGAAGGCGGCAACTCAAACGGCAGCTCAAGGAGGAGCTGGAAAGCGCACCTCCGAGGAAGAGCCATCGCATTCGTCGTCAGAGCCTAAAGGCAGCTTCTACGGATGCCACGGCAGTGTCAACCAAAAGCACCAAATCTGTCAGGCGTAGGTCTGTTCCTTCTCGTGTCTCCACCCCTACTCCACGAACTCCTAGAGAGAGAACGCCTCAGCAGAGGCCCCGTCCACAACCCAAGGCTAAACGGCCTCGGGCCCCTCCCCCTAAAACAGGCGATTCACCTGTCAAACGGCGACCCACCGTAACTCCAGGAGTGACGGGTTTGCGCAACCTTGGAAATACTTGCTACATGAACTCGATATTGCAGGTTCTGAGTCACTTGCATGTATTCCGGGAGTGCTTTTTGAGGCTAGATCTGAACCAAGCACTAGAGCTGCTAGCCTCTGCGGTCAGCCGCAAGTTAGGACTCTCTACACAGCGTGTGCTCCAGCAAAAAGGCTCCAACCAGGGGTCAGGGCTCAGCGGAGGGGCCTCCCGTTCGCGCAACATGGAGCTCATACAACCTAAGGAGCCCAGCTCCAAACACATCTCGCTTTGTCACGAGTTACACACACTGTTTCAGGTGATGTGGTCAGGCAAGTGGGCTCTGGTGTCTCCGTTTGCAATGTTGCACTCCGTGTGGCAGCTGATCCCGGCGTTCCGGGGATATGCACAGCAGGACGCGCAGGAATTTCTTTGCGAACTCTTAGATAAAGTACAGCATGAGCTGGAACGGACCAGAACGCTGACACCTGCCACTGTTCCGGCCAATCAGAGACGGCTTATCAAACAAGTCCTAAGTGTGGTCAACACCATCTTTCATGGCCAGCTCCTCAGTCAGGTAGAGTTTGCACGCAACATACAATGACGTATGGAGTTTGAGCTAATCTGTCCTCACCGGGATTCAAACTCAATTCCTGGAGAGCCACAGCCCTGCAGAGTTTAGCTCCAACCCCAATTAAATGCACCTGATCCAGCTAATCACGTCCTTCAGGCTTATTAGAAAAATTCATAGTTTGTGTGTTGGAGCAGGGTTGGAACTAAACTCTGCAGGGCTGAGGCCCTCCAGGGACTGAGTTTGAAACACCTGCCATAGGGTGTCCCATTTGACATTTCTAGTTTTCAGAAGGGTGCTCAAAAGTGCCTCTCTTTGAAGCTGCCATTTATGTGCACTTTTGTAGAGCCCATGTTAGTACACGCTTGGCAAAAGTGCACATTAAGGATGACGACCCAAAGGTCTATGTAAAATTATGAAGGACAGCAAGGGATTAGGGTAGAATTTGGGACAGGACCAAAAAAAACTTATAGCAGAACACAGTGTACATTGGGTGTTGCATTCTCTGAGTTGCCACAAAGGGTGCTGAAGTGGGGTACTACAACGCCTTTATGCCAACATTGAGAAAGCCACATGTGCTAGCTTTCTGACGAATTTCAGATGCTTCAGTTGGATTTAATTTGCATTCACATACCTGAATGGAGTGTCCTTTAATCACTTTTTCGCATTTATGAGATACAATTTTGCTAGGTATTTTTCTCTTTTCTCTGTTAGGTGAGGTGTTTAGCGTGCGATCACCGCTCAAACACAATAGAGCCCTTCTGGGATCTTTCTTTGGAATTCCCGGAACGTTACCACAGCAACAGTAAGGATGCTGCACAGGTTCCATGTGGGCTGACGGAGATGCTGGCCAAGTTTACAGAAACCGAAGCTTTGGAGGGAGCAATTTATGCTTGCGACCACTGCAACAGTGAGTTGGAAACAATTACATGCAATGCTACTTTAATAAAATGTTTGGGATAGTAAATAAGTTGGAATTTGAAGGGGATATCATGGCACTCAAAGGTATTGCTTAGTAAAGAGGATTGTTACACTGTTACACTGTTCTTTTGATTGGACAGTCAAATAGATAACACCTAAACTCACATCAATGGCCAAGTCTGAAGTTGTTGTTGAGTTGCTCAAACAATGAGAGCAATATTTTGAAAGCCTCGTTGACCGTTTTTACACTATTCAGGATATCAACATTTTAATGGCTAACTTAGTCATCTAAATATTAAACTGGGATCAAAGAAAGTACTACAGTATCGAAAGAACACACCTTACTTTTAAGTTTCACCTCAACGGTTCAAAGCTCCTTTTGAGGAGTTAATCCCACTCATCAAAAATGCTTTAATGCAGGTGTTTTGTTGTCTTTTTAAGGCAAACTACGGCGGTTCTGTTCAAAGCAGGTGGTCTTGACTGAAGCTCAAAAACAGCTGATGGTTCACAAACTGCCTCATGTTCTCAGGCTGCACCTCAAACGCTTCAGGTACTCGTTTACATAAACATGACCTACTTTCCCAGCTTTGAGCTTGCTGTTATCGGTCGGATGTTAATGCGTGCATGTATGTTTAGGTGGTCTGGGCGAAACCATAGGGAGAAGATTGGCGTTCACGTTCAGTTTGAGCAGGAGCTGAACATGGAACCCTACTGCTGCAAAGACCCCAGTAACGTCCCCCACCCTCAACACTTCCTCTACCAACTCTCTGCCGTCGTCATGCATCATGGGAAGGGATTTGGCTCTGGCCATTACACTGCCTTTTGCTATAATACAGAAGGAGGTAAAATACGATTCTTTTCATCTGCCACTACTGAATAGCCTACTCTGTCAATCTGTTGTACTTTTGCAGGATACCAAAAGAGGGCATGAGTATTATAAACCAACTTATCCTTTTTCTTTTTAGGGTTCTG
Source organism: Carassius auratus (assembly GCF_003368295.1). Taxonomy (NCBI): domain Eukaryota; kingdom Metazoa; phylum Chordata; class Actinopteri; order Cypriniformes; family Cyprinidae; genus Carassius; species Carassius auratus. The sequence continues at coordinate 17,639,873 of NC_039246.1, forward strand.
GGTGCACTGTAACGACTCCAAACTGAGTGTGTGTGCCGTGGAGGAAGTCTGTAAGGCCCAGGCCTACATTCTCTTCTACACACAGAGAAACTCTCAGGACAAAAGCAAAGCCAGTGACCTCTGACCCCTTCTGAGTACCCCATGAACCCCACAGAGACTGTTTGTTTTGTACATTGTGTTAATACAGTTTTAAAACGGTTAGATCCTTTTTCCAGTGTACAGCAATTGTGGTAAGTATGCTTTTGTCACGCACACTTATGCCTTACAGTTTTACAACTGACAGATTTCGGTAGGAGTCATTCTTGCAGTGATTGTAGCATTCGTTTGTGTGCGTGAACGAAGGGAGTGAAATTGGTCCAAGTCGGCAGCATTAATGCCACTGTCATGGGTGTCTGGATGTATTCCTGATTGTTGTCCACAAACCAAAGTCGAGTTGTGAATGTGTATCGAGCCTGAAATGTTTTTAGGGTCAGTATGAAAGAAGGTGTAAGAAACAAATGCTTTTTTTCTCTTCATATCACAAGTGTTTTAATGTCTCGAACCATTTTTTTTTTTTAAAGTGCCCTGCCAAGTCAAATCAGTTTAAAGATGTTGAGACTTTTAAACAAGACTCGATTCAGGATTTTTTCTGTCACCTTCTCAGAATGTAGTTTTATACCTGGTATTTGGGTAGAGATTTCTTTTTTCCATTTTACAGGAAAATGTAAAAGACTTTTTCACCAGCAAAAGACAATGGATGCTGTTATATTTTCCCCGTCTGTGTGTGGCGTTAATGACTGCTCTCTGTAGTCTGTACAATTTGTTGGATGTTTGCGTGACACACACACACTTGCTCAAATATCTTACGGCGTTTCCACATTTTGTTTGTTGTTCAAATCCATTTTCCTCCTCTGCTTTTGAGCAGGTATAGATGTAAAACTATGCAAATTGTTACCTCACTTCATAGAGAAATTTACCTCAATAAAAGGAGAATATTTTTGCATTTTTCTAAACAACTTGTCACCCGTTTTCTTTACTGTTTTAAAGATTGTCTTGAAACTTTTGGTGAAATTAAGTTTCTATGAAATGTGCATGTCTCTTAATATTTTACAATTCTTTTAAACTATTGGAAAGAAAGATTTTTTTCATAAAACATGAGCAAAATGCAAATTCTTTTTAACCATTCTTTCACAATTGTCACATGTAAATCATTCATAAAACCTAAAACTGTTGTGTAAATTGTTGCATTATACTAAAATGTATAAAAATGCGTAGTTTGTTTGCAAAACCTAAAAACATTCTTGCACAAATTGCAGCATATGAGTTAAACTACTGTACAGCTGCATCGTGCCATATGTAAATGAGTATAAGGCATAAATTATTAATAAAATCATTCTATGTAATTGTCTCATTCAATGGCAAAATAGTTAACAAACCTTAAATTACTAAATGTCTACATTGGACTAATTTCATAAAACCATACCTGTGTAAAAACACCAATGCATAAAATGTCTTTAGAAAATCTAAAAATGCAGGTTAATGTCAGGCTAAATGTGTACATTTATACAATGCATAAATGAATGAAACCATTATGCATCATTCTCACATAAATTGCACATACAGGTCAAAAATTAGTCATAACATTTACATAATTCTAATTACAAATCTTATTTTGAACAGAGATTCCTCATTATGTCGGCTACTATTTTAACATGATTTCTGTTTCAAAGCTTCTACTCTGAATGCTAATGTCAGGAATAATATTCATGCCACAGCCTTCAACGAAAGATTTAACCTGTAAAGAACTACAAACACTTTGTAGTATTGTACAATTTATTATTTTTTTTAAAAATAATTCAGGGAGTTCAAAATGTAATAGGTACTATATGAGACAGCCATTTGATATTATACAAATACCAAAAAAACTGTAAAAGCTGTGCGCATTACAGATTCATTTCCTGATGAATTTGTTTTTCTCGCAAAAGCCCTTCAGTGACGTGTAAAGGCAAGCAGCCATACTCTTTACATTCTCTTATTCCCTACATGGAGTACAAATGAGTATAAAGTCTTTATCTTTATCACTTCGGGCACTGACTAGTACCCATGCATAGTATTTTCATGCCTTACTTAATGCTGAGTATAAGCTGTGTGTTCACAGCAGCATTTCCTTAACAGCAGTTCGGGTTTTAAACTAGTTTCTTCTTTTAAGAATACTTATATGTTTGTGTATGTATTCGCACAGGACTGGAGTGCGAGTGTTTATGCATATGTACGTATCAGTAGTCATCTCCGCGGCTCACAACTTCCTTGCATGTAGGTCTGAGCAGGATGGTGTGTTCGAACTGAGCAGTGTATGAGCCCTTGGCATCACAGAGAGGGGGGTAGGGGTCAATGATGCCCAGGTCACACAGGTTCTTCAGGGCCATCAGGTACTTGCTTTCACCCAAACGGTCGAGCCAGCGGCGACAGAACGCCAGGGTGCCGAAGTTCTCGTTCACAACATTTAGCAAGTGCTTTGCCCTGGGCAGCCTGAAGTTTATTTTTTAAAAAAGCATACAAAGAAAACAAATGTTTTCTGCTAATTGTTTAGAAATAATTCTCATATAATTATTTCATAAAACCTAAAAGAATATTATAAATTGCTGCATTTTACTAAATTCATAAAATTAGGAAATTGTTCATGTACAATGAATTGTGTAAATAGTTAGCAAAATCCAAAAGCATTCTTGCGTAAACTGAAGTGTTTAATGGATACATTGTTCGTAAACCTAAATGTATTGTGTAAATTGTCGCATTCAGTGGAATTTTTTTTAGGTTTTAACGAACAATTCTCACATATAATGCACAAGTTATTTGTGAAAAAAAGAAAAAGAAAAATAAGATTGTGTAAATAGCTGCATTATGCTAAATATATTAATGTAAAATGTGTCAATGCACACAAAGTGTAAATTATTACTAAAAACACCCATATGAAATTATCTCATTTAATGCATAAATTGTTTGCCATACCTAAAAATATTCTGGCATTTAATGTAGAAATCATTAATGCATACAAAGTGTAAATTATTAATAAAACCATTCTTATGAAATTCTTGCATTCAATGTGTAAATGTTTTCAGTTCTTGCGAACAATTCATCCATCATGAAATTAATCATACTCATTCCTAAACCTAAAACGGTTCTGTAAATACCTGCATTGTGGCAAAAACATTAATGTAAAATGCGTAAATACAAACAACACAAAAATTACCTTGCCGCATTCAATGCATATATTGTCAAATCACAAAACAGATCTTCCAGATATGCTACATGTGCTTATGTAAATGTATGAGTGGCTGATTATCATTGGTTCTTACCTGATTGGCACATGTCCAACATTAAAGTTCTTCATGTAGTGTGAGCAATCCATGTCATCGTGGACCACTCCTTTACCAGTGCTGCCGAATGTCTCGATAGCGTACACCTCTCCTTCCTGGATGTGAATGGAAATTAATAGAGAGGCAGTCAAAATATTTACATATTATTCTATAAACATGAAAATGGATGTAATATAGTACCATTTTTGTCTTTCAACAATTTAAATGTCTGAGTTTATCAGATAGTATAATTAAAATGTGTACAGAAAAGAATACAACTTGCGCAATTAGCTTTTTAACACTGCAGTAAGCAATGACTATATGCTAGTAGGATACTACGGATCATTTGTATCGTACTTTTCACAAATAATAAAAAAGTAGCATAAATACATAAAATTGTAACAAAAAAAGTTTCAACCAGTATACTACATTGTTATCACTTGATCTCATGTCATAAATAAAAATGGCTGCTTTTTTCAGTGTTTTGCAGTTCTGTGTGGTAAAAATGTCAATATGATCAAGATAGATCAAAGCAGCTGATTTTTTACTTACTAATATTACTTTACGGTTTAAAAAAGCTGAACATGAATTCCAGCACAAAGTTTCAGTTTTAATGGTGAAAGAGTGAGTAAAGAGGTAAGCAGATAAACTTTTAACATTTCACATTTTACGACAGAAATGGCAAGCAACCAACAGAAATATCTAGTGCAGACTACTCTAATTTTGGTTCAATTTTGTATTTTGAATAGAAAATATGGTAACACTTTATTTTATGGTCCAATTCTCACTATTAACTAGTTGCTTATTAGCATGCATATTTCTAGCGTATTGGCTGTTTATTAGTCCTTAATGCACATACAGTATTGCTCAAAATAATAGCAGTACAATGTGACTAACCAGAATAATCAAGGTTTTTAGTATATTTTCTATTGCTACGTGGCAAACAAGTTACCAGTAGGTTAAGTAGATTGTCAGAAAACAAACAAGACCCAGCATTCATGATATGCACGCTCTTAAGGCTGTGCAATTGGGCAATTAGTTGAAAGGGGTGTGTTCAAAAAAATAGCAGTGTCTACCTTTGACTGTACAAACTCAAAACTATTTTGTACAAACATTTTTTTTTTTCTGGGATTTAGCAATCCTGTGAATCACTAAACTAATATTTAGTTGTATGACCACAGTTTTTTAAAACTGCTTGACATCTGTGTGGCATGGAGTCAACCAACTTGTGGCACCTCTCAGCTGTTATTCCACTCCATGATTCTTTAACAACATTCCACAATTCATTCACATTTCTTGGTTTTGCTTCAGAAACAGCATTTTTGATATCACCCCACAAGTTCTCAATTGGATTAAGGTCTGGAGATTGGGCTGGCCACTCCATAACATTAATTTTGTTGGTTTGGAACCAAGACTTTGCCCGTTTACTAGTGTGTTTTGGGTCATTGTCTTGTTGAAACAACCATTTCAAGGGCATGTCCTCTTCAGCATAGGGCAACATGACCTCTTCAAGTATTTTAACATATGCAAACTGATCCATGATCCCTGGTATGCGATAAATAGGCCCAACACCATAGTAGGAGAAACATGCCCATATCATGATGCTTGCACCTCCATGCTTCACTGTCTTCACTGTGTACTGTGGCTTGAATTCAGAGTTTGGGGGTCGTCTCACAAACTGCCTGTGGCCCTTGGACCCAAAAAGAACAATTTTACTCTCATCAGTCCACAAAATGTTCCTCCATTTCTCTTTAGGCCAGTTGATGTGTTCTTTGGCAAATTGTAACCTCTTCTGCACATGCCTTTTTTTTAACAGAGGGACTTTGCGGGGGATTCTTGAAAATAGATTAGCTTCACACAGACGTCTTCTAACTGTCACAGTACTTACAGGTAACTCCAGACTGTCTTTGATCATCCTGGAGGTGATCATTGGCTGAGCCTTTGCCATTCTGGTTATTCTTCTATCCATTTTGATGGTTGTCTTCCGTTTTCTTCCACATCTCTCTGGTTTTGCTCTCCATTTTAAGGCATTGGAGATCATTTTAGCTGAACAGCCTATCATTTTTTGCACCTCTTTATAGGTTTTCCCCTCTCTAATCAACTTTTTAATCAAAGTACGCTGTTCTTCTGAACAATGTCTTGAACGACCCATTTTCCTCAGCTTTCAAATGCATGTTCAACAAGTGTTGGCTTCATCCTTAAATAGGGGCCACCTGATTCACACCTGTTTCTTCACAAAATTGATGACCTCAGTGATTGAATGCCACACTGCTATTTTTTTGAACACACCCCTTTCAACTAATTCAACTAATTGCCCAATTGCACAGCCTTAAGAGCGTGCATATCATGAATGCTGGGTCTCATTTGTTTTCTGAGAATCTACTGAACCTACTGGTAACTTGTTTGCCACGTAGCAATAAAAAATATACGAAAAACCTTGATTATTCTGGTTAGTCACATTGTACTGCTATTATTTTGAACAATACTGTATGAATGCCTTATTCTGCATGATCATATTCTAGATCCCTTAACCCGACCCAATACCTAAACTTAACAACTACCTTAGTAACTATAAATAAGCAGCAGTGGAAAACTCTTAAACTATTAAAAAAGTTAATAGTTAATGTGTTCCCTATTATGAAGTTTCCGAAAAATACATGCTATTATTCTTTCATGATTCATAACAAATATGACGAATCAAAAACATTAGGCATATGTTTTGTTTAAGGAATTGTGATCCTGTCAAATTTCAAGACACGGTTACAGCCTTGTTCCAGTTAATATGTGAAAGGTCAAGCTGAGTGCATTGCATTATGGGATACAGTTTTCCATGCAGTATGACTCCATACTCCAGAAATAGCAAGAGGAGTAATCTAGTACGCTAAATTGAAATGTAAACCTTCAAGATTAGAGAAAGGTGTGAAATTCCATGCATACTGCGCAACGTATACATACTGCATAAATAGAAGTAGTAGTATGCTATTCCAGACATAGCCAAAGTAACACAGACACCTTTAAGGCAACACAAAATGAAATTACATTGACACACACACACACCTCCATTCTGGTGGCTTCTCCTCCCTTCACTATAGGCACTGTTTTACCAGCATGTATCCGATACTGACCAATAGAGTGTCCATTCAGATTCCGAATAGGTTTGACTGAAGAAATACACACAAAATGAGGTGCACTTAAGGGATTAAAATTACTATTAACAATTTGCAATAAAAAATATATTTCATCAATACCTTGGTACGTTTTGCCATCTATTTCAACCTCGTACGACTCCATCACTTCCTGTATTGATTCTCCAACATCGCAAAGACGTACATCTATACCTGCACACTGTGGAAAGACAAAAAGTTATTTCCGCGCACACAATAACTTTGTCATGTCAGTCGCTCACACACTCACCTTGATGCCTGTGTTGGTAGCATCTCTCACAGCCTCAAGCAAGCGGTCATACTTTGGATTGAAGGTGACAGTGAAGGCACAGTCAATGATCCTGCCTAAAACACACAGTACATTTTTACTTAATAAAAATCTTCTTAAAGGGTTAGTTTACCCAAAAATGAAACTAAGCCTGTGTTTTACCTCAAATCATCCTAGGTGTATATGACTTTGTTTTTTTTCAGACAAATCCAATCAGAGTTATGTTAAAAAAAAAATGTCTTGCTCTTCCAAGCTTTAGAATGGGAGTAGGCGGCTGTTTTTGTTCAACAGTCCAAAAGTAGTCAAATAAAGTGCGCACAGGATTCGTTTAAAAGAAGAATGTCATAAACACCTAGAATGCCTTGAGGGTGAGTAAAACATGGGCTAATTTTCATTTTTGGATGAACTAACCCTTTCTTATTATCAGTGGCATCTCAGCCAGTCCACTTTTTTTAAATCAAAGGGAGGCCCAATATAGCCATACCGTTGATGTGTGTGCCGAAATCAATCTTGCACACATCATCGTACTGGAGGACGGTAGGGTCTCCAGCATTTGGTGTGTAGTGAGCAGCACAGTTATTCAGCGAGCACCCGGTTGGAAACGCCAGCCCTGCGTTCAAACTGTTCTCTTTGATCAGCTTCCTGCTGCAGTCCTCCAGACGCTCACTGACAGAACATGAAAATAGGGTGTGTTATGATCTAGCTGGCAACTAGGACCCATGTCATTAATATCAAAAACAACTGGCAAATTTGGACACTTGGGCTTGATTTCTTTTAAGAATAGCATCATTAGGTTGGGGAAGTTACTTTTTTGTATATTATCAACCAATTAGTTTTTTTGTTTTTTACATTGCAGGTGTACAGATATCAAAGTCATAATGGGCTCACCAGATGTCAATCATAGTCATTCCAGGTGTGATCCAGCTTCTTACATATTGGCGCACCTGACGATGGGCTTCGGCCGCCTCCCGGAAGTCATTCCACATCTCCTCATTGGCTTTATCCATCGCTTGCTTCTCATCATTGCTTTTTCTCCAAGCAGCGCTACGCCTGAGTGGTCAAAAAAAAAACACTTTATGATGCAAGTACATTTATTTACCTTGAGAATAACCTTGATCATATAAACACTGTAAGAAATGGAACCGTAAATGTATTTCCAAGCCATTATTTAGATTGGAAAAGTCTTATAAAGTCTAATATGTTTTTTTTTATTAGCTAGAGTAAAATGAAATGGCTCAGTTTTGTGGATGTGTTATTAAATATTGCACCAGGCTATTAAATAGAAAAATAAATAATAATAAAAATGGTTAAATGAAAGATAAAAACTAGTGAATGTAATTAAGAACAATATTAATTACAAGAAAAAATTCACACAAAAATTTATAAATGACATTATTTTAACATTTGGCTAGTCGGGTTAAATTTTTTTATTTATAGTTGTTTGGTTGTACTTCCTCTGATGATTACGGTTAAAGTTAAGGCAAAGTCAGGTCAAGATCATACATTTATAGGCCATAAATGTTTTTGAAGACTGCTGTAGGACTCTAGTAAGGGACAAGATGATGTGAGGAAGTTTAAGTATATGAGCTGCTCCTCGCACACACAGCATTCACAACTATTTTTGGAGTAGTTTAGGCGTGAGGGAACATGAGTGACCTCTATGTCAGTAGTCTCAGCGATATAATATTACACAGAGCACAGGGTAATATGAGGTAGAAAGTACAAGGTGACCTGAGGGGGGCGTTAAAGAGGGTTTTCACTTTGAGAAAAGACTAAATATCTTACCCATCCTGTGACGGAGGGTATTCACACTCCTGACCCACAGGAAACACACCGCTGGGGTACAGATCACAGATGGGGATGGATGGAGGGTTCGTTTGGGTTTTGGCTAGAGGAGAGATGGTAGATATCAAATGCATTTAATGGGATAGTTCAATCTAATTTAGTTGTGCATCAAAATGAATTTTATCCGTGGATTGTGGAACTCGAAAAGGAAATATTTTGCAGAATGTTCACGTTGCTCTCTTCCATACAATGTAAGACTATGTTTTGGTGTCCACAAAAGCATTAGCCAGCTGGAAACGCCTTTCTTTTTTTTCTTTTTTTTTTTTGGTTGCTGTAATACGGAACATCTACGAAAATGTTAATATTATCTGATTTCGCAGCCAGTTTATGAATTTGAATTTGTATTGTGTAAATTTGAATTACTGACAAGTTTCATTTAACAAAACTGAATATTATGTGACATTTAACATAATTCTGAATCAGATTTTTTTTTTAAATTGAATATTAAACATTTGAAATTTAACAACCTGAATGTTTTTTTGCCGGAGTTTTAAAGACGTATTTTTAAACAGCAAATTTTTTGTTCTGAAATCTTTTAAAACATACAGCTTCAAGTTTTCAGGATTAAGAGGAAATTCGAACACCTGTCAATGATTCAAATTTACACAACACAAATTCAATTAGTTTTGTCATATTATAAGATCCATATTCTGGCCCTTGTTTTAAATGTGTTTGTTCCGTTGTTGTGCTTCTTGTTGGCGTAGGTTTGCTGTAGTGGTGGATGTGGTGATTGGTCAGTGTGGTATTTGTCCTGCCCCTCGTCCAATATGATTGGGCAGCTGGGATGAGCTGGGATTTAAAATAAGTTAAATAATAGCTTACCGCCTCGTCACATTCATGGCGTTTAAATAAAATAAGTCTCTCTCATTGAAAGCAATTGAAAACAAATTAATATGCTAGCCTTGAGAAAAAACATTTTGGTGGGAACGGCCTAAAGAAAGCTCTCTGAGTGGATGGATACCATGTGGCCATCACTTCAAATGCTCCTACAAGGCCATTCTAACACTCACACACACACACACACACACACTAAAACCTCCCATGCGTGAGATGCTGAAAAAAAGACTCTAACACAAGAGACTCTAAAGACACTAACACAGCGGTCAAAAAAGAGGTGCATTAGAATGAATGTTTTAATGAAATTTGAAGTTTTGAGTTGCCTATGACACCTATAATAATATATTGGTATCACATTAATAGTTTTATTTTTATTTTTTATCAGTATCAGCTGATATTAGATATTTATTGTACTAATCATTCCCCCTCCATTTGTAGTTTTTAGATTATTTTGCCCCTTAAAAAAATACTCTAATAATAATAATAATAATAATAATAATAATAATAATAATAATGAAGTTACACTAATAATTCAAGTTTAAATGTAATCTGTAGTAAATAAAAAAAAATTAATCTATTTTTTATAATGTAAATTAAAATGTTCAATTGAAGATTGAAAGACTGAAAATGAGTGTGAATACATGTTCCTTCATTTTTTGGAGAAAATATTTGACCATATGAAGGCCTGTCAGTTAAAATGAACTGATAACATCAGTTTTTCATGTTGACTTGAACGTTTTATGTTATGACTCTGATAAATATCTGCTAAATAATGTCAAGCATTTGGTGACCTGCTCAAAATCCTGTTGAAATAAAGTCTGCACTGCAGGATTTTCCCAGAGGCACAGCGATTTGGCGTTTGGCCAGTCTGCTGCATCGGCAGTCAAACACGCTCTCTGATCCCTTCAACACACACACACACACACACACACACACACACACGCACGCACACACACACACAGTCTTCCTGAGGTCCCCGTACCGTCACACACTCAAAGGTGCTGCACTGACACGGTCCCATTCACACTGATGATAACTGATTACTCCTCATTTCTCTTCAGTGGTCATTATCTAACATCTTGTCCAATCAGCAAAGAGCAAGGGCATTTTATCAGCCAACGAGCTCCGCTCTGACTCTGGTCCTGCAGGGAACACAATGTACAAGGAGATGAGAAAAGACACTTACGTCCTTTCTTCTTCTTTGTCTTCTTTTTTTTCTTTTTCCCAGAGACGCTGTCAGCTTCTTCACCATCTGAGACACAAGTGTTGTGTAATTAAAGAGAACATACATATATATATATATATATATATATATGTACATTTATTCATTTAGCAGATGCTTTTATCCAAAGCGACTTACATTCATTTGTGTATATATATAATAAATATATTCATATATAAATTACATTATGTGTGTGTGTGTGTGTGTGTATATATATATATTTAAATATATATGTAAATATATATATATATATATACAAATACATACATGTGTTTATATATGTTTTTATATACACAAATAATAAATATACACAGTACACACACTTACAGTATATTACGTAAACAAAATGTCATAATTTTGATGCAATTCATTGTTGCCAGCCCTATATATATATATATATATATATATATATATATATATATATATATATATATATATATATACTGGGGAAAATACAATTTAATAAAACTATATACACATAAAAAAAACTAATAAAAATGACAAAAACACAACAAAACCACTAAAATAAAGAATAATGGAAAATATGAAAAATAAGACAAACTCAAAATATTAATAAAAAAACTAAAAAAAAAAACTAAAGCACGGTGGTATCTTGAATTAAACAAAAAAGGTAATGTGACATTCTTTATAAATGAATTTTTTTTTTTTAAATTATACAAACATATATATATATTTGTTGTGTGTGTGTGTGTGTGTGTGTACTGTATTTATTATATAATAATGAAATGTATTCATTACTTATAATTGAGTAAGTATATTAAAAAAAAACATAAATGATGATCATTTTCTGCAGTGGTATGCTACAGTGAATTGCTGTGACTTGACCTTGAGACCATGAGTTATTTTTGAAATATAAAATTATATTTTGTATCTTAGCATAATAACACATCAATCTAGAGATGTTAATCTACCAACAAAAAAAAAAGGAAGAAGAAAAAAAACACCTAGAAATGTATTGCATTGTGAGATACAAACCCAGTGCAAGGAAAAGTAAGTGGTAGTGTGAAAACACACGGTCTGTGAGAACGAGAGCGCTGAAGCACTGTAGGAAACCAGCGATGTTAGATCACTGATGCTGTAAAAGAACTAGAAACGTGCGTCTGAAAGCTGAATACCTTCTTCTCCATCCTCCTCTCTATCTTTCTCATCCAGGTTCTGCTGTTGGGTTTGTTTCCTCAGCTCCAGCTCGCCATCCTCACCCTGCTCGCTGTGTCCTGCTGCAAAGTCACACACACAGGTGAACAAGCCCATAAGCAAAGGAAGTGCTAAGTGTGCCAGATACATCAGAGGCTGCAGTCTCCAACACTGTGTGTGTGTGTGTGTGTGTGTGTTTGTGTGACAAGGAAGTAAGTAACTGCTGTCAGTTTGGAAGCTGTCCACAGCTTCATCTCATATACAGGATCTATATGACAGCACACTTGGCTCGGAAACAAGCCTGAGAAACAATCTGCAGCATCATATAACCTTGGGAGGGCAACACATCAGACCTGATGATGCAAGCACACAGAGCAGTACATACTGTAAAATACAAGTGTGTGCATAGGCAGAATTTGACATAACCTTAAATAAGAACAGTGTTATGCAAATCAGACTGTTTCTCAAAACTCAGTAACTTTAATAGCAACATTAAAAGTGGCAATCACACTTCTGCCGGGCTGCTAGCAAACATATCATTTCAAGTATTTATTTATGGCTAGCTGCCTAACTAGGTAGCATTTATGTCAACTGTTTAACTAGACATTATTATAGAGATGTGTTAGGTTAAAAACCTAGTGAGCTGTCTACTTAGTTTGCATTTTGGGCTCAAAACTTTGTGGACCACAAATAAAAACAGCATTTTCAGCATATATATATATATATATATATATATATATATATATATATATATATATATAAATAAATGCTAGAAATCTAGGAAGCTATCAAAAACAGAAAAAACACATATAAAAAGAAATAATACAAATATTTTTTAAAGTATATTTAATAAATAATTATTACATATTTTGTTAATAAATTCTAAGTATGTTTTATGTATTTTATAACTTCATAAAAATATATTAAAAGTATATTGAAAGTAATTTCTGTAGGAGCAAAATAGCCTATATTTATTATACTGTAAATGTTCTAGGTATAAAAGTATATACAAAAGGTATGTTATAAGTAACAATATTTTATATTTATTTTATATACATTTGAAAATAATATTAAAAGCACTTCTTTAGGAAACAGACAGCATGTTTTGCAACCTATATCAAAGAAAAAATGAAAATAATAGATACAATATGAATATATATATATCTATTTTCTCCAAAACATCTCAGATAAAATTTGAAAGGTTGGGAAAAAACTTTTTCTTCCTTTTTTTTTTATTTTATTTTTTTACGGTGGCTCTTACTAATGCTTGACCCCAGACGCAGACAGACACAGTAGAGATCCAGTCCAGTTAATCTGAGAAGTTCACAGCGGAGCGTTTAAAGCCTGAGGGGCCTGGGCACTCTATGAATGAGACACTCACCGGAAGCGGCGGACTTGCTTTTCTTCTTTTTCTTCTTCTTCTTCTTGGCTGGGTCGGCTTCTTCTCGTTCCGCCCCGTCCCCGTTCAGGATCAACGTGTCCACGCCGGGCTGCACCGGCAGCGGCTCGGTCCCGTTCGCCTCCATGACCGCGGACGCGAGTGGAGAAAGACCGGTGCGTTGTGGGAGGAGCTGAGAAAAGCTGATCAGCTGAGCGCGTGACGCCAAATGCCAAATTACTCATACTATGGCGAGGAATAACCTCATGAATGTTAATTAGATCGTGATGACGCTGGAAAAATATCGAATTAATATTCATGAGCCGTGCCGTTAATTGGCCAGCTGACTAGCGCGTTCTGCGTCTTAGCCAATCAGATAAGACCATTGCGCGAACGTCAATTTATAGAATACATATAATTCACAAATCAAGGCATCCACGTTGTGAGGTTTGTAAAGCAGCAAGCGGAATATTAATGATGGAAATCCATTCACACTAAAGTTTGACAGTGCAGGTTTATTTTTAAATATCCAAAGTGTATATTCTAAAGTTGCTATATAGTTACGTACGAGATTTAGTCATAATATCTATAGACACTAATTAGTTGGTACACCATGTTCTTTAATAAAAAGTATTAATAATAATAGTAGATTAGGTTGTGCACGTATAAATAAAACAAAAATAAATTTAAGTACCATTCTGAATGCACTGATATATTATATAATAAAAATAATACATATACTTTACATTATAAATTATGCTTTATATTATCTAAATGTATAAATGTGTTATATATTTATAATTATAAAAATAGAATTATTATTTTGTCCAGTAGATGTCAGAATCTTTCCTCTGATGGCATGGTTTTCTTGTCTTGCAAGTGTGCTCAGAGTCAGAAGTCTATTTTTTAATGTTAAAGGCATTGATTCATCTCACAATGACAAACACATATATGTACATGTACTTTATTTCACAAAAGAAATGCAGGATTGCCACTTTTGGACGGAGGAAAAACTTTAGCCTTTAGAAAAGGCAAAACTGGTGTTGAGTGAGGACAAACACATAGAGATGGTCTCTGTCATGGCCAAGACGATTGTTTGAGAGTCATGCATATGCATGGAGGGAAATTAGTTCAGGTTAAACAAAGACATCATACAATTCACGCACATAGTTATATCTACGATTTCGCTCTCTGGTTGAATCAACATTGTCATTAACAATCTAAGTCTCATTATAAGATTTGAGTGTAGTTGTAAAGTGCAACAGTTCTTACAAGGGAACATTGTTTAAGGCAAGTTAAACCGTAACTTTGTACCTTTTCCACCGTGTTTAAAGTTAAAAAAGGGGTTAAGTTTCAAGAACTAGGGTTCTGTGTGAAAGGCTGAAACTGGCAATAAGTCGATTTTTAAAGTTTTGTTATTACTTTGAAGCAATAACCCTGTGATGGTCACAGTGGTGAAACTCCAGCTTCGTCTGAACAGAAACTGTCAAAGGCTGATACAGAAATGAAATCAGGTCAGCTATTTATTTCCCTAAAGAACAACCTCGCAAAAACTAACTTATGAAATGGAGGCTTCTCTGCAGAGATGCTGTCTTTTTTAGGTCAACATACCAGTTGCAGTGTGGTTTTTAACTTTGCCTTTTGTTAAAATTAATTAGGTGAATAGCATGTGTGTGTCATACTGCAGCCCAAAATTGAAATGAAAATCTTAATAGAGAAAGGGAAGCCTAATTTTGTACAAATTAAGATTTTGTGCACTGTTTACTTGACATTATATATATATTAGGGGTGTAACGATACGCGTATTCGTATTGAACCGTTCGGTACGACGCTTTCGGTTCGGTACGCGGTACGCATTATGTATACCGAACGGTTCGTTGGAGTAATTAATTATATTTGAAAAAAAAAAAAAGAGAGAGAGAAAGAAATATAATGATATGCGTTCAACAAGGTAGCCCAATAACCCAAACAACGTAACAGGCAACGCCCCTGACACTCCCGAAGAAGAAAAAAACACCATCTTATATGTTTATGTTAGGCTACTCAGCAGGCGCTCGCTCACTCAGTACGCGCTGAAGGCTCGTTGCAAAATAGCCAATGCGTTTAACAGACTAGAAATGAGAAGATCCTCCAATAACCAACAGGTCTGGTGTTTGGGTGCACTTTGGATTCCCTTTAAGCTATAATGGTGATGGCAAGAGAGTGGTGGATAAAAAAACAACGGTATGTCGCATCTGCAACATGACAGGGTACACCAGCGGGATTACAAAAAAAAAAAAAAAAAAAAAACAGCGGGAATATCTGGGATATATGCGTCAGTACTATCTGGGAAAAGACGAAAAAAAGGAGAAACATGCACGCAGCAAACTATCCCTGCAGCATTTAGACACTAGCTTACAGGGAATCCAACCCAAACACCAGACCTGTTGGTTATTTTAGGATCTTATATTTCTGGTCTGTTAAATGCATTAGACATTTTGCAACGAGCCTTCAGCGCGTGCTGAGTGAGCGAGCGCCTTAGGGGCCGTTCACATATCGTGCCTAAAAACGCATGGAAAACGCTAAGCGCGTCTTTCTCCTGAGGCGTCTGTCTTTGCTAAGCAACAATGACGTGCTCTCTCCATGAGACGCGGAAATTTCAGCGAAGGATAAATGAATTTGCAGCTCTAAAAATCGCTTGCAGTAGCTCTGCTACTGAATTTATTTCAAAATTGCAATCCATATACAACTATGATCAGCTGTTCCTTCATCTTGGCTGAGCTCTCAACGTTGTTACGGGAAAGGATGAAGCTGATTGGTTGGTTCTTGTCACATGACCCGCGGTGCGCTTGCGGCATTCTGAAAAGTTGAGATGTTTTTACATTTTGCTGTATCTAAAACGTATCGAACCGAACCGAACCGAACCGTGACATCAGTGTATCGTATCGAACCGAACCGTGAATTTTGTGAACCGTTACACCCCTAATATATATATATATATATATATATATATATATATATATATATATATATATATATATATATATATATATATATTAAAGCCACAAAAATGCACAATATTTCTTGCATTACGCTAAGGCCAACTTTATTTGTTTTGTATTGCAGTAAAAAGAATGGGCTTTAATTTGGAAAAAAAAAGTGTTTACTTAAAATAATGTAGCAATAAACAAAACAAAAAAACAGCAATACTAAAATAGACTTCTTTTTCCTCTAATTTAATTGAATTGGGGTCAAATTTGACTCTGACATGTTCTTGTTGGGCTTTATGGGATATATCCAATTAAACTGACTTTTAAGAGCTCGTTTTGGTTACTCTGTGTAGGACCTCCATTACAGTGAATGACACTGGGATATGGCCAAGGACATGTAGTTTTGCGTTAATGTTTAGGTTTTGGTCTGTTATTTTTGTGTACTAGCACGTTCTAGTCTGTACCTGAGGCCTGTCATGAGGGAGAGTGGACGTGGGATGTCACATGAAACATAAATCCCCCAAACACACACACTTTAAAACAGAGACCAAAAACAGATTCACACACACACCAGCTACATCCAATGATGTCTGTGACCTGAAATCAAGCTTCATAAATACAACCAAAAGGATGAGAATAAATATCTTTGAGGTTTCAGTCCTCGTCAGTTTCTCTCTTCTGCGGTGATGTCACTTCCTCTTCCTCCTCCGAGTCCTCATAGGTGCATTCCTGCATGTGTGTGAACGTATGCGAGCGCGCTGCTACCTGGGCAGCAAGGGCAGAGCTGAAACTGATCGCTTCTGAGCCATGCAGTTCTGTCAATCGGTCGATCACAGAGAGGGTGGGCACTCTGGGTGTGAGCGGGTGTGTCCCATCATGCCCCTCTTCTATAAGCCCATCTGACTGGAAGAGCTGCGTTTCCTCCGCAGTCTCATCTCTGGTATCTTTAGCTGCCCCAGTTACGTCAGAGTCTCCACAGCAAAACTCAGTCACAGAATCTCTCTCTCCTTCCGCCTCACTCAGGATCTCTGTCTGCGGTTCACATTCATTCTCCTCTCCTGGTTGGGAGACATGGTTTTCCGTGGTAGGCACGGACTCTGCTGAAATATGCGGTTCTAAAGAGTTTGTGTCCGTTTCTGATGTGTCCTTAGCAAATGGAGCCAGGGCGGCTAGAAGGACAAAAAAGACAAGTAGTTTAAGCTACAAGTAGATTGAAAGTGGCATTTGAAAAGGTTACATTACAGATGGTCAATGATAAAGAAAGTTTGAATCAAAGCAAGCTAAAAACAAGCAAAAACTAGACTAACGCAAGTTTATTCTAAATATTACTTATCAAGCTAAATTTGTATGTTTTCATTGTTCTGATAATTGAAAGAAAATCCAAAAAAAAAAAAAAAAAAGCACAAAAAAACAACAACAAAACCACAAAGCAAAGCCAAACAAAACAAAAAACACACATAAATGATGAGAAACAACAACAACAAAATATTTAAAATTTTGCCTGAAAAAAGTACTAAAGTTACTTAAACTGAATAAAAAAATAACAGACTAAACTAGATTTGAAACCAGTTAAACAAATCAGTTCGGACAATTCATTTAAATAAACAAATAAAAAAAGCTAATAAAAAGGACAAAAGTACATTAAATTACTAAAACTGAAAAAATTTAGTTTATTAAAATATTAACTAATATAAAAAAACTCATTCAAAATAATACCAAACACTATAACAGTATATAAATAATGCTAATATAACACAGTTAAAAAAATTTAGTAGTATACATTTTTCTCATAAAAAAAAAAAAAGTTGTTAAAAACGGTTTGTTTGTTTATTTGTTTGTTGTTTTACCAGTTTATTAAAATGAACTGTCTGGACTGATTCGCTTGGTCTACTTGCCATTATTGTCCAAAAAATATATATATATACTGTACACATCTTAAATATTTACATTTAGTCTTTAGCTGACGCTTTTATCCAAAGCTATTTAAAAAAAAGACTAAATATTTAATTATATCATAGTACATTTTTTATTCCCCGCTGAAATAAGACTGTTGTAAGAACTGAAACCGAACCAGCCGACTCAAACTCAAAACAAGTGCTTCTGGGAAAAAAAATCCTCCGATGTTGTGTTTGTGCATGTAGTACCCTGATCACTGAACAGTAGAAGCTTGCGCTTGTCTCGCTCTCCATCTGACGTCCGGATGCCCAGGACAGACTTCAGCTCGAGTAAAACACGTCTGGACTCCTCACGTTCCCGCCGCTGGCGCTCCTGTTCCCATGGCGACAGCATGTCCGTGACCCCCCTCCACTCCGTCTCAGAGTCTGAGTCCGAGACGTACGCCTCCAGCTCCTGGCCAAGAAAAGCATCTTTGTCAATCCCAGCTAAGCTAACCACCACAAAATTGTTAATGGTTTATGAATCTCTCTGCATTTTTGCTAACAACAACACTGAAGTCTTAGCAGTTTGTTTTGCTTTGTTCCACAATTTACATCTGCTGCTGGGAAATCCTTTGTGAGATATAAAGAGGGGAAAAAAGCATTTACTTACGAACAATAAACAAGTGAACTAGATCTGGACAAAAATATAAGTGGTGCTTGTCCGTTATGCCGAAATGTAATACTTGATTGGGTCACTGATAAACCATAACTGAATTATACATAATGAAGTAAATCTTGTTTAAAATGTATGTGCAGCAAAAATAAATATATTTTCAATTCTTCTTAAATTTATGCTTGTGTTTATTTCTTCATTTATACTCTTATCGTTTTTAAACACATATTTAAATGTATTTTAGAAAGTTTTTAATTAAGTTTTTTTTTAAAGACGTTCTTTTTTTTCTTAACTGATAAATTCATATGCTTTTTGGGAGTTGCATCACCTGAACTAATGTTGCCTTATAAAAAACTCAAATTATTTCATTTTTTTAAGGCATGAAGCATGAACATTTTAATGTTGAAGCTTGCCTTAAACACTACTACTAATACAGATGCTGATATTTCTCCCATGCTAAAGTACACAGACGCAGTACCTGCTCCTCTGGGACGGGGTCTCTGTCCTGTATGTGTGTGAAGGGGGCAGGAGGAGGGGGATCTGGGACAGCTGTTTCCTCTGGCTGATCTGAACTCTCTGAGGAACACACACAAATACACAGCATCCTCTTAATGTGTGTCTTTTTCCAGCAAATGACACAGGACAAATTCAGTTTCTATGTGAATCATATGTTGTGGTATTATTATTCATTGTGATATTACGGCCAAAAACTGACATGGATTATAAATCTGTTGATCCATTACTGGGTCTTGTGCTGAGTAATGAAGTTATTCTGTTGGGTTGGTGTTGGCGCAGTGGATAAGACACATGCCTTTGGTGTGAGAGACCCGGGTTCGTCTCCACTGTGAGACACCAATGTGTCCCTGAGAAAGACACTTAACCCCTAGTTGCTCCAGAGGCGTGGGACCTCTGACATATATAGCAATTGTAAGTCGCTTTGGATAAAAGTGTCAGCTAAATGAATAAATGTAAATGTAAAACCAGCTGCTGTTGTTTGGCACCCACATGCAGATGTTCAAAAGTACATCAAACAACTGCACAGCTGAACTTTGACCTTCCTCCATCAAAAGCACCAGTCTCAGGAGGGTTATATGTATGTTTTTATTTTCTTGTGCATTGTGGCCTGTTCTGTAAAGGACGTCACACACCCTATCTCTCTCTCCCTGTCCTTTTTTACCCTCCTACTTCCCCAGAGCTCCCTAAAATAACCCAAGGGAGGAAAATCAGTTGAATAAGGAACTCTAAAAATATCCCAAGACACACTCTGTTACCAGAGAAACACACAAAGGCTTATGCACCTCTTATACGGTGAGTACGTCATTTCAAGAGCTCACAAACACTTATGGTCATACTTCCATGTGGCAAAGCTCTCTGCAATAATTGATTTTGATTGGTCAATTGGTTTCTGCAGTGAAATGGTTTTCTATAATAACTGCACTATTACTGGCTGTCTGTACAAACTCACTTACATTATCCTGTCTATTGTCCTACCTTTTTTCTTTACCGATTTATGGTAGCAGGATTTGTGACACTGTCAAGAATACTTCAACTACAATAAAATAAAATATTCAGCTTTTTATAAAACTTTTAAATTAACCACACTACTAATTATAATGATTAAGACTCATATGCTAATCAAGGCTGCATTTATTTGATCAAAATCACAGTAAAACCGTAATATTATGAAATATTGTAACAACTAGAATAACAAACAAAAAAACATTTTTTATGTAATTTATTCCTGTGATGATTCAGAAATCATTATAATGTTGTGATTTGCTGCTAAACTATTAATACCCATTCTTATTATGATCAATTATCAAGATCCTTGATGAATAGAAACTCAAAAGAACAGCATTCATTTTAAATAAAAATCTTTAGTCTTAACTATCACTTTTGATCAATTTAATGGGTCCTTGCTTTATAAAAGTATTAATGGTACAGTTCAACAAAAACATAGAAAGAAGATGCTTTGAACAACACAGTTTCTGGTCCCCACTAAAATTATATATATATATATATATATATATATATATATATATATATATATATATATATATATATATATATATAAATATCTTCTTTTATGTTCAACATAAGAAAGAAAGACATACAGGTTTGGAACGACATGATAGTGAGTAAATTACTTTTTTGGGTGAACGATCTATTTAATTTATTATTAGTATCAATCGTTTCTCAAAAAAAGCATACAGATTTGGAATATAATTTTAGTGAGTACATAATGACATTTTTGGATGAACTACTCCTGTAAGAGGGACGTTTAGCCTGACTGTACCCCAGTAATGAATTTTTTCATTTTAAATTTAAAATGTCTCAATTTTAATTTAGGTGCCATTTCTTAGGACTATACTTCATTATAACTAAACTAATTTAGAAAAAGACACCCTAAAACACAATAAAAATCAGATTAGCACATGAATGAAACAGTCATTCATTCAGATTCCAAAGCAGTGTGCAGTGATTGGTTGAGAGGATGACCTCTGACCTGGGCAGCTGGAGACTCGGCGTAGCATGCGGTCGACCTGCGCGAGTGTGTCGTCCCAGCAGCAGGTGCTGGCCTGCATGTGAGGCTGCAGCAGCTGCAGACGCTCCTTCAGCTCCTGATAGCCAGCACACGTCATCTCCTCTGTCTCCTTAGCAACCATTAACTTCTCCAGATCATCCTCAAGTATTATGACCCTATGAGAAGACAAATAAAACAAAACTAAACTAGGTGCATCAGCTTATTCTACAGGAAAATAACCAGGGTGTTATACTGGCATAGTTTGTGAACTGTAGTTATGTGTATATATATATATATATATATATATATATTTACACAACTGACATTTAGTCTGATCTTTTTTTTTTACTTTTAATTATTATTATTACTATAATTATTATTTAGAAATGTATTAATTTAAGCACTTTCTGGTCATTTAAAGGGTTAGTTCACCCCAAAATGAACATTCTGTCATTAATTGCTCACTATCATGTCGTTCCAAACCCTTAAAGGTTCCCTTCTTCGTGATCCCATGTTTCAAACTTTAGTTAGTGTGCAATGTTGTTGTTAGAGTATAAATAATATCTGTAAAATTTTAAAGCTCAAAGTTTAATGCCAAGCGAGATATTTTATTTAACAGATTTCGCCTACAAAAAAACGACCCATTTGGACTACATCCCCCTAGTTCCTGCAGTAATGACGTCACTAAAACAGTTTTTCGATTAACCTCCGCCCACATGAATTCACAAAAAGGGGGGAATTCACCAATCATCTTTGTTTGGGCTTCCCAGGGATGCTGTACTTGGAGCTTAATGGTTACAATTTATGTTTAACTCAATTGCCGAAAATTAAAATCCACATGCAAAACTATGTGCAGCACATTTTGCTAAGGACAGATTCCTCAATCTCAATCAGTTTAATGCCGGATTCACACAAAGATTATTATTGAAAGATGGAGCAGTTCCCTCTTTGTCTGGAGAAGGCATTGTTTATGGACCACAACTGGTAACTGTATTTTATTATTTAAGTTGGTGCGTTTAACAGTTTCCGTAACTTATTACACAAAGGGCAATGCTGTTTAGCTTTGTTAACTAGATGTTAGGGCTGTGCAAAAAAAAAAAACGAATGCGATTTTCATGCGCATCTCGTCAGTAAAGGCATTCTGTGATTAGAAGTACATCTCCAGCACGTGTGTTCTAGTCCAATCGCATTTCAAGGAGGGCAGCCTGCGCTCAGCTGCTGTCGAATCACAACACAGGAACCGCTGGCACAATCAGAACTTGTTACGTATTTCTGAAGGAGGGACTTTATAGAACAAGGAAGACATCAGCCCGTTTTTATGACAGTGAAAACAGCGGTATACAGATAAATACTTTTTGTTTTTGTTTTTGTTTTTTTACACGCGAAACATGAACACATTTTAAATTGCACACTGTAAACACAAAGCTTCAAAAAAGCGTGAAAAATGGGACCTTTTAGACATTTGTTAGAATAGATTTATACATCATCTGAAAGCTGAATAAATACAATTTTCATTGATGTATGGTTTATTAGGATCGGACAATATTATGGCCTATTTAAAAACTATTTAGAAAAACCAGGAAATCTGAGGGTGCAAGGAAATCAAAATACTGAGAAATTTGCCTTTGAATTTGTGCTAATTAATTCTTGGCAATGCATATTACTAATCAAAAATCAAGTTTTGATTTATTTACAGTAGGAAATTTACAAAATATATCCATGAAACATGATCTTTACTTAATATCCTAATGATTTTTGGCATAAAAAAAAATCTATAACTTTGACCCATGTTTTTTTGGCTATTGCTACAAATATACCCCAGCGATTTAGGACTGGTTCGTGTCTCCAATAAGCATTAATCCACAAAAAACGTTTTTAATGTGGCTGACACTCCCTCCGAGTTCAAACAAACCAATATCCTGGAGTAATTCATTTACTCAAACAGTACACTGACTGAACTGCTGTGAAGAGAGAACTGAAGATGAACACCAAGCAGAGCCAGATAACGAACAAAAGATTGACTCGTTCTCGAGTCAAGAACCGGTTGCATCGGTTTTCGGATCACCAGTAGTGATGGGAAGTTTGGTTCTTTCCCGCGAACCAGTTCTTCCGGATAGTTAGATTCAATAAACCGGTTGAAGAAAACGGTTCACCGGTTCTTTTGTGCTCGACGTAATGACGTCATTGGCGATGATTGCTCTTGATTCAAGCCTTTGGTGTACCCGCGCTCATAACATTAGCACAGAATCAGTTCAGAATCAATCACCAAAAGAATCAGTTCAGTTCAGTGTGTCGGTCTGCTTCACGCTGAATCACACATGCGCAGTATCATCAGCTCCTCGGTTCACGAATCGGACGCTTCTGACAGAAACGGTTCTTGACTCGAGAACGAGTCAACCGTTCGTTCATTATCTGGCTCGGCTCTGTGTTCATCTTCAGTTCTCTTTTCACAGCAGTTCAGTCAGTGTACTGTTTGAGTACATGAATTGGTATTGGTTTGTTTGAACTCAGAGGGAGTGTCAGTCACATTAAAAAAGTTAACAGCTTAAGTCATTTGTGGATTAATGCGTATTAGAGATGTGAACCGTTTTAAACGATTCAGTTCGATTTGGTGAACTGGTTCAAGAAGATCTGTGTTTTGAACTCTCTCTCACAACAGACACGGAAGAGAAGACAATGCTGAATAAAGTCATAGTTTTTGTTCTTTTTGGACCAAAATGTATTTTGCTTCAACAAATTCTAACTGACCCTCTGATGTCACATGGACTACTCTGATGATGTTTTAATACCTTTCTGGACATGGACAGTATACCATTCACACAGCTTCAATGGAGGGACTGAGAGCTCTCGGACTAAATCTAAAATGTCTTAAACTGTGTCCCAAAGATGAACGGAAGTCTTGCGGGTTTGGAACGACATGAGGGTGAATTATTAATGACATAATTTTCATTTTTGGGTGAACTAACACTTTAAAACAACACAAAGCTGTAAAAAAAAAGGAAATAAATAAAATAAAAATAAGAACAAACCCTAAGAAGTACATACTCATTTAAGAGTGTTTTCAGGTGAAGTTGTAAACTGCGGACAGACGTGTGCAGAGCATTGAGCTCTCTACACTTCTGCTGAGCGCGTCCATTTCTTTCTGAGGGCAGCGACTGGTGCTGTGTTTCAAAGTAACGATGGAAATCAAAGCTGCGCTGAAGGTCTCTGAGGCAAGTGGCCAGCGTGCGATGGAGAGAGTCAGTTATCAACGGGACGCTGCTGTACGTGAGGGGGCTCGGCTTGGAGTCTAGCTCCTCCCTCCCTGGAGACAATAACAGAGCTAACCGCCGGAAAAACTCTGAGCTCTGCCCGACCCACAACTGGAACAACATCTGCAAAAACAACCAAAGGTTATGGAAGAAAATAATGTGCATTTCTGTAAATAATAGGACTGGGCAAAATCCAAGTAGATAAGTAAATCATAGTAAAAATGTATATTACATTGATTTACTCATCTACTTGATGACAATTGTTGTTTGGCATATAACAGTGATGGCAAACGATTAATCGCATCCAAAATAAGTTTGTGTTTACATAATATGTATGTGAACTGTGTATATTAAATTATGTATATATAAATATTTTGAAAATATTTACATGTATATACATTTATATTCTTATATTTTATATTATATATAAATAATATATATATATATATATAAATGTATCTGAAATATATAAATGCAGTATACACACACACATACATATATATTTATTTATTTATTGTTATAATGTGAACAAAGGAAGAAGTGCCTTGGGGAGAATAAAAATGCCTTCACAAAAAATAGTTAAATATCATGATTTATTTACAGATACATATAATCATCTTCATCATACCTAAATACTGTCAAAACAATATAAAATATAAAAAATTCAAAGAAATTCAGCTCCAGCACTCAACAGTGTGAGTTTCTGTACCTTGAGTGCAGGCAGACTGTAATCGTTGGTCAGTTCTTGTGCCTGATCGTCAGAAAGATGCTCCACCCCCAGACCGAGACCAAGCTCTCTGATTGGCACGGTAGACACGTAGTTGGTGACATTGTCAATCTCAGAGTTCAGCGGAAATGTAAAACACAGTCAAGGACTCGAACAAGTGAATTAAATGTTCAGAAATCATATTTTAAAAGCTGCTGATCACAATTTATGTTGTTTGATCAGGATATGACTTGAGCATGATGCACGTGGCGATGCGAGAGGCTCGGAATGCGCAACGAAGACTCTGATAGGCCGCCTTCCGTAGACCAATCAGCTGCTGGCTGCGAAGCAGCCCCGCCCTGTTAAAGGGACAGGCGCCACTCACCCTGTCGAGTAAACTTGACAAAGTGAAACGTGATCCAACTGTGCAGACGTCCGAGAACCATCAGGGCAGACACACATCACAAACAACACATATGTACACAAATAACACTATGCAACACACAGAACACAAAAGTAACACAAATAAATGACAAACTAGTTCAAAAGTTTGGGTAAGTAAGATTTTTTTACAATAAAAAATTATATTTGAAAATATAACTAAAAATGTAATTTTATTCCTGTGACTGGAGAAGCTAAAGTTTCAGCATTATTACAGCATTGATTTGAAATATATTTTTTTTATAACCGTAAATACACATAACAGGTATTCATTTATATAGAGGACATGAGCCCATGCCAGTAATTTGCATGCATTATACTAATTTCTTAAATTTTTTACTTATATTTCTAAAAAACAAAAAATGTAGTAAATGTTTATAAAGCATGCCAAGATAGTAGTCCTGCAGTTTAACATCTCAAAATGACTAATTCTAAATATTGAAAAATAGAAGTTCAAGCTCATATTTCCACTCAAAATGAGAAACATTCAAAACTGTGAGCCGCTTCTCCAAATCACCAGAAATAACACATTTAGAAGAAAAAAAGGCACCAATTAAGTCAAATAATCCAGATATCATTCCAAATATGAATAGAGTTAACGCATTTAAAGATGAAGTGTGTAATATTTTATTAAAATACTTATCCTATCTCAGACTCCTATGTCCAGATTCTAAAATAGACTATAACTGTGCAATCATCAGGTGATGTTAACAAGCATTTTGCTCAGCTGGTTTGAGCGACTATAAACAGGAGAGTTTAGGAAACCTGTTTGAAAACAGTTACTCAGTTTCACAGAGAGAACACACTTCAGCTTTAAACAACTGCAAAACTGTCTAGTACAAAACGGATGAAGAAATAATCACAGATTTTCATGCAGAAAACATGCTACAATAGTTAAATTTCATAAATTTAGTTTATTTCCACCACAAAAAAAAAAAAAAAATATATATATATATATATATATATTAAAAAGGTAATTACTTAACTTTTTCTCTCACAATTCTGACAACATATCAAAATTTTTCTCTCACATTTTGACTTTTTCCCCTCATAGTTCCAAGTTTCTAAGTTAACTCGTAATTTTAAAATACCTCCGTAATTTTAAAATACCTCCCAATTAAAAAAAATTATCCGAATTCTGAGTTTATATCACACAATTTCAATTTTTTTTCTGAGAATGTAAGTTTTTTATCTCACAACCAGTTTTACATTACACAATTCTGACTTTCTCATAATCATGAGTATACATATAGTTGCTGTAAAATCACAATTCTGAGACAAAAATTCAGAACAATGAGTTTACATGTAGAATACAGTTCAGATGTCTAAAAATTCTATAAAATCTGAATTCAGAGAAAAAATTAAAATTGTGAGAATTGTGTAAACTCAGAAATCTGAGGAAAAAGTCTGAATTTTGGGATGTAAACTATAGCAACTACAAGTTTATAACTGACATAATTTTGAAGTTCTAAGAAAAAAAATGTTTTAAGGTATAAACTGACAGTTTAAAAAAGGTCAGAATGAGATATGTAAAGTTTCAATTATCTTTTCTGTATTTTATATATTTTTTAATTCTCTGTCGGAAATAAGCTTCCATACGTGACACCACACAAACAAACAAAATAAGATGCATAGGTGGACGAAGTAAACGATTACATTACTTGATTGAAAGTACAGATACTGCTGGTCAAATATTACTCCATTACAAGTCAAAGTTGTAAAGACAGATTTTTATTTAAGTACAGAAGTACTTGGTTTTTTCAAAGTACCAAAGTTTCTTCATTTTTTATGTCAATGCGTTTTAATTATTGTTGTATGCAATGCTTGCAATACATTATGCCTCTAAAAAAACTTTAAATAGCTGACATCTACTGAATACACTAACTACTGTAGCTTGTAGTATCTTAAAGAGCTTTTAGAATGAAACAAAGCAAGTGAGTTAACTGAAAGTGTAGCCATTTATCCACATGTAAATAGAGCAGAAATTTGTCTTTAGAATGTAGTGAAGTTGAAGTCATAAGTTTCCAGAAAACATTATACTCAAGTAAGTGTACTTCATTACTGTCCACCTCTGACAAGATTTGACTAACTACAGTGGTTGGGGTCTGTGTGTGTGTGTGTGTGTGTGTGTGTTTATGCGGTTCATGAGGGACACACATTTGTATAGTGACATGGGTATAACAGAGGTATAACAAGGTGAAGGTGGTTTATGGGGAATCTTCCTGTATGTTCCCTATGTTCCTGTAATTTAAAATGCTTTAAAAAACAAATGCAAAGATTACTGTGAGGAGTAGGTTAAGTGTAGTGCAATAGAAAATACAGTTTTTACAGTATAAAAACCGTTGTCCCTATGGAGAATCCCTATAAACCACCAATACCAACATGTGTGTGTGTGTGTGTGATGACACTTACAGGGTGAAACCTCGTGAGATGACTTCGGTCTCCTGTATGAGTCGCAGTGACTTGCGAGAGAGACTGGTCAGCGCTCGGCTGTTGTTCACCAAACCCTCAAGCTGGACGGCCAGAGACTGAACGCGCCGCTGTAGAACGGCCTTACGCCACAGAGACAGACCACGACACACACACGTAACACACACCAGGACACCGCACAGCCACAGAGCCCGCTCGTGGTCAGGGTACGAAAAACACACGCCGAGGAGGACAGCTAGCAGCCCGACCAAAACTGACACATCCCTGTAACACAGAAACACATCAGTAACTTATCAAGCTGACAGTGTTAAAGGGATAGTTCACCCCAAAATGAAAATTCTGGCATTTATTACTCATCCTCATGTCGTGCCAAACACGTAAGACCTGTTGCTGTCTATGGAGGGGCAGAAAGCTTTGAAGATGAACGAAGGTCTTAAGGGTTTGGAACGACATGAGGGAGAGTAATTAATGACAGAATAAAATTTTTGGGTGAAGTATCCCTTTAAGATGTTTTTGTTGGTATTGCCGTAGGTGTGTACCATATAGAGGGAGGCGAGAGGTAGCGTGGCGCTGGCACAGAAGTGCTGGCACTGGGGCAGACGGTATCAGTGGAGCCCAGAGAGAGCACGCTCGGATCCAAGAGCTCGATCAGCTCAACATCCTCCTGCAACAGCACGTCCTGAGATAACAAACAGCGCAGGGAATACTGGCGGAAGGCAGCATCCTGCGGGAAAACAAACACAGATGAATACACAGCAAATCAATCTAATTATCGGATCAGTACACAGCCCTGCAGCAGTAATGGGTTTCTGTACTGTAACGCACAACAAGATCTTGGTCTCTGGGTCTTAGTTTGATCAAATTGAGTTTGAAATAATTTGTTTAGATTAGTATCAGTTAGATTAAGCAAAGTCTATAAGGATGGGATAGGTTATTATGTAATGTGAAAAAAGACAAGTAAACAAAAAATAAATTATTATTTTTAACAAAAAGCACTTTACACAGAAATCAGCTTTAACTGAGAAATAAGTTTATTTGGCATTTAAATTTTAAGTTTTAATTATATTATATATTACAGCGCATTCAGGCTATCAATTTTTTATTCAATTTTAAATGTATATATATATATATATAACTTAAATAGCATTTTTTAAATAGCAAGTCCTTGTCAGTTGTTTTATTTGACAATTCAGTAACTACTTGCCAAATATATTTACAATTATTTTCAATGAAATAGATGAATATGTTTAATATAAAAAATATTATTTTCTATGTTTAACTACAGTTATATTGTTTTTACTTAATTTTAAATACATTTTTCAAGTGCCTTTTCTTTTATTATTTTAATTTATTCATATTAGTATTCTGTACACATAAAAAAAGAAACATTTATTTCTGTTCAGCTGCAAATAGTTCATTTTTGAATGGTAAAAAAATAAAGGATTACCACCCCACCAAACAGTTTTGTTCACTAGCTGTCAATCTTAACACAAGATTTCAACTCAGTCAAACAGAGTCATTAATGTTAATGATTAATACTATACAGTGATTTTAAGTTGAAATTGTGTTTTGTGCATACAGTGACTGTTAACTATGTATTTTAGGTATGGGACCTGCAGAATTTGGGATAGTTTAATGGGTCAAACAGAGATCATTTTGATTGGCCAATGGGCTGAGTTTCTAAAACAGATCTGGCAACCCTGCACACCTCCAAACAACTATAGTCCCCTTAAATATTTATGTGATTATGCATATTTTCTACATGACTGAAACCCAGCTGTATGTTGAGCTTCACTCTCACCAGCTGCTGCTCCTGCCAGTGGGTGGCGCTGTCTCGACGCAGAGGATTCAGACTGTGCAGAACATCAACCAGCCTCCAAACACCACCCTTCTGCAAAAACACACAAACCAACGTAGTTAATGCTCTCACACATCAGAGCAAGTCAAGTAACTGAAGAATGAATAAGTGTTAATATGCAAATCAGGGAAGTCATATTTCAATGATCTAATGGTTGTCATGACACAGAAAAGACAATTTCTAAATTCTCTGTGTGGATGGGAGCGAAAGCAAACTCATCTTGCACTTTCTTTATAAATCCAATAAATAAATATGATGTCCTGCCTTGGTCGAAAAAGTACCTTCCACTAACTAGCAATATTATTTTAATTTTATCACTAAAAATAAAACCAATGCCATTCTTTATACTTATTTACAATTGTGTATTTACAAAAGTTTTTCTACAAGTCATAATTATGAAAAACAGTAAACAAGTTTCACCCAAATTTAATTTGTCTTTTAATTAATGAAATTTAAACATTTTATTTTTTGGTAAATAAAGGGGATTTGCTATTAAAATTAAAACATGGAAGAAATATTGTGTGATTTATTTATTTTTTAAAAATAAAGTTTTATAAAAAAACATTTCAACAGTAGTAGCAGTATCACATACATTCTACTAAATAATAGTAATATTTCTAGCACAATGCCTTTATGTAAAAATGAACTTTTATTTTGACGGGTTACCATGAATACCTTTAAATTGACACTGGTTTTACTCAGAAGAAACTGTGAAATGCCTGCTCTATGTCTAATGTCTCTAAATCTATGTGTCTGTCTATCCATCCATCCATCTATCTCTCTGCCTATCTCTCTATCTACCCATCTATCCATCCATCTACCCATCTATCTATCCATCTCTATATCTATCTATCTACCCATCTACATATATATATCTATTTCTCTATCTATCTGCCCATCTATCTATCTATCTATCTATCTATCTATCTATCTATCTATCTATCTATCTATCTATCTATCTATCTACCCATCTATATATCTCTCTCCATCTATCTGCCCATCTATCTGCCCATCTATCTATCTATCTATCTATCTATCTATCTATCTATCTATCTATCTATCTATCTATCTATCTGCCCATCTACCTGCCCATCTACCTACCTATCTACCCATCTATCTAGCCATCTACCTATCTATCTATCTACCTACCTACCTATCTATCCATCCACCCATCTACCATCCATATATCTATCTATCTACCTATCCATCTACCTACCCATCTCTCTATCTATATATATATCTCTCTATCTGATATCTACCCACCTACCTATCTATCTATCTCTCTATCTGCCCATCTACCCATCCATCTATCTATCCACCCACCCACCCATCTATCTGCCCATCTACCCATCTATCTATATACCTACCTACCCATCTATATATCCATCTCTCTATCTATCTATCTACCCCTCTAGCCACCTACCTATCTATCTCTCTATCTGCCCATCTACCCATCTATCCATCCATCCATTCATCTATACACCCACCCACCCATCTATCTGCCCATCTACCCATCTATCTGCCTATCTACCCATCTATCTGCCTATCTACCCATCTATCTGCCCATCTACCCATTTATCTATCTACCTACCCATCTATATATCTATCTCTCTATCTATCTATCTGTCTATCTACCCATCTAGCCACCTACCTATCTATCTATCTATCTATCCATCTATCTGCCCATCTACCATCTATCCATTCATCTATACACCCACCCACCCATCTATCTACCATCTATATATCTATCTGCCTATCTATCTATCAATCTATCAATCTATCTGACTGTACTGCCTTCAAAACATTCAAGCTTTAAACTACTTTCAATTTCATACCATTTCAGACTGAGAACTGTTAAAAAAAATATTAAAACAATTTACTTTTAAGTTTTTGTTCAGGCTTTCTCAAGCCAATTTTAAAGTTAACTTTGTCTGGACAAACCTTTCTCTAGTTTATCTCACTGATTTTAATAGGATCATCTAAATATCATGAAATAATTTCTATTTCTTTTGAACTTGCCATTTATCAAAAAATCCTGAGAAAAATGCATCATGGTTTCCACAAAAATATTAAGCACAACCATTGTAAACATGGATAATATTGTTCTTGAGCAGCAAACCAGGATATTAGAATGATTTCTGAAGGATCATGTGACACTGAAGACTGGAGTAATTTAGTAATAGTAATACTATTTTACGTTATTACTATTTTTACTGTATTTTTGATCCACTAAATGTAGCCTTGAAGAGTGTCTTTTATTTACAGCTTTACTAAAATTATCGAATGCTGGTATATTTATGTCCTCTTGAGTAACGGTCCACAGACCGATTATTGATTTTTGTCTGGGTCATGAACACACAAACCACATGTCTGTGGTCTTTACCATTTTAGCCTACATACTAAACATCCTCTGAAACGGAGAAAGATAAAGGAAATACAAAACATTTTAAGAAAAAAAACTTCAGATTTGATATCTTGAAATGTCAGAACAAATCCGAAAGAAAGTGACTATAGTTTTGGGGAAGTATAATGTGCATTCAGCCTCACACACTGAGGAGGTTCTGCCTGTTTTGTCTTCTTTTCTTTCTTCATGTCTTTAGTATTCCGTTGCTGTAGGACTCACATTCTAGATCCTTTGAGTGTGTCAGATAACTAAAGAACAGAAAAAGAAAGTGTGTGTGTGTGTGTGTGTGTGTGAGAGAGAGAGAGAGAGAGAGAGAGAGAGAGAGAGAGAGAGAGAGAGAGAGAGAGAGAGAGAGAGAGAGAGAGAAAGAGAGACATCGTAGACTGGGGAACACAAGGACAGACTGAACTGTGTAAACTGAAGACAATAATGATGTTCAACGTGGAAACATTCCAAATAAATTCTAAAATAAAGTATAGACGTGCACACACACACAATTTTATTTGCTCTGCCAAAGGAATGAGCTCTATTTACACATTGAGTGGAATAACAGCACATTCCCAAAAGAGACTGGAAAATTCTAGTCATTCATCACTTCCTGTTTCTGAGGTGACTATGAAACCTGCGTTCAGTTTCACAAAAAAATAAAGCTTTCAATAAAAATGACCTATTTCTATTTGAATACATGAATGTAACTTATTCCTGTAATCAAACCTAAACGTTGTCACGTGATTCTTATGAAATCATTCTCTCACTCTCAATACTCTCATTTGCTGCTCAAACAACATTTATTATTATTATTATTATTATTACTGAAAACAGCTGAGCAGAGTTTTTCAGATTACTTTGATGAATAGAAAGTTCAGAAGAACAGCATTTATCTAAAATAAATCTTTTGTAACATTATAAATGTCTTTATCATACTTCTGATCAATTTAAAGCATCCTTGACTTAATAAAAGTATTCACTTCTAGATTTCTATTTCGCATTGGATTCTAATTTGACCTTTCAGTGTGTGTTTCAAAAGGTGCTGGTTACAAAACACTATTCAGATTAGCATTTAATCCACTTCTGTTCATTCAAGCAAAACAGCTCAAGTTTACAAAAATGTCTCGTTTTTCCAAGGATTAAGATCTTTCATTAAACACTGTAGAAATCTGTAGTTGCTGTACGGTTAGCGTATTGAAAAGGTAAGTGCCGACACTCACTCTGTGAGAAGGGAGGATATCCTGAGGAAACTGTGCCTCCTCTCCACCAGCGCTTGGCTCCTCCTCCTGAGAAACGGGAGAACATGCCTCAAAATCTGTGTGTCCTAGATCCTGCAAGTACTGGAACAGTGGAGAGTTCTGGAGGGACCACAGAGACACAACTCCAAATAAACATGGGTCAGTGACAACTGAGGGTGTCCAAGATGACAGAAAGAAAAAATGGCCTAAAATAAAAGTTTATGGAATGTATTTATAAAGGTTTAATAAGTTATTACTTATTAAACCTTTATAAATATAAGATTCCATAAATGCGTTTTTATTTTAAGCCATTTCTCCCAAAGAATGTCAAGTGGTGCAACCAACAAGCAAAAAGTAATAACATTACATCCTGAATATGAAAATGTACACATTATAAACCATTATTCTCTCTCTTTTTTTTTTTTTTTTTGGTAAATGAATATCAATGTTTTGTTGAGATTTTTCTATTCGACTGCCTGAACAAACCTTACCATGTCATAAAAAAGTACAATAAATTGACATTTTTAAAGTGCCCCATTATGGATTTCTGAAAGATACCTTTCATGTTTCAGTGAATGAAAACATCAAAACTGTTAAAATTTTAATCTAAAAGTGCATCATGTTTATAAAGTAATTGTCTCTAAAAAGAAAGACATTGCATCATTGAAATTAGTCAACATGAATCATTTGCATATTGCCATCCACTTTTTCTCCATTGGTTTTTTCCATTGGTGTGAATGAAAACGCAAATTCATTCTTTGTCACTTTTGGAGCAGTAAAAATAGCGGTTTACCCGATAACTCTGTATATAAAGCAGCACTGCGCTCACAAACAAGGCTTTATATCAGGCATTATAGGCTCATGATGAAAGGAAAATGAGACCAAAAGGACCATTCACCGCAGATTAGCGTCACGCAAAGGAGGGGTTTGGAAAAATTAATCTTTGAGCTAATTGTTTGGGAGTTGTTGAGCAAGTCAGTAAAAATAAACGTGTATTATAAGACAACGAAACTGTTTTTTGACCTTGCATGCATGTCAAACTGTTGAATATGAAACCTTTCATTACCCATAATAGGGGCATTACTGACCCAACAAAATGTTTTCTATATTTTAGTTTTTTTTTATCATGCCCCACCTAAATAAATAAATAATCGTACCTGCAAAACCTTTAAAACACTACTTTTTTTTTAATTTGTTACAAAAAAAAAATCTAATGTGTAAAAATACTTAGGTGTAATTATTGCACTCTAATACAAGTTACCGAATGTGTAAAAACTAATCTAAAAATCTGATTTCTGTTTGTCAAGTCATTGACCGAAATGCATTTTAACACGTTTCAGCATTGGTTTTCAATTCACATTTGCCATCCAATGCAGCAGCCATTCGTTTAATGGAGAAAGGAAAGAATAAGACACACACAGAAGAAATACAATTTGATGAACGAGTAATTGATAGTAATATGGAGAGGAAGAAGAGAAAAAGAGGGGTCATGATTCCACTATCTCTCTCAGGAAAGGGCTGTGCTGTGCTCTCTCTCTCTCTCTGAATAAAAAAAAAAAAAAAAAACTACAAACAACATGCTTTCCTGCCTTTTTCCTCCCTTACCTCTCGCATGTCCCTCACTCTTGTCTTGGATCTTCTCAAACGCACCATTGCTCAACAGAGGAAGTAGATCCGACACTCTTAAAGCCCCCGATTCCCAAGCAGATATCCAGAATCACAGGCACATTCCCACTGCTCACCATTGCCACTGGATTTGAGTTGCTAAAGAGGTTTATAATTCTCATATTCTTATTTGGTCAAACCCTGTTGCCACCCGTGGCGACCTTTGGATCTCTTTGCTCTAAAGCTCATTTGCAGTGAGAGGAATCGGTTGGCGCGTGTTTATTGACGTGAGAGAGCAGCTAAACTGGCCTGCGGTGAAAGACCGGATTTTAGGTCACCAAATGAGAGTGAACTGAATCCAACTGTTATTGTTTTGAAGTCTGGATTGAACGTGGCCATGTAGAGCATTGTGAAAGTATGTCCGAAATCTAACCAGCACAACAACAAACGCCAACAACAACCGACCAAACACACATCAGGATTTCTTTCATTTCGGACCAATTCATTTTCTCACAAACAGAAGCTTTGTCTGGAACTTTTTTGCAGTTATTAAACTATATTTGATATGTGTGTGTAAAAACATATTTATAATTGTATTAAACATAGCTTTTTCTTAAAATCTTCCAAATTCTTCCAAGCTGCTAGGGTATTTATTTTTTATTTATTTAATTATTTCACTAATTAATAGATATATATTGGCTGAAATCAACTTTTAAATTGTTAATCCAGGAAAAACTAGGCTTACCCAATAAATATTCCGTATGACTGTTTGCTCTACAGTAAATTCTTACAATCACTGCCACAAACATATTGAATGAATAAAGATGTAATATAGCTTAATCTATATGTCAGCATGGTTTCCCTAGGGATGCACCATCAGTAGGATGTTGATATGTCTGTCCCAATCTTGATCTTTAAAGGCAGATCAAGACCACACATGCTTTAATACATAATGCTTTTAATTCAATTTATAGAAAGTGAAGTGACATTCAGCCAAGTATGGTTACCCATACTCAGAATTTGTGCTCTGCATTTAACCCATCCGAAATGCACACACACAGAGCATTGAACACACACACACACACTGTGAGCACACACCCGGAGCAGTTGGGGGTTCGATGCCTTGCTCAAGGGCACCTAAGTCGTGGTATTGAAGAGAATGGTATTAGAGAATAAAGTGAAACACACCACAGAGACAGACAGACAAAAGTGACTACAAACCTATTTAAGTGCCTTCCTAAACTGTATTTGGGTCATCTAGCATGTTTAATCATCATAGTATGGAAACCTAAGGAGCATTTTGGGGGCATTTTAATTAAAAAATTAGTGGGATGCCTTCCTAGACAACATTTTTGGGAGTCTTATTCTTAAAGCCTAGTTAGTAGGCAACCTAGACAGCATTTATTAATCTAAAACCTAACGAACTACCGATTTAGATCACATTTTATGTCATTAATGTCTCAAAACCTAGTGACCTGTCTACCTAGTGCTCGACGCGCCTATAAATGCTGTCTAGGTAGCCAGCTCACTATGTTTTGAAGCACAGTCGCTGTTCCTGTCCATACAAGATTTATGTTTCCTAACATTTTGTATTGTATGAAAAACCACGTTAAGATAGTTTCCGGCGCGGTATGTATTTGATTAAACCCAGAGTGACTAAGTCATTAGACCCAGCTCTAAGTCATTGTAGAGGTGCACAGGGAGGAGTGTTTTATGTGCTAAGTGCAGGCTGCTAACTGCACATCTATCACAGATATCCGAGCAGCTGTTTTGTGCCCGCGTAACGCAAACGTCTGGATCAAAAACTCACCTCGAAAACAATTTCTTCATCAAAATCCTCAGTCATAGCTCTCCGCCATATGTGTCCATCAGCTGCGCGTGCTGGGATGGTAGTCGATAAGAATTACAGGAGGGATCGCTACAGCTTCTGCTGAATGCGCAGAGACACGCCATGACTTGAACTACAATTCCCATGATTCATAGCGCTTCTTCTTCTGTTATTCGACGACGGTTCGCAGAACGTATCGACATCTACTGGGCTGTTTTCGACCTCCAAAAAGCCCTATATATATATATATATATATATATATATATATATATATATATATATATATATATATATATATATATATATATATATATATATATATATATATATATAAAAAACAATTTGCAAACATTTTGTAATATAACAATACAAACAATTTACAGATAAAATACTAAACTCACAGTGAATAAAAAAAAAAATAAATAAATAAATGGTCATCATCACACAGACATTAAACTGTTAACGGTAAGATTTGGTTACAGTGAATACAGTCGGGTGTGTTAAAATATATAAACTTATAAACTAGAACACTATTTGCTTGTGCCCCAATGTGGAATAATGATTAATTTATTTCTGTTTCAACTTGTAACCATCTCATTTTTTTCTTGCTACAAACAGCATCTATTTTTTATTCACAAGCAGTTGACGGTGCGTTCTAGTGATGTTCGATTCGCACACGAAACGTTCATTTGAATCGGTTCATTTCACAGAATCTGTCATAGAATCGCGCAAGACTGAACTCTGCCCCAAAACCATAATTTGAGAAGGGATATTATTAACTGTTAATGACATACTGTAAATAAAGGTGGAAACGTTGCTGAAAAATATATCAGATTTAATTGTTGTGGTTGTGCAACATGTATTCTTTGTTTGCAAGAAGATCTTTAAATTGAAATTATGGTGTGGGCAACATGGGAGTCCAAACAATGCTGTGTATTCGTATATCACGTCTTGAAGCAACCATTATGCAAGTGACACAATCAAACACATCCACTTTTTTTCTTCATGGCTGAAACGAATAACTGAATCTGTTTGTTGAAAAGATTCCTTAAAACGATCTGTTCAACGAACCGATTCACTGAAGCATCGTCCTTCCCAAGTACGCCTCTTGCGGCGGATCTAGGGAGTTTTTATTGAACTCTTTGACTGGACTTCGCCGTTCCAGCTTTACATAAAAAAGCGATGGCTAAAACCATGGCAAGCATGGGACACGTTCAGACTTATTAGAAATACAAAGATTTTTTGAATACATCGAGTTGTCTCTCCTTTCAGGACGTGCAATGGCTCCCTCCAGAAGAGAAGAGAAGAGCTGGATCTGAAGGAACTGTGCTGAATGCAGCTCATTCATGGAGTAGAGCGAGTCGTTTGGGGATCATGAGTACAGGTTAGTTTCCTGGATGAATAAACATCAGCTACTTCTGTTGAAAGGGCACTCCAGGCAGGGAAGTCGGAAACCTAGGGGTTTTATGGTTAGAATTTGCTATTTTCAACGGTTTCATTAAAATATTTCCAAGTGTTTCAACTTTATAGAAGTAACTTAGCAGCCTCAGTATTCCCATTCTGTGTTAGAGGCTAATATTGTGCTAACGGGACGAACTACTTAAAACAAGCACAACACATTCCTGGATGAAGAAGGTAAGTTAACTAAGGGACGATGTTGTGTTATTTTGTCATGTTTAAAAGCTGAACCCTGAAGGGATATTGTCTTTCCAGCCTTATCCAGGTTTCTATCCCCCAGGCGTATATAATTGAAACCGCACGGAATAACGTTACTTTGATTTGACTTAATTCTTTTGTTTCAACCTTTCTTTATCTGCTTTCCCCAGTCCCTTGGGTTTTTATACACACAAATAACCATTTTGGTTAAAGTTGACTTTTTCCTTTGTTCTCGTCAATCGATATGGACGCTGTTATGGAGGGTTTAACCGAGGAGGAAAACGTGGAAGTGTCCCGTGATTGTCTTTCCACTGCTGTGAGAAACTCTCTCTCTCGGAGGACATCCGCCTGATGATGACTCGGTCTCGCGTGCTGTCGGTGGAGAAGCGGGGACTCCGGGCGAGAGACGGTGCGTGAGCTCGGTTCCTGGATCCGGACTGAAGCACGAGCTCCGGGTCGACGGAGGAGGGCGCCTCCGGGATCAAGTCTTGGATTAGGAAGACCACATTTCCTCAAGAGAGCATCAACAAATCCGACTTGTTGTTGTTTTTCCCGAGAGCGCTGCCTTAGTGAATTCAGCGAAATCAACACAAATGTTTTCTCCTTTTATCGTTAATTGTGGCATATGTAAAAGGAGAGGTCTGAGATCGAAATATCCCACTGTATGATGTGGTCTCATGCACAAAGTTTCTATGATAACTGTAGTTACCTTAAAACTAACAGGATCTGCTTCAAACCATGTAAACATCTTTTTTTAAATAATATTTATAATATGTTTTTTATGGAAGTAACAGTAACAAGAATAGTAGTAACTGCATTTTGTAGGATGTATCCCATGCCTGTTATTAGTTCTGAACATAGCAACATTTCCAGTTTGTGTCTGTAACTCTGTAGTTCATATAGATTACATTTTATAAACTAAGATGGATATACAAAAATGTATGTTTAGAAAACAGCTGTGTCTCTATGATATCTGAGACTTAAGTATGTTTATGAGAACATTTATAAATCAGGCAATATCAAAACCATCCTTCAACTGTAATTTCATCATCTCAACAACATTAACATTGGCTGAGGAGAAACTGAGTTATATATAATTTAGATTGCACTAATCATTTTTATATTTTCTCTTTTACAACTTACACACTTCAAGTAAAAAAAAAATAATAATATGTTTTTTAAAGATCACCAACCTTGCGTTTGTTTGATCCAAAATACAGCAAAAGCAGTAAGATTGTGAAATATTTTTACTATTTGAAATAACTGCTTTTTAAAAATGTATATTACTCCTGCGATCAAAGAAACATTTAATTTTAACACATTTAACATCATTTTTATAACATTATAATACCATGGTATTATAATGTTAAACTAACACTAAAACAATGGGAAAACCCTTAAGATAACATGTAGAAAGAAAAAAAAGCATCTTAAGCGTGCAGATTAACATAAGTGGACTTTGAACGATTAATTGCTACTTTGAATGATTATGTACTTGTGGCATCCGTAAATGTAAACGCGATTAGAAATTCGATTAATTGTACAGCCCTAATAACAACACAAGAAAAACAAAGTGGCTACAACATTTGATACCTGTATGATATGTAAAATACGGAGCTGTCATCTCCTTCAATACAATAAATGGAGCTAATTAGACTTTGTTTTATCCATTCATTCTTAAAGATGAATGCTCTTCAACATCCAAACATAGGTGAATGCCTCAAAATGTTAAACTCACATGCTTTACATGAACTTTTATTTTTGCATGCCTGTAGCCTATTTTTTCTCAAGAATCAGTGCTTTTTATAAGGGCTATAAAGGAAAGGTCTGATATTAGATTTTGTATATTAGAAGCCACTGTTTAGAATGCTCTACTATAATATGCTATTAAGCATTATTGTGAAAGATGGCAAAATCTTGACCTGATAATGACTCATACTGGAGCTATATTTACAGAACCTCACACAGTCTTAATAGCAGAGAATCAGATAAATCAAGTTTCTTTGTGCAGATACTAATGTATGTTTCAGAGCTGCAATTCAGTCTTGCACTCAAGTCATGAGCCATCGTGTTCAGCTGTGTGTATGTGGTATGCAAGTCTATTCATGGAATTC
Organism: Carassius auratus; assembly: GCF_003368295.1. NCBI lineage: Eukaryota > Metazoa > Chordata > Actinopteri > Cypriniformes > Cyprinidae > Carassius > Carassius auratus. Next base: position 17,680,639 of record NC_039246.1, read on the forward strand.
ATGTAGCTCCCTCTCTTTCTTCTCTGTGTGAGTTTATGTAGGAATGAAGAAACCACCAGTTGCCCCCAAACCCAAGCTGGTTCAGTCACAGAAACCCTCACCTCCCCCCATCGCCCCAAAACCAGAGATCCTGCTGCCTTCACCCTCACCCACCGCACACAACAGAGGAAAACCTGCTGTCGCCCCCAAACCATGTTTGCCCAAAGCCCCTCAGAAACCTCTCCAGCCAAGACAAGATCCCTGCAAAACCCAACATCCCCCTGTCTCCAAAAATGGAGGTCCTGCTCTACTATCCTCACACCTGTCACATTACATTATACCACCCAGTACTCAAAGTCATCAGCTAGGTAACAGCAAATCAGATGATTCTAAGGAAGTATGTGGAACAGCAGAGGTAGGTGTTTTCAAAGAGGGGGACATTCCAAAAGAACAGTTGTTTTACAATGACACACTGGAACATGCTTCCCGATCTGAACGGGAACAAATGCATGCTCCAACAGACTCATCCCACGCTTCAACAGAGGCACAGGAAGAACCAAACTCTGCCACACTAGAAAAGGACCAGGCAGGTACACAAAAACAAACATCTGTGCCGATCCTAAAAAACAGTCCTACGGAAAGTCTGCAGGAATGGTCTGCAGACCAGAAACACACTGGGAACTCTATTTTTAGCTCTTGCCCCAGTGGCATTGATAGTGTTCCTGCACCCCCCAGCAAGCCACTCCCCATACCCCATCCACGACGCCCTCGGAGGGCGCTTCTTAGGCAGAATGTTGTGGAAATTGCACCTTTGGACACTCAAGCAGATACACCTACAGAGACTCCTGAACACGTTCAGACAGACACATTACTAGAAAATCCCCAAAACACTTCAAAAAGCTGTCACACCTACACGGACACACCTCTAAATTTATGTTCCCCTAAAGATAATGTGGAAAACACGGACACTGAATCCTCAACCAACACTGATTCTTTGCACAATGTAGACTCTTTTCACAGTGCACATACTGAAGACATGCCTCCTGATCTAGACTCCACCCATTATTCAGTTCCAACAAATGGTGTAACTTTAGCTTCCATGAGCACAGCTGCGGAGGAGGGGTCGCAACCTCCAGCTCCACCACTTCGACAGAAATCCCTTTCACAAATGGTTGATTCCTCATGCAAGGCCTCAACATCAGTAGACAACCTGCTTTTGCATTGCCACCAAGATCTTAAAGAGGTCGAGTGTAAAGATGAGGAGGTCCAAGATGATGATGATGATGATGAAGAAGATTGTGCATATGGAGATTTTGCTCGATACCCAATAACTCAGAGTCTTCCTAAACAGATTAAGCTCAGCTGTGGATCACAAGTGGAAGCTATAACCAAGACGTCTCTGGGCGGGGAGGAAAAGTCACCGAAAGTCATGCCTAAAAAGCCCCAACGAAACAGTCTTCCCGCATCCGCCATGTTGCGAAAGCAAAATACGCCTCCGCTAACGCACACTCCTCCTCCACTTCCTAACTCCAGTCCTCCCATATTTAGAGAACTTCCGGCACCTCCTCAGGAGAAACCTTCATGGCGTGTCGCTCTTCCTAACATCCCTCTCTTCAGTAGAAACCAGTCGGCTCGCAGTAACAGCCAACCACAGGCTGGAGGTCTGGGATCTGTTTTTGTTAAACAGAGGGCAAAGTCGTTTTCCTCTGCAGATCTTCAGAGAGTGGATTCAGGATCCGAATCTTCTGAGCAGTTGGTGCGCTCCGATCAAACGCGCCGTAGCTTGCGGAAACTTCTAGAGCTGCGTGTGTGTGCACGGTTGCTTCCGAAGTTGCTTCGCAGTGGACAATCGCTGGATTGCACTCGTACTGATGCTGAATACGAGGAGCATGAAGCCACGCCCACTAATCAGGTTGGTCCTGGCGATGATGAAGAAGCTCAAGATGACAGTGAGGCAGACTGCGGAGTGGAATACGAGAATGTCCCATTATATGAGGAGATTCCGGAGTACATGAACCTGCCCTGGGTTTATTCAAGCCAGGATGTGGACACAGGCGTGTATGAAATTCAGGAACCATGTGAGGCGAACAGGTGAGTTTGTGCATATATGACATTATTCAAATCACCATCCTGAACTACAGTTGTCTTGTTTAATATGTTTTGATTTGAGGGATGTACTGTGATTGACTGAGGTTACAGATATGGTAACGGCTTTGTAACAATTCAACTATGATTCCTAAATTAAAAACATATAACACATTCCCTTTGAGCAATTTAGGTAAAAATTTGGTATTACAGTATGTTTAATTGCGAAGACATTGAGAAAAGTTTTCTATGATTATGTGTACTTAGTGTTGGGGAAAGTTACTTTTTAAAGCAATGCATTAAAATATCGTTTTATTCCATAAAAAGTAACTCATTGCAATTTTCAGAAAGTAATTATATGTTCCTTTTGAGTTACAATTTCTGTCACCTGGGCTGGGCTTTCTTATTTGTTTTTTAATAACAAAACCCCCCAAAGTGTATAATTGGCAGCTATAAAGGCCCTTTCAAACTTCTGTTTCCGTGCAGCTACATTACAAATAACAAATTTGAGCACAAAAAATTGCGACATAGGAACGGCATCATCATAATCCATCATGTCATTGCGTACTACTGTATCAGTGCCCTTATTTGCACATATTTCATTTGAAGAATAGAAGACATGATATGTGTGCATACACAGTGCTGGTTCATGTTTGGAACACGATATATGGAAAAAGTTCATGAAAACTTTCGACACACTTGATTTGAATTCTCCTCTTTAATTCGACCACATGCACAATATAGCACAGTGATTAGATTATAAGAGTACATTTTTGTGAATAATTCAATTCAAGTTTATTTGTATAGCTACTATATTTAGTAGTAGCTTATCAGTGGTGACTGTCAGTTTATGTACATTTTTCAGAAAAAATTATAAAAGGCGTTAGGGTTAGGGTCAAACAGATGATGAACACTATTACCAGCAATCACACTTGTAGCTAAATGTGGTAGTTCTGTATGTGGTTTCAGGGTTAGCATTAAGGCTGTCACTTTTAGTTCGAAAATCGATTGCACAATCGATCGGACCAACCAAAAAACATTTCGAAAATGAAAATAGGGAATCGTTTTTAACCAAATATGTACACTATTAATGTTAAAATAATTAAACAATTAAAAAATATAGATGTAACAAAACTCACAAACAAGCAGAAAAAGAAAATAAAGAATTCCGAAAGTGCAGTATGCCTTGCGAAAGCTAGACAGAAAATACCAGCAATTTTACGCGCCAGACCCAGTGACGTCGAAAGCGTCCTCTTATGCTGCGTTCACACCAAACGAATAGAGCATCTGGCACGAATGATTTCAATGTTAAGTCAATGTAAAGACGCATTTACGCCTCATTCACCTCATACGCCTCATTCCCGCATCTAGTTACAGGAAATTCTGAGTTATGAAAAGGACCATTGCAAGCTGACAGTGACTGGCTTTTGTGGTGGAAAATTGGCAGTAATACCCTGTAATGATAAAATCTCCATATTCATCTGGAAGAAGGAGGCGGGAACCGGCGCACAATCAAAATGAAACTTTAATAATCACAAATAAACACAAAACAGCGCACCAGCCCCTCACGGACGACTGGTGCGCATAAATAAAAAGCAAAACATAAAATAATGGCCCAGGCCTAGTCCTCTCTCATCCTTCACGGTCGTCGCTCCAGTTTTATATCCTTCAATCTCCTACGTGGGACTCGAGACAGGTGGTGGGTAGCAGGTGTAGCTCATCTCCAATCACTACACCTGGCCTCACTCCTTGTTCCCACGTCTCTTGGCCCCACCCCAATCGTCACATACCCCCACCTTGCGCAGCTGTACCTGTGTGTCCCTGGGACATCAGTGCGGTCGGAGTGCATCTTCGTTTTGAACAGTTGTTTGAAATGGATTGAATCATTATTTAAAATAATCTTGGAGATTTATGAATTGCCTAAATCAGCCTGCAGTGTTCTTTTTCATTTGTTATGGCAGCCGTCCCCTCTGCATATATATTTTTTTCGAGAATGTTGCACTCCTGTGGTGGTTTGTTGTTCTGCACGAAACTTCATGCCAATAAATAAGAAATATTGCTGACTTGTGCGTTTCCAGCGCTCTCTTTACCTTCGTCCGTTGTTTGACGTTGAAAAAGGAAAAGTCTTTTTTTGTTTTTTTACAATCGATTCTATGAACACTTATGTCTTAAAAATTGAAAATGATTCTTTCACAAAAGTGACAGCCCTAGTTAGCATCATCTGGGGTCCTCTGAGGTTGGCATCATCTCTTCTCAGGTGTTCTGGATCCAGACTGGAGCTTCTGTAAATTGGCAAAATAGAGATCTCATTAGCGTAGCTGCTTTTCCAACAAAGTAAAATTAATTAGTTTAACCAAGCTAAAGATTAATAATGTGCATTTGATCAGATATAACTGAAGTCCAACATTATGAGATGCATTATTTGAATGCTTGGCGAAAGATATGTGTTTTAATCTAGATTTAAAGAGAGAGAGTGTGTCTGAACCCTGAACATTATCAGGAAGGCTATTCCAGAGTTTGGGAGCCAAATGCGAAAAAGCTCTACCTCCTTTAGTGGACTTTGCTATTGTAGGAACTACCAAAAGTCCAGTGTTTTGTGACCTTAGGGAGCATGATGGATTGTAGCTTGGTATAAGGCTATTTATAATATTTTGTAACTGATACGGAACTTACGGATTAATACCAAAGACTATCAAATACCCAAGACGTGTCACTCGTATGGTTTTGAATGGAAAAAATGAAATGCTCAATATGGACACTCAATTGCAGGAAGCCCAGTCTTCTGAATGAAAGAGTCAGTCGCTAATCAGTAAAGTCCATGCGTGACTGCACGTGCAGACTGATCTAGCCTGAAAAAAAAAAAACACTTTTTATAATGCTTTTTGAGCAAAAGAATCTACATTTATGACATTGTTGCTGAAAGACATTTCAAAGATGGCCACCGATTCACATGACTTGCATTAAAGGGACTTTGATAATACTGAGAAAAGTGCAAAAAACTGATGACATAGATACAGCCGAAATGGCTTCTAAAAAAGATACAACTATCACTATTACCTTAATAACAGACATAACTACACTACTGTTCTGAAAAAAGGCCACCTCGGTTAAGACTTGATAGATCAACAAGCTATATTTTCTAATCAGGCAGTCAGTAGAATACCTAAAAACATTTTCACACAGGTCCAAGTCATGTCTGTAAATTACAATATATAGTCACATCTTTCCTGATTGAATGCCTGCGCAACATTAACCTGGTCTCAACAACAACAGTTACTATAAAGATAACAATAATGATAAGTATATGAACGTCCACTGATGGATAATATTTTTTTTATCAACGTGTGTTGCAATTATGTCATCTGCTGCTTTAAATGCTTGAGCTCTTTACAACCTGGTGGATTCTGATGGACTGTGAATGTTTTTATTATTCATCAGCTGGAGAAACGTGATTGCTGCAAGTGATTACAACAGTATTATTCCTCTGTGTCATTATAGTTGTGGTGGGGACTTCCCTGTTCTCATGGAATTATGACTGTAATTAAATCTTTAAACAAAGTCATTGTTAAACGGTGTTGTCTATGCTGTGAATGGCTTGTTTAACCCCAAAACTATAGAACCTGGATCCCATTTTAATATTTTATATATATTAATGTGCGCCATATTGGTTTGATCTGTGTGATCATGGAAGTGTGTGCGAGGGTTACAGTACTCTTTTAGTCCAGGTTGGGCCACTTTCCTGTGGGTTATTTTCAGTGGCCAGAGCAGGAAATGTCTGTAGAGAAGAGAGCTGAGCCACTGGAAAAATAACCTTACCCTCTCTCTCATTCTCCCACACTCTTTCTCTCACACTCTCTCATTCTCTGAATTTTTTAAACTGAAATCTTCTGGCTCACAGTCATGCTTTATATTTACAGCATTTGCAACACAGTAGCAAAAATCAAGTCATATCAGCAAACCATGAATCATCTCATTCTGATTGCAAAATATCCCAACCGCTGACTGTATTACTGACATCATTAGAAAACATCAATGCCCACAGCTACTTTTTCTCAGCAGTAAGTGTTTTTATAAAAGTTTTGCTTTAGTTTAGTAGAGAAAGTCATGCGTAAGCATGGTTAATTTTATGTCTACAAAACTAATTTCAAGCCTGTAGATCAAAAAGAATCGAGAGATCATAAATTTAGAAGCATTAATTCCAAACATTTGACTTCGAGTGTGTTTACTGTGATGACTCTGGACTTTGTAAACACATTCTTGACCTTTATCACACATCAACTTGTCAGGGGTCTCAGTGACGGTGAAAACTTACAGGATTTTGCTGAATTCGCAATTGCATTCCAGATGCATGGGACATTGAATCAAGTTTGTGGTCGTGTGTTTAGAGTTGTCAGCAAGATGTTACCAACAAATATTTTATAGTCATGTGGGCAGCAGCTCTTGATCCCAGTAATAATACATTATCATCTTTGATCTCTCAGTTACACAATGCAGTAAACGCTGTTTTATACTGTTTTACCATGCAACAATGCAAATATCTGTTTCTTTCTTTCCTGACTTCTTATTTGTTTAAACTGCAGACATCTTCAAAATCTTATGTTTAAACTTACTCTGAAATGTATTTCTGTAGGAAGTGCATCTAAAAGTAGTTTTGCATTCTGAAAAAAATTTAAGTTAAACTTTCTTTAACTGTGGGACTTAAATTGATTTGGCACTCATTTAATGGGAGTCATGCTGAAGCACTTTGAGTGAAACATGCATCTAAGTACATACTAAACCATATTTTGGGGACAGATTTGTACCCAGAAGTGAGCTAAACCTGACAAAATCTCCCAAAACCTTGGGGGATATTTTTTGTAAAAACATGGGTTAGGGTTTTGTGATCGTACTTATAACTAGCCATACGATACTGTTCAAAAAGGCATAAATATTTTCACGAACAAACCAAAACAAAAATGGTTTTAAGCTTATTTATCTTTTGCTGTAGTGTTTCAATAGGGAATATCAGTTTACATTTCCAAACATTCCTTTTGCCATTAATTGTCCAATGAGATAGGGGTGGACAATACATGTATTCATAAATAACCTTTAAGGTACGGACATCTCGGTTTGGTGCATGAGGCCTTACAACAAATGCAGGCAATTCCCCTCCAATTCAGAAGGGGGTGCCCACAGCGATGTAATGCTGTTAGATAACCAGCCGCCAACAGAAGAACAGTAAATGCTGTGAGTTGTGCACTTGAAAACAAAGACAATAGACAGTGACCATGTGCTGACTCTAAATGCATCTCTCACAAACAGAAAAAGGAGTTTACGTTAAAGGCTTGTACACTCACAATAAAAACAAAATTTTGTGCTCTTGTAAAATAAAGAATCAAATAGGATGTCGCTTTCTCCCATTTTAATTTCCTTTCATTGAACAAATTAAGCGCGTCACAAAAATGAACTGAACCTCAGCATATATAGGCTACGTTATTTGTCGAACTGCCCCCTCCCCCTTGTTTCCCCCTTGTAAATCAAATATATTTCAAGAATTCATTCCTTGTATGTATATATGTACTGCAGATTTTATAAATATAATAGGGTTGGGCCAATAGACGATGCCATTGTCCATCGCCGATGGCTGACAGACTTCGCAACGTTAACCCCCCCCCACCCCCAACACTCCCTCTACTGCAATATATGCTCCATCCCAGTTTTGTGTTTGGAAAGGAAATAAAGGGTACTTCGGAAACCCTAAAGGGAATAAATAGCCTACAAGATGGCGGGATAAAAAAAAAAAAAAGATTTTTTGGCAATTATATCGTTGGGTAATTATAGGCAACTGTATATATATTGCAAGCATCAGGGAGCCGCTACTGAAACTGCTTTTGATTGTGTGCTCTCATTTTACTTTCTTTTTTACTTTTGAGATCACAAGGACTATATAGGGAGCAGCATTACTTGCCACACATTTGACAAGATTAGATATTTGTCATTGGTGCTCAGGATCTGCAAATCATTCGCCATCATCTTATCAGACATTTCTCCTTATTCTTTGTTAAATTTGTACTATTGTCTATTCAAAGGTGGATCTAATAATGTTTTTGGTAAGCATTTCTCTGCGAGCTTGTGAAAAAATTACCCGCTCCGATTTCGATCCACCTTGGCGCATTGTAAGGCGATTTTATAATATCACCGCCTCTTAATCTGCATGTTTCCACGCACGACGCCACCATTGTCATTTTGCTAATGACAACGGTGTTCCAGTTCTAACACCATGGCGAAATGTTTTGAGCAAATCATGCTAACTGTTCTGTTGTTAGCTGTAAAGACAAGCACAGAACACTAAAGCCCCTTTCACACTGCACCTTGGACCCAGAAAATTGCCGGAACATTGCTGGGTCACCTTCTGTGTGAACCCAAACACGTCCTGGGACTGATTCCGGGATCAATCCCCAGTTGGGTACTTAGTAACATTGCTGGTTCAGTCCCGGAACGAGCTCTGTGTGAACAAAAGCAAGAACAAAATCAATGTGTGGGAAACCCTGGTACACTTGCACAGAGTTTTTCAGGTAGCTTTCTAGGTAGGTTTCTTCAATTGTCTAGGAGACATTACACTACTGCAAAAAATATAAATAATTGTCTTGAAATCTTTTTTTACATATTAATGGCCCAAGACTTTTGCACAGGACTGTATATAAAAACAATAGAAGTCTGTGCAGTGTCCCGGTTGACCTTGCACACTCTACAAATTTTCAAAATCTTAAAGATTCCTCTGATCCTTGACCAAAATCTGTAGTCTTTGAATGGTAGTTTGACATGATCTTTGATTAAATTCTGCCAATGTCAGATGTTTTGAGGCACAGTCCTTCATTATTACTTATCCTATGATGACCATCAAATCAGAATCCATTTAGAGCACAAAACTTGATGGTGCAATTGGTGTGAAAACAGCAAATCACTACTTGCACCACTTGTTTCCCTTTTTCTTTATAATTAATGCATTTTCTTTCAATGAGGTAGATTCCAGCTTCTGAATTTGAGTGCCATTAATAGATAGATAGGTCATATTTTTAATAACTTTCACACTAATTGTCCAGGCATGACAGAAACTCCAAACTCCTGCCTGTGCATCTCAGTGTGTGAGAGAGGTTGTGCACTTGAGAGCTTGTGTGTGTGTGTCTCTTTGCAGAGTGAGTTTATATAAGCTGTAAACAAGTGCAGCTCTGTCCTGCTGCAGGAGAAAGAATGAGAGCGAGGGGAACCAGAAAGAGGGCAGAGAGTGTGTGAATGCATGAGTGTTTGTGAGAGTTTGCTTGTGCTATCTGGTTCTGGATGCTAAAGGAACCGTTCACCCATAATTGAAACTCGCTTTTCTCACCTCGAATGTCACTCCAAATGTATGACATAATATCTGATGTGGAGCAAAAAAGCAGAAATTTAGGAGATTGTCCATGTTGCACTTTTCCATACAATGAATGGAAATAAATAGGGTAAAGTTTAAAATTTAAAATATTTTGAAATATCTAACTATATTTTTTATTGTATGTATTATTATTTTTGCACATATTTGTGAGCCAGTTACCATCTATCAGTAACAAACGTTTGATTGCTTTTACTTTGGACTTTCTGTTTGATGACAGATGTTCTGTGAGTGGTGATCTGTCAGAGGATGGAATGAGCTCCAATGAGGAAGATGGCAACAGTTCGGACTCCAGCAAAGAAGACTTGAGCCAATCAATAGACAAAGAGGTACTACACCTTTACACAGACAGACATAAGTAAGTCACAGCAAACCGGTTTGTCATTTTTGGCATGCCGGGTTCAGCACAAGATAAGCTCTGACAACATCTCTGATTGTTTCTTCCATTACCACAGGAAATAATTTCAACTCATCTCTTAGTTAGAGTAAACAGTAAACACACACACACTAAAAAAGAATTGTTTACAATAATCCACATACAATGGAAGTTTATGAGACAGTACATTGCACTGGGATAAACACTGAAATACATACACAGTGTTTTGAAAGTATGAATATTATGCCTCAGATTATTGTGATAAATTTGCATACTGGCCTCAGCAAAGTTGACGAACTTTGTTGAATAACTCATTTTTAAGTTACTTTAATTTTAGCATGGTTTAACCGTTGCAAAGTAAAAGAAAAATGCAAGCAAATACAGGTCCTTCTCAAAAAATTAGCATATTGTGATTTATTTTCCATAATGTAATGCTAAAAATTTTACTTTCATATATTTTAGATTCATTGCACACCAACTGAAATATTTCAGGTCTTTTATTGTTTTAATACTGATGATTTTGGCATACAGCTCATGAAAACCAAAAATTCCTATCTAAAAAAATTAGCATATTTCATCCGACCAATAAAAGAAAAGTGTTTTTAATACTAAAAAAGTCAACCTTCAAATAATTATGTTCAGTTATGCACTCAATACTTGGTCGGGAATCCTTTTGCAGAAATGACTGCTTCAGTGCGGCGTGGCATGGAGGCAATCAGCCTGTGGCACTGCTGAGGTGTTATGGAGACCCAGGATGCTTCGATAGAGGCCTTAAGCTCATCCAGAGTGTTGGGTATTGCGTCTCTCGACTTCCTCTTCACAATATCCCACAGATTCTCTTTGGGGTTCAGGTCAGGAGAGTTGGCAGGCCAATTGAGCACAGTAATACCATGGTCATTAAACCATTTACCAGTGGTTTTGGCACTGTGAGCAGGTGCCAGTTTGTGCTGAAAAACGAAATCTTCATCTCCATAAAGCTTTTCAGCAGATGGAAGCATGAAGTGCTCCAAAAACTCCTGATAGCTAGCTTTATTGCCCCTGCCCTTGATAAAACACAGTGGACCAACACCAGCAGCTGACATGGCACCCCAGACCATCACTGACTGTGGGTACTTGACACTGGACTTCAGGCATTTTTGGCATTTCCTTCTCCCCAGTCTTCCTCCAGACTCTGGCACCTTGATTTCCAAATGACATGCAAAATTAGCTTTCATTGAAAAAAGTACTTTGGACCACTGAGCAACAGTCCAGTGCTGCTTCTCTGTAGCCCAGGTCAGGTGCTTCTGCCACTGTTTCTGGTTCAAAAGTGGCTTGACCTGGGGAATGCGGCACCTGTAGCCCATTTCCTGCACACGCCTGTGCACGGTGGCTCTGGGTAATTCTACTCCAGACTCAGTCCACAATCTTCCTCAGGGTCTGGTCACCTCTTCTCGTTGTGCAGCGTTTTTTGCCACACTTTTTCCTTCCTACAGACTTCCCACTGAGGTGCCTTGATACAGCACTCTGGGAACAGCCAATTCATTCAGAAATTTCTTTCTGTGTCTTACCCTCTCGCTTGAGGGTGTCAATGATGGCTTTCTGTACAGCAGTCTTACCCATGTTTGCGGTTTTGTGTAATGAACTAGGCTTGGAGTTTTTAAAAGCCTCAGGAATCTTTTCCAGGTGTTTAGAGTTAATTAGTTGATTCAGATGATTAGGTTAATAGCTCTTTTAGAGAACCTTTTCATGATATGCTAATTTTTTGAGATAGGAATTTTGGGTTTTCATGAGCTGTATGCCAAAATCATCAGTATTAAAACAATAAAAGACCTGAAATATTTCAGTTGGTGTGCAATGAATCTAAAATATATGAAATTTTAATTTTTATCATTACATTATGGAAAATAATGAACTTTTATCACAATATGCTAATTTTTTGAGAAGGACCTGCATACATTGGCATGACACATACTGTCGATAAAGCTTAACAGTCCTTTTACAACTTCCATCTTCATACTGGCCAGCTGCTGATTTAACAAAGACCATGTTGGCGGGAAAACATATTTGCCAAAAATATGTCAAATCCCCCAAATTAAATTCCGTCCTACGTTTTTTACTTCTGAATATTGTGTTTTCACTTAGAAGTTATTTATTGAATTTCAAAGAACTGTTCTTCCAAAAGTGAAAATTCCAATCTCAGAACAAAAGACTGAAATGAAATGACAACACAAATGAAGATATTTTTAATGAAACCTGAGAAATTGCTATCCCTCCATTGTAAGCCATGTTCACAAAAAATTAAAGTTTAAAAAATTGAGTAATTTGCCATGATTTTACGACGTAAAGATTTAATGTAGGCTTTTATTCACATTGATTGACACACATTCACAGAGCACATCAATTAAGGCAATGGAAGCTCCAGTGCAAACATGTTTTGTTTGAGTCCTTAACCATCTTCAGGAATCAGCTAAAAACACATATCTTCCATCTTTATTTGACCATTTAACTCTAGCACTCTCTATTCTAATTCTATTCTTTTAAAAAAATGAACACTAGCTTCTCTTTTCTTTTTGTATTCTATCTCTGTTTTCATTTTATATGCGACCCTGGACCACAAAACCATTCATAAGGGTACATTTTTATTTATTTATAATAAAATAATATTTGGCTGGGATACTATTTGAAAATCTGGAATCTGAGGGTGAAAAAAAAAATCAAAATATTGAGAAAATTCCCTTTAAAGTTGATCAAATTAAGTTCTTAGCAAAGCATATTACTAGTCAAAAATTTATTTTTGATATATTTACAGCAGGAAATTTACAAAATATCTTCATGGAACATGACCTTTACTTAATATCCTAATGATTTTTGGCATAAAAGAAAAATTGATAATTGTTAATTGATAATTAACAAGTATGGTTGAGCTTTCATTTACCATATTTGATGAGTGAATATGTGCAGTGATCAGTGTTTTTAACTGAATAAAAGCCTAAATGAAATCTGTTCATCATTTAAAGTGATTTGGATTAAACCACTTAATTCATGTGGATTACTTTTTCAATTTCTTTATGAACTTTTTGAAGCATTAATGTTTTGGCCTTTTAAAGAAGGGATAGAAATAACTCGGGTTTAATTAAAAATGTTTTGTGTCTCGAAGATGAACAAAAGTCTTACAGGTTTGGTATGATGTGAAGATAAGTAAACACCTTTTTGGTGAACTATCTCTTTAAATGCATCAAGAATGTTGTTATTCATCTTGTAATTAAGAGAAAAACTTTAGAAGTAGGAACTCCAATCACTTGTGAATGAATCAGATTTGGGAAGGTGTGTCCAACAGACTTTCTGTCTCGAGGTAATCCAGAGAGACCCCCAGACACACCCCAATCTGAGCAACATGGGGTGCTTAGGTCAAACTTTGGCCTTGTATTTATACAGACCATGATCCAAATAAAGCCTGCAGCCTCTCACCAGCCCATAACAACACACACACACACACACACTAGAGCTCACATGGAGCACTGCATTTGTTTTGCTATGAGGCTGTATGCTGTTGGTAATAATGGTTGGATGTAGCAACTGTGTACGGTAAATTGACGGCACTTAAAATCATATAACAGATTCTAAAATGGTCTTCTATTATAATAGCATTTTAACATGTTTGTCTTTAGGAGGTAGAGAGGGCAAAGAGGAACAAGGTGGTCCACATCGCAACAGAGATCAAGAGCTCAGAGAAAGTGTATGTACAAAAACAAAAAGTATTTAATGTATATTCATATTTAATAGTTCATATGAACACATTTAGGGGGAATCATTTCATTGAGTTATATTTTGGTTATGTGTTTGTGTCTTTGTAGGTTTGTGGACGTTCTGAAGTTACTTCACATCGTAAGTCATCACTATTTTCACTGGACTTGTTTGGGTTCAGTCATCTGTTTGTGTTTTATTAATTTCACATGAATGTGTTCTGGAATAGTGTTTGATTTTCACAGTCACAGTAGGACTGTTTATTTATGGATTTTAATGAGCAGCTGTATGCTCTGCGCAAGGGTATTATCAGGATGAAGGATGTGTGATTACATGAATTTAAAACCATCCAATGGTGTTGAAATTTTCCAGGTTGAACTCAAGTTCAGCTGTCAACAGCATTTGATGCATAATATTGATTGCCACAAAATAATATTCAGACTCGTCTCTGATATTTTTGAAAAAGAAAAAGGACTAATGAGTGGAATACAAAGGAAGTCTATAGGGCCAGGTAAATGTTACGTTATTTGAGACTAAGTTATCATTACTATAAACACATCACTCACCAAACTTCAAGTCTGATAGTAGTTTTCAGAAAAGTATTATTGAATGCAGGCAGTTTGCATGCTAAAATTAGACTGTTAGCATCCTAAAGCACAGAATATTGTCAACTCGCTAAACCCTCTCCAAGCAACAATGTTATTATAGTCTTTATTATAATATTGAATAAATTTGTATTTGTATATTTTAAGTTTTCACTTTAGTTTAGGTTTTAGTAGTTTTATGTGTAAGTTTTATAACATGTATGTTTTTAATTTCTGTTTAACTTTGATTTTTTTCCCCGTTATCTCAATGTTAGTTTTAGCAAATTTGGTATTTAACTATTATTAAGGCCAACATTTCAAAACTTTTGTTAAAAAGTTTTTTATATAATATTTATATTGTATTTTAGCTTTATCAAAAATATCAAACTATTTTTCTTACATTATTTTCAATTTTCGAAGCATTTTTGACTATGATTAAAAATTTGACAGGAAGTGGAGATGGGGGTGGGGGGCAGGATCGGGAAAGGTCCTGACTCGAGCCGGGATTCGAACTCGGGACTCTCATAGTGCAACATCACTGTATGTCAGCCAGCTGCCCACAAGGCTATCGGCGCTGACATTAGTTTTATTTTTAGTTAACAATAACAACAACGCCAAGACATTGTGATTTTTTACTTATTTATCTAATTTAAAGCCCCATTTCTAAGAAAAATACAAATCTAGATACATTCCATTCAACTTCACTAGATAACTAGTTAGCTAAGTAGTGCTGCATCCTGATCCATCCCAATTCAGAGAGATGCAAAGAATTAGAAAGTCAGGAAAAAAAAAGTGAAAATAGACAGGAAAGAGACAACAGAGGAAAGACAAGAGGAAGAGCTTGTCCAGAGAGACTGTGGTAGAGGAATAAGAGATCAGCGGACAGAGAGAGTTTCGGAAAGAAATTACACCCACCCTCCCTTTAACCCACTTGTCTGGCCGTGACCCCGAACAGCTGTCCTAAAGACGTGTGTGTGAGAGAAAATGTTCTCTCTTCTTCCTGTTAAAGCTGTAGAAGGACTGGGCTGTCAGTTTATGCGCTTCAGTTTGTTTGTTTTTACCCTGATTGTGTTTGGAAATGTTTAATTGAGCGCTGTTAATTGTACCTTTTAATTTATTTCGAAAACTGGCACTGTTTGTGCTTATATTGAAGTTTAAGTGCTAGTAAATGAAGTCACGGTTTGTATTTATGGATGTTTTTTTGCTATTACTCTTCTTGTCTAGCTGTCTCTGTTTTGTTGGCAGTGGCTAACATCTTCATTTCTGTGTCAGGATTTCCGGGATGCAGTTGCTAAAGCAACTCGTGCGAGTGGGAAGCCGCCGGTTGAGGAGAAAGTGTTGAATCAGATATTATACTATCTGCCCCAACTCTACGAACTCAATAAAGACCTACTGAAAGAGCTGGAGGAGAGAGTGGCCCACTGGTAACACACATAAACATTTTTAGTGATAAATGTGTTGCAAACTAATTTCATTTAATTTTTGAGTAGTACAGGTGCATCTCAAAAATTACAATGTCATGGAAAAGTTAATTTATTTCAGTAATTCAATTCAAATTGAGACATGGCTGTTCACAGAGTGCTGTATCCAAGCATGTTAACAGAAAGTTGAGTGCAAGGAAAAAGTGTGGAAGAAAAAGATGCACAACCAACATAGAGAACCAAAGCCTTATGAGGATTGTCAAGCAAAATTGATTCAAGAATTTGAGTGAACTTCACAAGAACTGAGGACTTGGGGTCAATGCATCAAGAGCCACCACACACAGACGTGTCAAGGAATTTGCTGAACCACAGACAACGTCAGAGCTGTCTTACCTGAGCTAAGGAGGAGAAGAACTGGATTGAAGTCCTCTTTTCAGATGAGAGCAAGTTTTGTATTTCATTTGGAAACCAAGGTCCTTGAGTCTGGAGGGTGCAACATTGTGGTGCAATGTCATCTGCTGGTGTTGGTCCATTGTGTTTTTGAAAACTAAAGTCACTGCACCCGTTTACCAAGAAATTTTGGAGGAGAGGAAAATAAGAAACAAGAGATCAAACAATTCAGATGAGCTGAAGGCCACTGTCAAAGAAACCTGGGCTTCTATTCCACCTCAGCAGTGCCACAAACTGATCACCTCCATGCCATGCCGAACTGAGGCAGTAATTAAAGCAAAAGGAGCCCCTAACAAGTATTGAGTACATGTACTGTAAATGAACATACTTTCCAGAAGGCCAACATTAGAGTAAAAATGTTTTTTTTTTTTTTTTTTTTATTGGTCTTATGAAGTTTTCTAATTTGTTGAGAGAGTGAATTGGTGGGTTTTTTTTTTTTTAAATGTGAGCCAAATCATCACAATTAAAATAACCAAAGACTTAAACTACTTGAACCTGTGTGCATTGAATTTATTTATTACATAAAGAGTTTCACAGTTTGAGTTGAATTACTGAAATAAATTAACTTTTCCATGACATTCTAATTTATTAAGATGCACCTGTATGTATGTTTTGTGGATAGCAGTAGAGAGAGTTCAAAAAAGGGTGCAAAAGAATGGGTGTATTTAGAATTTGAATGGTGTTTATTGATCTTTTTAAGAAGTCTAAATAATAAATAAAAAAATCCTAATCCTAAATTTTGTTTCTGGGCATCTCTCTGACTACTGCAGGTCTGATCATCAGAGATTGGCTGATATCTTTGTTCAGAAAGGTCCGTATCTGAAGATGTACTCTACCTACATACGAGAGTTTGACCGTAATGTGGCTCTGCTGGATGAACAATGTCGCAAAAATCCGCCTTTTGCTAGCGTTGTGCGTCAGTTTGAGGTAGGAGTTTGTGCATGTCCATCTTTATTGGAATAAATATCGTTATAATGATGTTAAAAATACACTCTCCCAATGATGAAAAGAGATTAATAACATGTGAATTAAATAAATATTCGAATCACTTATAAATCATGCTATAAAAGCATATGTTTGTGTGTGAGACACCAGTGTTTCCACAAACTTACACTATATGTGTTGCATAGTACTTCCCACAGGGAAAATATATACAATACATACTGAAAACATCAGACAGTCTTACTGAAAATGCAAATTCATTATCTGTCAGCAGAAGGTACTTTTGAAGCAGCAGAAATAACAGTTTTCCTGCTAACGGCTGTAAACAAAGCAGTGCTGTGCTCATGAACAGACAATACAGAAAGATGGAATGAAAATGTATTATTATTAAAGTTATTATCATTAATAATAATAATAATAATTATAGAAATAAACCAGAAAAGAAGCTTTCTCCAATCATATTGTATTTAGTAGATCAAAAAATATTTCTGATATTTAAATTTACTTTTGAAGTGATCTCAAATTACAACATACAAGTTGTATAACATACTACATAACATATTTTGCATAACATACTATTACACTTATTAATCAATGCTGAGTGGTCTTTTGGGGCAGCTGTGCCCTAATGGTTAGAGAGTTGGAATTGTAACCCAAAGGTTGCAGGTTTGAGTCTCGGTGCTGGCAGGAGTTGTAGGTGGGAGGGAGTGAATGAACAGTGCTCTCTTCCACCCTCAATACCCCTGGCTGAAGTGTCCTTGAGCAAGGCACTGAACCCCTAGTTGCTCCCCGGGTGCTGGATATATAGCTGCCAACTGCTCCGGGTGTGTGTTCACTTCTCACTGCTGTGTGTGCGCGCACTTGGATGGGTTAAGTCTAGAGTACCCATTCCGAGTATGGGCTACCATACTTGGCAAATTTCACTTCACTTCACTTTTGATAAAGGGGATATGTGTACTTCTTAAAACAGGGAAACCTGTTTGAAAACAGTAATTTACTGAGTTTCCATTGCCATTATTGCAAATTGAAATTGCGCAATGAAAATGCACCCAATGGAAAATGTACTTTTTGTAAAAACTCCTATATATATATATATATATATATATATATATATATATATATATATATATATATATATATATATATATATATATATATATATATATCGCTAATAAAGGGTTTTTATGCTCCAATTAGTTGGTTTTAAAGGCAAATAGAAAAAGGAAAATTTCACAAAACTGCATTGAAAACAGTGTTTGTTTTTTCGCATTTACAGGTCACCTAGTGAAGTGGTTCTCGACCACATTCCTGGAGGACCCCAAACACTTCTCATTTAGCATGTCTCCTATGTCTGACACACCCATTTCAAGTCTGTGAGTCTCTAGTAATAAACAGATAACTCAGTGTATTTGATTAAGGCAAAATATGCATTGATGGGGGTCCTCCAGGAATGTGGTTGAGAACCACTGACCTAGTGTGTCACATTATTTTTTATAATGTACTATATCCTCCAAAAACACCTCATACGAGGCCGCTGTCAAGTATAAGGGGCTCTACTTGCCATATTATACTATTACCCTGAGCAATCAATGTTCAGTGGTCTTTTGTTAATAGGGAAACCTGTTTGAAAACAGTAATTTACTGCGTTTCCGTTATCATTATTGCAAACTGAAAATGAAAATGCGCCCAATGAGAAATAACCTATAACCTCCAAAAAAACACCTTATATTGTACCGCTATACAGCTCTTAAGTATAAGGGGCTCTCCTTGCCATTAATGCTTTAATAAACCCTATTTTCACTGCACACGTCTGTGGTGCTTTACAGCTCAGATGCAACCACTCCAGCCACTGCAGTATGCACTTTATACATAAACCTACCATATGACTTATCACGAGAGGGAAAAAAAATGTGTTTTAATCGCATAACATTGGTTAATGGGAACACTTTCACTTCGCAATAGTTTATTCTTTATTTATAAAATACGATAATGCGCTAATCTTTAATGGAAACAAGGCCAATGTTTTTTTGGGGGGGTTTTTTGGTAGTTTTTTCCATTTGGTAATGCTTCACTTTTAATATTTCACTTTTTTTTATTCTTAGATGAGTCCACGCTGTGCTAATCTTGCTTTGAAGCATTACCTGCTGAAACCGGTGCAGCGGATACCTCAATACCAGCTCCTGCTCACAGGTACACACACACCATCAGATGAGTACACACTGCAATCAACAGTAGAACAAGAGGATAGCAGGCCCATCACAGGAAGCCAAACACAGCAGATACTTCATTTGTTTTAGCTAGTGGACTTTTTGAGTTTTGGCTAAATTCTCATCTGAAACAGGCCTTTTAACTGTTCCATTAACCCGTTTAAGATTGATGGGTGATAGGGCTTTTTCTTCATTAGCTCCAAAACTGTGGAATTCTTTACTTATTGAGATAAGGCAGGCTCAAAATCAGCATTTTTAAATCTCACCTTAAAACAATTTTTTTAGGGTAGCTTTTAATGAAACAATTGTATTATTTGTTTTTAAAATAGTTTTATTTGTTGTTGTTGTTTTGATTTGTATTTCTTTGTATTCCATATTTTTGCTTGTAGTATTATTTTATTCAGTGTATCATTCAGACAAGCGTCTGGGTGCAGGTTAAGAGTTTAAACATGAAGCAATTTAATGAATACAATAAATCTCTGTAACCACCAATTTTGAATCTTCCAAGTACTTTTCATGTCTCTCTCAGATTATTTGAAGAACCTTCCTGAGGATTCATCTGACTATAAAGACACACAAAGTAAGAAATAATACACACACGAGCAGGGACTCGTATTATGCAGCTAAGATGCCACTTTTAGTAAATGACCAAGGCCTAGTAAATAAATAAAATTACCTGGTAAAATTCACATCAACTAGCAATTACAGCTATGGCCATTATCTTAGACCAGCTTCATATTTTTAAACCTCATTCATCAAAGTCATAAATGCTGGTCAGGTATTCCTAATGTTATTGATCATTGGCATTCAACAATTTTTTTTAATGTTTATTGTACTACTGTTTGTTTGGTTTACCCAGCTGCTCTCAGTGTGGTGAAAGAAGTGGCGAACCACGCGAACGACATCATGAAGCAAGGGGTAACACAACAAACCACCATTAAGACCTCATAAATATGAATGACTTTGTCTTATAACACGCATCTCACTTTTGCTAGGATAACTTTCAGAAGCTGATGCAGGTTCAGTACAGTCTGAACGGTCACCATGAAATCGTCCAGCCTGGCAGGGTAAGAAACTTAAAACGGATTCATCATGTCTCTGTGTTGCTAATCTAACAAGCTCTTGTTGCACACGCAGGTTTTCTTAAAGGAGGGCACTCTGATGAAACTCTCCAGGAAAGTTATGCAGCCCAGAATGTTCTTCCTGGTAAGAAACTACGGTCAAATATGTTGATATTTAAATGATGATAAAATGTTTCTTATAAAATTTAAAGTGTTCTTTTAGTATACTGTTATAGTGTTTATTAATATAAAAAAAAAACAATTATATTTTCTCTGTGTTTTTGTAATTTTTATTATTATTTTATTTATTTTAAATACTGATATTTAGGTTTCATGTATTTTAGTTTTTATTTCAAGTTAGTGCAACAACTTTAACTTATCTGAATTAGTTGCCAAAGCAACATTTCTATTTTTCATCATTCATTTAGCTTTAGAGCTTTTCATCTTTGTTCGGGTCTTATTATCTCTGTTTATTTATTTTTATATACTTATATAATATAAATAATTTCACAGTCTATGGAGTGAACCTGATTTACGTTTCACTACATTGTTATATGTATGTCTGTATAAATGTGTACGTGACAAAATAATTTTGCATCTTAATATTTAAAAAAATATTTTTCAGTTAACAAATATTTTGAAGATTTTAATTTTAATCAATGATAATAATCCAGAAAATGTATATTTTCAACCGACTGAATCATATTTGAGGCAGTAAAACTAAAAAGAAACACAACTGCGACCACAAACAAATATTGCTATGTGCATAAATGTGGTCATTTACAATACAAGAGAATTGCTGCATATGACACGAAACAATATTTTTGCAGATTCAGTAAATTGTCTTTCTCTTAACAGTTCAATGATATTCTGCTGTACACAACACCAGTTCAGTCTGGCCAGTATAAAGTCAACAGCATGCTCTCTCTGGCTGGCATGAAGGTCAGATATCCACCAGCATAATACTCCCTCACACACACACACACAAACTCACAAGAGATATGACATGTGTGTCCCACGTCTTCAATAGGTGAGCAAACCAAGTCAGGAGGCCTATCAGAATGAGTTAAACATAGAGAGTGTGGAACGCTCCTTCATACTGTCTGCCAAGTAAGAGACACACACACACACACATAATGATTTATGTGTGGGGTCTACATGAAAGAAATAGCAGTGGAAAGAATAATTATACACTATGATGATGCTTTGATCACTTGTGCCAAATCAATATTTGGTACTTATGTTTAATTAAATAGAAATCACAGACTGTAAATTATGTTTGTAGTTCAGCCACAGAAAGAGACGAATGGCTGGAAGCCATCGCTAAAGCAATAGATGACTACACCAGAAAGAAGATTTCTTTCTTTTCCAGTCGAAGCCAAGAGGTGGGTGCATTGTGTGATTGATTTTTAGATCGTTTTAAAAATGTATAGTCTACACTGACATGAGTATATACTGCTAAAAGTGATTTTCTCATTTTTCAGCATAAATATTTCAACTTTCTTTGAACATGCGTTTCCTTGAGATGCAAAATGACATGAAATACAAAGTCTTGTTTATTACGTCTTGCTTAGGAAACATTATCAGCCAATGGGGTAAGAAAACTAAAACTGTTTACCCTTTGATATCTTCCATATTGGGAGATATTGGTTCTTTTTTGAAGAATTAATTCAACCTAATGCCATTTAAAATGTAAATTCTAATAAATTACCAATTCCTTAAACTAATTAAAAAAATAATAATTTTGCATCTCAAATAAATGTATTTTGGTTTAAGAATGTTAATTTGTACTGGAATACATGAAGAAGAAGAAAAAACACAAAAACATATTTTTTGCAGTAATACTGATGTATGATAGCCAGTTACATTTACATTTATTCATTTAGCAGACGCTTTTATCCAAAGCGACTTACAAATATACAGATATATAAGTGCTATAACAAGTCTCAGTTAGCTTAACACAGTAAATGAAGCATAAAATATTAAGTACCGTATGCACCAGAAATATGCATACCAAGACCAATGTCATATATTCATAATTCTAATTCTGTGACAAAAATAAAACACATAATACACACATAAATTTCCCATAGCTGATTGGGCTTGTTAATTCAAACAGTTAAAACACTGACCTTGCCGTTGAAAATATAAAAGTATGTTTCATGAAAGTTTTGTTGTTTTTTCATAAAAGTTTTATTAAAAATATTATGCAATCATTCAACAAGGTGGTCATGTTAATTTACATGTTATCATGAAAGTCATGTCAATCAATGCGCCTGATGAAGATCAATTCCTGAAAAATAATCTGTCAAATCTCTGGAAAAAGTTCAGATTTTGCTTAGCATTCACACTACAACAAATGGCTGAGCTTACAATTAAGAGCAACACATAATAGCAGGACAATATTCAGACACTTTTTGAAGGAGCTCATAGAAATTCTTAAAGAAAAAGGTAAATCATAAAGATAAAGAGCACTCTTGTCTTTTTTTTTCCCCCTGTGTAGTCGGAGGGAATCTCTGATGATGGTCTGCCGCTGGGCTCTAAAGCTCCTATCTGGATTCCAGATTTGAGAACGACCATGTGTATGATCTGCACATGTGAGTTCACGCTCACCTGGAGACGCCATCACTGCCGTGCCTGCGGAAAGGTTAGAAATAAGTTCTAGTCTTTGTTTCTTTTTTTGTTTCTTTTTTTTATTAACAAATAGGCCTGATTTGCGCTTGATCTGGCAACAGGTGGTGTGTCAGGCGTGTTCATCCAATAAATACTACCTGGAATACCTAAAGAATCAGCTGGCACGAGTGTGTGACCACTGCTATATCAAACTACAGCACAAGGGTATGAGATTTCGGCTTTTTCTACTCTTCTATCATATACTCTTACTCCTACTACTTCACTAGAATTTTCTTTTTTTTTTTTATCGTACATGCTTGTTTATAATAGTTTTTGCTTATACTTAAAGGGTTAGTTCACCCAAAAAAGAAAATTATGTTATTAATAACTCACCCTTATGCTGTTCCAAACATGTAAGGCCTCCTTTTATCTTCGGAACACAGTTTAAGATATTTTAGATTTAGTCCGAGAGTTCTCAGTCCCTCCATTGAAGCTGTGTGTACGGTATACTGTCCATGTCCAGAAAGGTAAGAAAAACATCATCAAAGTAGTCCATGTGATATCAGAGGGTCCGTTGGAATTTTTTGAAGCATCGAAAATATATTTTGGTCCAAAAATAGCAAAAACGATGACTTTATTCAGCATTGTCTTCTCTTCCGTGTCTGTGTGAGAGGGAGTTCAAATCAAAGCAGCTGGATTTCCGGTTCGCGAACGAATAATTCAGTTCACCAAATCGAACTGAATCGTTTTAAACGGTTCGCATCTCTAATACCCATTAATCCACAAATGACTTAAGCTGTTAACTTTTTTAATGTGGCTGACACTCCCTCTGAGTTCAAACAAACCAATATCCCGGAGTAATTCATGTACTCAAACAGTACATTGACTGAAGCAGACCGACACACAGAGCGTCTGAACTGAACTGATTCTTTTGGTGATTGATTCTGAACTGATTCTGTGCTAATGTTATGAGCCCAGGTAAACCGAAGGCTTGAATCAAGGGCAATCATCGGCAATGACGCCATTACGTCGAGCACAAAAGAACTGGTGAACCGTTTTCTTCAACCGGTTTATTGAATCGAACTGTCCGAAAGAACTACTGGTGATCCGAACACCGATGCAACCGGTTCTTCACTCGTGAACGAGTCAGTCTATTGTTCGTTATCTGGCTCGGCTCGGTGTTCATCACAGCGGTTCAGTCAATGTACTGTTTGAGTACATGAATTACTCCGGGATATTGGTTTGTTTGAACTCAGAGGGAGTGTCAGCCACATTAAAAAAGTTAACATCTTAAGTCATTTGTGGATTAATGCGTATTAGAGATGCGAACCGTTTAAAACGATGCAGTTCGATTTGGTGAACTGAATGATTCGTTCGCGAACCGGAAATCCAGCTGCTTTGATTTGAACTCTCTCTCACACAGACACGGAAGAGAAGACAATGCTGAATAAAGTCGTCGTTTTTGCTATTTTTGGACCAAAATGTATTTTCGATGCTTCAAAAAATTCCAACGGACCCTCTAATGTCACATGGACTACTTTGATGATGTATTTCTTACCTTTCTGGACATGGACAGTATACCGTACACACACAGCTTCAATGGAGGGACTGAGAGCTCTCGGACTAATTCTAAAATATCTTAAACTGTGTTCCGAAGATAATAGGAGGCCTTACATGTTTGGAACAGCATAAGGGTGAGTTATTAATGACATAATTTTCATTTTTAGGCGAACTAACCCTTTAACATAAGTATTAACCTGAGCAACCACATAACAACAGTGTTGTATTGTTAACTAAAATTAAACGTTATCAATAGTAAAAATATTACACGAAATTTGAAACTAGAATGCACTAGCAATGTGGTCGCACAGGCAAACACTACACATTTTTGCTAATATGTTGTTTTGATTTTATCTCATAGGTGAGAAATCCAATGTGACCGTTTCCCCTAGTGGGAGGAGTTCAACTTTTGCTTTTTCTAGAAAACAGAAGAAGATTCCTTCTGCCCTCAAAGAGGTGACTTGAAATTGTACTTTACCCATATTGCAATGGCTTGCAGCATTCGCTGTAATGAAGGTTTCTGTTTCTACCACGACGCTGATGTCATATTAATACGTTACTATTAAAATGACATCTCGCTCACAGGTGTCTGCCAACACTGAGAATTCCTCCATGAGTGGATATCTGCAAAGATCCAAAGGCCAAAAGAAACCGTGGAAGAGGCTGTGGTTCGTCATTAAGAACAAAGTCCTCTACACTTACGCCGCTAGTGAAGTATGCCACCTTTACTTATGCAATAACTTCTAGTGTTCTGGAAGCTACTCATAATTTATCAATAGAAGCTTGACTCATGATTATCTAAATAGCTACACTACAATAAAAACTATTTAAAAAAGCAGTTAATTACATTGAAGCTAGATTTTTGGCAGTATTACTACAAGAGTGGGTGGGATTACACACATAATGTATAATTAAGAGCTGAGCGACCTCCTGAAAACTTTTTCATTCCGCGTCACCCCATCAAGATCTCGCTGGATTCACTCCTTGGCTATCAACAAGAGGAATGTTTGTATTTCTTCAACAGACCATGAAAAAGCCATGGTTGGTTTGGTTGTTAAAAAAAGGGCTTATCATTAAAAAAAGTTTGCGTTTGATCCTTCGCTGGCTGTGCTCATTTAAATCTATCAGATCTGGTGTCTCGTATCACAAGTTCAATGACGCAGGTAGTGATGATTCTCTTCGGCCAATCAGTGATCAGCAGGATGTACACTTTACATTTTGGCTCGCTTGGAACCTCAGGTGAAGTGGTACAGAATAAAGTACCAGCTACTGTACACGGTGGAAAACCTCCCAAAAGTGAGCCGCTTCATGCAGTGGAAAAACGCCAAACATTTTCTACTGATTTGCTACTAGCTACTATTAAAACTATTTAAAGTGGATATATTTTTCTAATTACACAACCATTATCAGATTATATCCTTTTTTCATCTCTTTTAAAAACTGACAGAAAGCTAAGTGGGAGAGCGATATGGGGGCGGGATCAGGAAAGGGTCCTTGAGTCAGGATTCGAACTCGGGACGCCCATAGCGCAATGTCGGCACATTGCCTACAAGGCAGTAGGAGCCAACAGAATATATATGATTTTTTACAATGAAAGCAGTATCTGTTTGGGACAAGAAATATGAATTTATAGATTTAAATATCCTTCAAAGCGCTAACATAATTCTGTTAAATGTTGTAAAAAAAATTTAAATAGCTATTAAAAAAGTTGTAATATTGCACACAGGGATATTTGTTCTGTCAATATGAATATTTTTCTTTAACCACTTCATTTATGAAATCAGTTTGAACAGTGATTTACTAAAATGAATCAAAATGTCCACCACATTTTTATGTTTTATACCAAAAATGTAAGAATTTTTGCATTCAATTTTAAGTAACAGTGATTTCACAATTACTTAAAAACTGTTTTGCAATGTGACAAAAATCAACAATGTAGTGCATTTTCATGCTACACTGCAACTTGTTAGTACAGATAGCTGGTTAATATAAGAGTTACGTTAAACAGCCGAAAATAATTCGCAAATAAAGATTTCAGCATTCAATTTGAAAATATATATTATAATATATGAAAATATAGTTATATTATAATATAAAGTCACACCTCATAGTAAAACTACAAGGATCCTAATCAATGTCCACAAAATTGGAATCATGTCATGGTCAGCAGCAAAACTGTCTGCTATGCAAGAAACCAACATCGTAAACATTGCGATAAATGACTAAACATGTCACATTCCTTTAACTAAAGCATTTACAATCAGCATAGTCCGTTTTGAGATGTCCTTTGAATTAAATTTTTTGCAAATCTACAGGATCATTTGTTGGGGTGAAAAAAGTTGTTTGTTATCAGAAAAACTGTTATGCAAACGGCTATTTTTGCAATACTGAAAACTGTAATTACGTTAGTAGCGTCACTGTTTTAGTCGATTGTTCCCCTACACTGCTTTTTGGTATTTGTTTTTTTCTTTTTGATTCTTAGTGTTATGCAGATGTATAAAAGATGTATTATATGTATGTAATAAAAACTGTCAGGTGAAGATGATTGCGTGGTTTTCAGGATGTTGCGGCATTGGAGAGTCAGCCGCTGCTGGGCTTTTTCCTCCGAGAGGAGAAGACCGGACCGGCTCAAAAAATGCAGTTTAAACTGTATCATAAAAACACACTTTACTACATCTTCAGAGCAGAGGACATCCCCACTGCTCAGAGGTACTCAAGCACTTGTATGGAGTTGAAAAGAGTTTGTTCTATGAGTCTAGTCTAAGATTCGCAATCTGTGCTTTATTTTTCCAGATGGATTGAAGCGTTTCAAGAGGCCATGATCCTTTGACTGGTCTGGATTGGATTAAATGGAATGAATAAATGTCGCTCGTTTGGGTTTCTGAACTGTTTACACAGGCAGCGAGTTTAAAGTTGCATAAATCAAAACCCAGTTTGAAGCAAAGGATGCTGGTAGATGTAGTTTATGCATTAATCTATTTTAAGCAGCCTAATGAAGGTAAATTGATTCAGTCTGCCTCCATTGTGAGGCATTAATCCATCTTTTTGTTCTTAATGTCATTTTTAGGAAACACTGCCTCTCTGTGCCAGTTCCTTTTGGTGCTTAACATTACCATGCATTCAGGGTCAAAAACATCAGGCAATGACTGGTCATGAGCTCTAGATACAGATGATTTCATTGACTCCTGACCAATAGGTTTGCTTATGATGAATCTTATTTAAATATGAATCAATCCTGTCCACTTTTCTGAAACACTCCATTATGATGTAATGGGGCAGTTTGGATCACTTGTTGCCTGAAGAGGGTTTTAAAAAGATTTGGTCAAGGGTGTGATTCATTGTCAAGTCTGAATGTGCATGAGCAAGTATGATAAAGGAATATCTGATGCCAGGTGGCACCTTTGGCACGGTCATGTGGCGCAGTCCGTGCAGTCTGGCGTGGTGCATTATGGGAGATTTGCGAATTCAACTGTGAAAGCTTAAAAAATGACTGGACCTTAATCGTAAAGCACAGAGCGACTATTTGTCAAAATTGTACATAAAACCATTGTTTTGGACATTAATGGTGATAGTTTGTTGAACGAGTTCATTTACGCAAAAAAGAAAGAGAAAAAAAACGTATAAACTTTTTTTTATTAAATTTGTTACCTGCAATTTACGTAAAAATTATTTTACAAATGATTCACATATTGAATGTAACAAAATGTAAACTTTTTATTGAGAAATATTGACAACCATTGACTTAAATGTGTTTTTTAGAACAAATCATGCATTTGCGTGTTGAAAAATGACGTTGATTTTGCAATCGGTTCATGCATGGAATGTGAGCTGTTTTTTTAAACAAAGATTAATGAATTACATGAAATCATGCATTATATGCAACAATTTGTGGAAGAATGGTTTTATGAACAATTTATACATATTTATTCTGCTTGTAATCCCTGAAAAAAGGCCCTTTTTTATTTGGTTCTCAGCCTGTTACTAAATTGTTTTAATAATCTTTTAAAAAAAATGTTAAACTCTTTTGTACAAAGTGGGTGTTTAGACTTGTTTTAAACCTTATACTGGACAGAACTGGAAGTGTACATATTTTGTAAATAGTAATATAATGCTGGCGTATTTAAAATAGTTCAGGATGTTTAATGGCCTCGGTGAATTATGGGTAGTAAAGACACAGTGCTAGGCTGGCTGACTCAGCACTGTTTTAACTTACTATATTAGACATTATAGCACACCGGCTGTGAATACAGAGAGAAAAACTAGTGCTCTTATCAGGGAAGGATGTAACACACATTAAATACTCTAATGCACCTTGTTCAGGACCACCTCTCTTAATACTTTGACAATGAGTATGACCTGATTATATCCTCTACAGTTTTCATTCAGCTCCAGCCACAGAAAGCCACTGATATTTCACCGTTTAAATCTAAAACAAGTCCAAGGAATGGATTTGATCGGTATTGCGGTATAAGTTCAATATTGTTTGTAATACTGATGTTTGTTTACATTTTGTAAGACTGTTTGGAATTTTGGGAAAATTTAAATACACCACTGTCATGTTTTTGTTTTATTTCTCTCCTTCATGTGATCCACTTTTAAGAAAAAATATCATTTATATTCCTGATGCTCCTCGTCAGATTGGCTCTAGGTCCCAAAGGAAGGTTTGTCCTCCTGAAGTAATGTGTTAATATCTTGAGTTTTTCAAGACAGTAGGCTATGCCCCAACATAAATGTAAAGTGCAAATAATTTTTAATAAATAATGTAATGAGAAAATGTGTCTGTAGGTCTGGTTTAACTTTACGGGTATGTTTCCTTGAACAAATGATCCATGGTTTTATCACAGTAAAAGTGTAGTAACTTTTTTTTTTTTTTTTTGCGCATTTATCATTTGTATAACCACAGTTTTACTGGAAATACTATGGTTAGTGTAGCAAATCCACAGTTAATTTGTAGTTTAGCAACAGTAACCATGTTTTATTTTTATTTTGTAGTAAAACCATGGTTTATTTTCGTAAAGGTTTGCTGAATATATATGTGTGTACCAAATCTGTATCCAGTTCTTCACTGTATAGTTTTGGCATTCAGAAGCACTATAAAGTGTGATCTCTTGTAAATCATGCTGGCTAACGTTGTAAATGCACTACCGCTGAACCTTCATTATATTATAATCGACGCGAGCTCACGAGTGCATGTGCGCATGCGCAGATGTGTAGGTCTGCTCTGAGCGGGTCGCGAACTCTGACCTCCTGTCGCTGCAGTGAGCCGTCAGTTTACAATAATTTATCAAACCATCAAAGTAGCTGGATAATTTTCTCACGCGTTCAGGGTAAGAATAACCCTTTCGATATTGGTTAACGCCCGCTGTGTTTGCGTTTATTGTTTAGGATGAAAAATTCTGGAGAATATTAGCACTGGCCTGCTAACACGCGTTAGCGTAGAAGCCGCTAGCATAATAGAAAATATCGCCATATACCGGCAAACGCCTGCGATTAAACTAACCGTCAGAGCTTTTTTGGTTATTTAACAACATTAAATATACATATAACAAAGCAGCTAGTGGACATCATAACAAATCTTACGCAGACATTACGTTATTTAGCAGGCTAACACTATCCGTTGGCTAATCTGTTATCAGTGCGATGATAAACACAACGGATCCGATCACGAAATAACACAAAGCCTATAATGAGGATGTATTCATTTGTCATTTGAGATTAAAAAAAAAATGTGAAGGCACTAGTAGTGTCCTGTGATCCACGAGTGAAGCTCAGCTGCAGTGAAGATCCCTCTGTGTGTGTGTGAGCTTTAACCCTTCAATCATGACCTTTAACCTACAGGAACAGATCTAACTTCATCTTCCCGGATCAACCCCCACACGCTCCTCATGAGTTACTGACCCCCAGCCGTCATTCACGCTGGATCGCTTTTATTTCATCATTTAATCATTTAGTCCCTTGAAACTGCTGGCTTGTGTGCTAATGTAGCTACTGCTTGCCACATGACTGTTAGATTTAGTCCGACTGAACTGATTGACAACATTAAATAGAAAAAAAACTTAAACGTGTGGAGCACATAGATGGACCATTAATAATAAATGCCCTGATTTAAATAGTTGATTATGGTGATACAGATGATGGGATGGCAATAACTTCAAAGTTATGAACAATTTGACCTATAATAAAAAGGTGGAAACATCTCAGGTATTGATGCAAACCTCTTTGTGTATTTAAATGAACAACCCCTAAACCTAAATGTTAAGCCTAGGCATGTAATTCATCCCAGACAAGTTACAACTTGAGATGTCTGTCTGGCGGACAATAAACGAGTGGAGAATCTCATTAAAGAACGAACAGAATTTCACAATTTCTCTAGTAAGTCTCCAGTGCGTCAATAATCATCAACAACACTAGACACTAGTCTAGACACTGCTTTTAACTCTCTCGAAGCAAACGCGCATGTCCTGATTTTGCCAAGTTCGAAGTGTTCCTAGGTCAACATATTTTGTTGACCCTGGAACAACATTTTACTCCAAAAATATATTCTTAACCATATCCCTACACCTAAACCTAACCTTAACCATGAGTAATCCCTAAAATCAGAGGAAATGATAGATGAATGACACTTATGTACAAGCACCAAACACTGATTTTAAGCGTAAACTTCACAAAATCTAAAAACTGGTTCTTCAAATCTGATTGGTTAATCACAATGTTGTTCCAGGGTCAACAACGATGTTGTCCCAGGAACATGTCTCACTTGGTAAAATCAGGTTCTGCAAGCAAACGCAGCTTCAAAAACAAGCCCTATATTATTTATTATCATCGATATATTTCTAATCAATAAATCAGCCTTGCAATATA
Organism: Carassius auratus; assembly: GCF_003368295.1. Lineage (NCBI taxonomy): Eukaryota > Metazoa > Chordata > Actinopteri > Cypriniformes > Cyprinidae > Carassius > Carassius auratus. The sequence continues at coordinate 17,711,906 of NC_039246.1, forward strand.
GTAAACTGAAACCCCTTGGAGTTTCAAAAGCAAAAACAGAAGTTATTTTACAAAAATGATCAGATGTCTACAAAGCGGGAGGCCACACACTATCCTCCGATAGCTATGGAGATGGAAAAAGAGAATAAAACAAGTGCACTAAGTGGGAGCTTTAATATAGCCACATAGGCTAATTATAATAAAATAAACTCAAATCATATGAATCTACAATTAGTATTACTGCTAATGATTAATGTATTATAAAAGTATTTTATGAATTAAATTAGGTCCCTTTACTCCTCTGCACACTGCTCACCTTATCCCATGTTTCCTCAATCTCTGTACATCTCTGTTGGTGGCCTGTTTGTCTGTTTACCTCTACTAACTTTACATGTTTGCACGTTAAATGTAATTTTACTCTAATAAGGGGGCGCAATGTGCGTTGACGAGTAACACTACATCACATTAATTATTGCACTGATTGGCTTTTATCTGCGAGCAGAAAGTGTGAACAATATATTGGAGAAAAAAACATTGACCATAAATGTAAAGAAACAAAGTTGCTTGCCAGGTTTTCCTAACAAGCAACCATACTTGCTAAAAAAAGCCCCAAAAAAACGCAACCACGACACGATTTTTTAACGCAACTAACTTTTCAAAAAAAAAAAAAAAGAAGCCCAAAGTCACGTAACATATAAAAACTTGTCAGCTGTGACTAGCATCTTGGGAGCAGATTTTGCACCACTCAAAAGACACCACACCAAAAAATGTGTTCATATGTACCAGGGGTCTTCAATTTTTTACATTCCATAGATCATCCATATGATCATCCTTGTGCGCGGGACCCCATTCTAACAGTCTAAAAATAAATATCGATATGCATGAAATATTGATAGGTAATATTTTGTTCCCCCAGACTCTTACAAGGTGTTAGTGCAAATGGTTGATGTGGATCCTATCTTGAGTTGTGTGTTATTTTTCTCAGTGGGTGTGTGGCTGATGGGGCGTCGCTGAGCCTCGGTTTTCACAGAAAGATATCATGGAAGGAGAAAGTCCCAGAATTCAGCTGGTGTCTGCAGATGGAGGCCTACAGGTGACTTACACTGCGTGTTTACACAGTACATGTTTGTAAAAAAAAAAAAAAAAAACCTGCACTCATGCATTTTCAGACCAGTACAAACTTTCGTATGCAATCAGTTAATTCAATTATTTTTAATTGAGGGGTGTTACAATTTATTTTATTTTCCATTGCACTTCAAAAAAGCTGTCCAACCAATAAGAGTTGTGCTTACTGTGACATTTTCAGAAACGTAAAGCTGTGCCCCACTGCCCTTGTGTAGCACTGTATTTCTGCGTCCCGCCTTATAGACTGAATTTGTATTTTCATTAGTTTTTTTTGCAATTGATCTGAATGGACATATGGCATACAAAAATTTGACCGCATTTCCATGCCATAATTTGTTTTGATTTAAACCGACATTTACTCTATTTGCTTTATTACTGTACATGTAATTAGGTTTCAACTAGTGCTCTCAAACAATTAATCGTGATTAATCGCATCCAAAATACACTGTACACACACATATATTATATGTAAACTAAAACTATTATTTTGCACGTGATAAATCGCTTGACAGCACTAGTTTCATTCTGCTGGTGTTTGTTGTCATGTGTTGTATCAGATTGTGACGGAGCAGCAGTTGGCTCAGAAGCTGCAGATAGTCACAGCCATTGATCAGGCTGGAGCCGGCAAGCAGCAGTTTATATTAGCTAACCTGGATTACCCCAACCAGGAGAAACTGTTCATCAAACAAGAGAACTCACCAGCTAAGGTCATCTTGACATCTGCTGATGGGTCTGCTGTCAATCAACTGCTTTTCGCTTCACCTGAGCTGACAGGACAACAGATCCAGGTAAGCAGGCACCACTCATTTAAGCCCAAAGTATACTTTGATTGTTATGTTCACGCTACACTTTGCGTTCAGTGAGTGACATGCATTGCACACACGCACAATGATTTTTCTAAATGCATATAGTGTTTATGCTCAGCTCATGTGCGCATCCTGGATTAGTTGGTCTACAATTTGGCGAGACTGGCCCATTGTTTCACTTTCAAAAAACAAACAGGGCTGCATTTTCCAAAAGCATCGTAAGCCTTAGTAAATCGTAGACCCATTGTCACCAGTGGAGCTATGATCTACTGAAAGTGAAAGTGAAACTTAGGCTACATTTACACAACAACGATGTAGTCAAAAACAGAAAAGGTACTTCCCTTGCATTTTTAAAAGTTTCACGTACTGTATACACCACAATGTTTTCAAAATGATTCGCATTTACACATTCAGGAAAATGGCATAAAATGCTGTATTACGTATGCCAGGCTAGTAGTTAGCGCTGTCACCTTGTTAGTAAACAGTACCCGTAGGGAAGTGATGATTATATGATGTAAGTTATATGATGCGTCTCCACTGTTGGTTGTAATATTGGTGGATTAAATCCACCCTTTGCTGAAGAAGTGTTACCCAACTCTTAAGCAGGAACAACAGTACCATGTACTCATGTTCTTTGTTCGCGCTTGCCTTTAAAATTGACACTTACTGCGCATGTCTACATACCTAACACGTACTACACACGCATGACGTCACCGCTTTCAAAGACTCTCGTACTGGGTGTTTACACAGAAACGATAACGGTGGCATTTTCAAACTTGCACTTTGAAACCAGTTTTTAAAAATATGTGTTTTCAGTCATCAAAACAATGTAAGCGAACAGGCAAAAAAAGTTTCCAGTTTTTGCCTAAAAAACATTTGTAAATGGCACCTTAGACTTATGATGCTTTTGGAAAATGCAGCCCAGAACAGTACTATGCCTACAAGAGACCATTGTAAACTGACAAGTTGTGCAAATGCACTTTCATTATCAGCTTTGATTTTGCGCTGCTAGACAGTTAACAATGGCTCTGTGTAGTAACAGCTGCTCTATGTGAAATCACACACCTGATGGAATTTACCACTGATTAGAGAACCGGCTTTACTGACGAGATGTGCATTAATCATCGGACGATATTTATCGCTCACCCCTAGAGACTGCAACAAAAATAGACAACTACAACTTTAATTTTAAAGTGTACAAAGACATTTTTATTGGTCATCATTAGTTTTATAGAGAAATTGCGCAGACATTGGACGAAGATAAAGTTTCTAGTGCGAGTGTATGGACATCCTGTTTTCATGTACACTTTCAAGTATACGTTCAACTCTATATGCGTGCACACCTTAAGATTTCAGTATACTCTGGCCTTTACTTTGGCCTTTACTTGTTTTAGTTTAATGAAAACAATTCAGTATAGCTGACAAGCGAGAGAAATTAAAATTCTTGCTAATACTGACTTTAGGGACCAATTCTCACAACTAGCAAGTTGCTTATTAGCATGCCTATTATTCAAATATTGGCTGTTTATTAGTGCTTATAAAGCACATATTCTGCATGAACATATTCTACATCCCTAATCCTTACTACGTCCCTAAAATACCTTACTAACTATTAATAAGCAGCAAATTAAGAGTTTATTGAGGCAAAAGTCATAGTTGATGGTTTGTTAATAGCGAGACTTAGACCTTAACATAAAGTGTGACCGATTTCTAAAAAGGACACATATTTTATTCAGTTTTTAAAATAGTTTGGTATAATTTAAATTGAATGTATGACTTAAAATTTGTGACCCTGGACCATAAAACCAATCTTAAGTCACTGGGGTAAATTTGTAGCATTAGCCAAAAAAACATTGTATCATTAGGATATTAGGTAAAGATAATGTTCCATTAAGATATTTAGTAAATATGTCAAAAACTTAATTTTTGATGAGTGATATGCATTGTTAAGATCTTTATTCGGTTTTCTCAGTATTTTGATTTTTTTTGCACCCTCAGATTCCAGATATTCAGATATTCAATAGTTGTATCTCATCCAAATATTGTCAGATCCTAAGAAACCATACATCAATTGAAAGCTTATATAATAGGCTTCCATGGGATGTATAAATCTCAATTAAAAAAAATGGACCCTTATGACTGGTTTTGTGGTTCAGGATCACATTTGTGTGTGCTATTTCTTTTAGCCACATTAGAGTGTTGTGCTGTTAGCTTAGCATCATGCTAATGTCAAACTATTGAAATCAATAGCAAGTCAAGCCCCAGGTGTGGAGGAACACCATATAAATACTACAGTACAAAAACATTACTCAACACACTGCATTATGGTACCCCTACATGACCTTTTGATTTACTTTTTTGGGTAAGACTTACTATTATTGTAGTCATCTCATAAAAGTTTGTATTGTGATAATCTGTATTTCAGGTGTGTTTATATATACAATATTTCCTTTTGTAATTTACACAATAGTATTGTTCATATTTATGTTTTGTTTTTCAGTTTGTGTCGGAAGGCTCAGAACAGGGCTCTACGAAGCCTCCAGTGGAGTATTGTGTAGTTTGTGGAGACAAGGCCTCAGGTAAATAACACACAGCCGTCTTTGAAATAATTGAGTCCTCAAACAGACTTCGATTCATTGTGGGGTTTTTTGTAGATAGATGTTTCTGAACTATTATTGTACGTGTGTTCAGGTCGTCATTATGGAGCAGTGAGCTGTGAGGGCTGTAAGGGTTTCTTCAAGCGCAGCATCAGGAAGAGTCTGGTGTACACGTGCCGCGGGTCTGGAGAGTGTGTCATCAACAAACACCATCGGAACCGCTGTCAGTACTGCAGACTGCAGCGCTGCATGGCCCTTGGCATGAAACAAGACTGTGAGTCCAATTCAGATTCATGACCGATGACTCAAACCACGCAGCTTGTTGAGGAGATCATGATTTCCCCCTGCTGAAATTCCTCCAACAGCTGTTCAGTGTGAGAGGAAACCGGTGGAGGTGTCGAGAGAGAAGCCAGCAAACTGTGCGCCCTCCATCGAAAAGATCTACATCCGTAAAAACCTCTGCAGCCCTCTCGCCGCCATGCCAACGTTTGTTAGTGAAAAAGAGACTGCCAGGTGTGTTTGGGTCAAAAAGAATCTCTTTTTTTGTCTGTTTGTTTGTAACGCTCACTCTGTGTCTGATCACAGGTCCACCAGTTTACTGGACTCCAACATGCTCTTGAACATCCAGCAGTCTCTTTCCAAACTGGACAACACCATTTTAATTCCTTCTTCACCAGACCAGGTAATTATTCAAATGAAATCCATCGTATTTTTTTAATATAGAACAGCGGAATTGAGTTGAGCTGGTTCAATTCAATCCACTGAATCTGTGAGGCTGAATCAGAGTTAAAAAACGGCATGATCAGTGGAGCTCAGAAGTAATGATTCACCATGGCATCGGCACCTGACAAAAAGACTTCCACATACTACTAGATACATAGGACCTAACTTTAATTCTTTAATCCCTTTAAAGGTATAGTTCCCCCAGAAATGACAATTCTTTCATTAACTACTCACCCTCATCTTGTTCCAAACCTGTAAGACCTTCGTTCATCATCAGAACACAAATTAAGATACTTTTGATGAAGTCTTTGTAAAGCATGGTAACTGACTCTGAGTACCTTGATATAAACATTGTCCATCACCATTCTCTGAGTTTGAGCCAGAGCTTGTGATTAACTCTAGGGCGCGTGCAGCAAACATCCAATCGTACAAAACGTGTGGAGAGCGTCAGTTTGATTCAGTTCTCGTTTTATGTTTTCTTTCACTGTAGAATGATTCTAGTCAAGGAGATCTGGGTACCTTGGCCAGCGTGGTCACATCACTCGGTCACCTCAGCAAAAGTCGTGAGATGATGGACAGCAGTACCGACCTGTCGGGGATGGAGACCATGAGTAACGAGGACAGCGTTATGACGGACTTTCAAAGGGATGAGTCGAATGACGTCACACGGTGCGGAAAGCAACTTTGTAGACCTCAAGCCTGGAAGATGTCAGGCAAATGGCTATGCTTAAATTTCTGTTTGTTTGTGTGCAGGGCCTTTGACACGCTCACGAAGGTGCTTCAGTCGGAGGGGGGTTGTGGGGAAGAGGTCGCTGAGGGGGCTGTCAGGGACGAGGAACAGACCACCGCCCTGCTGGAACTAGAGGGACCGCTGCTCTCAGATATGCATGTGCCGTTTAAGGTCAGGCATCACTGTTGACTTGCACACACTGCAGTTACATCTCCAACAATGATGGACCAATAACATTCTGGATTGAATGTTGTGTGTAGCTGATGATGCCGCTGCCCATGCCAGACTTCCTGAATCTGAATTACATCTGTGAATCAGCTTCTCGTCTGCTTTTCCTCTCAATGCACTGGGCACGCTCTATTCCAGCTTTCCAGGCCCTTGGGTGAGTGTATTAATGATCACAAGTAGATAGCACTAAATACAGATGTAAATAAGTGAACATATCACATTATACATTTGAATATGTTTTATATACAAGTATATGTTGGCCCTATGCAGTGAAACAGAACTCCAGGCATTGGTGTTTTTTCTTCCTCACAGTGTAATATTTTCTGTATTTTCCTCATTTTATGTTCTGTATTTGTGGTGTTTAGCTCCGAGAACAGCATCACACTGATGAAGGCCTGCTGGAATGAGTTGTTTGCTTTAGGTCTGGCTCAGTGTTCGCACATCATGAATGTAGAAACCATCCTCACAGCCATAATTAACCATTTACAGACCAGCCTGGATGAAGGTATGTGGACCTGTAGCTCTTGACTTTTCTGTGTCCTGTCTGATTTATGTTAGCTTATCAACTTTAGGTCAGTTGATTAATTCAGCTGATTTTTGTCATTTGTTTAATTCAGGCAATTATATATTGAAGCACTGATTTTTGTGAATCAGTTGTTTCGAAACGGTGGTTTCGGAGCGCATATTAAAACAAGCCAAAGCCACGTGATTTCAGTACATAACTGTTTCGAAACGTTTCAGAATTACAATGGTTTGACATTGCGGCGTCAAACCATTGAATCAGCATCTGTGGTGTTTCCTGATCTCGGATCAGCTTCATCAATTTGTAGACATTTTTACTGAGACATTTGTGTAGTTAAAAGGAGGAGTAGTAGTTAATAGTCTCTTACCGGCCTCTATATACAAGCTCTCTATTAAACAAACAAAACAAGCCCTGTAAATTAATATAAAACCACGTATTATAGACACTTCGTATTTAATGGTGTTTTATTATTTTTATTGTATTTAATGTTTTAAAAACTCTTGAGTTAGTTTGTAAATTGACATCCTGATGAAAGAAAATTGGCCGCAAACGCGCCGGTGCACAAATGTTGTTTTTCAGTTTTTAAGACATGTTAATAAAGGCTTTTTATGAGTATTTTTATTAAAAACTGTTTTTGTTGCATTTACACACTTTTGACCAGCAGTTGTCAGTAGCGTGTGGCGTTTTGAGGGTTTCGAAACAATCAATTTCAAAGTCATTGGTTCAATTGATTTGAAGCTTCGAAAAGATTTGTATCTTTCATAGTTCATATATAAGAAATTCATAGTTAATTTATAATTCATATAAAATAGATTTTTTTTTTTTAATAAAGGTTTTAAAATAAGTTTTCTGCCAATCTGTCATTGGCAAGTCTTTGAAATGAATTACAATGAGCAAAATGTGCAAGATTCATAAACCTCTGTTGCTCACAGAGCTTACTTTCTACAATAATCCAAATGCGAATGGAAAAATTCTCTTGGCTTTTTTTAATTGAAGGACCCAGAGTGATGCTAACAAAAAAATATGCCATAAATGCAGCATTCTTGTAAAGAGAAAGCTAAATTGTTGGCTTTTATACTGCCTTTGTACTAAGGCAAATTGTTCAAATATTATCTGAAATGATTATTTGAATTAACTTGATACACAGATACCTAATGAGAAATGTGTGTGTGTTCAACAGAAAAACTGTCCCCGGAGCGCGTGAAGCTAGTCATGGAGCATATCTGGCGTATGCAGGAATTTTGTAACAGTATGAGTCGCATGAGTCCTGACGCATATGAATATGCTTACCTCAAAGCTGTGGTTCTCTTCAGCCCAGGTGAGCACACCTAGAGTTTATCTGAAAAATATGAATGAAATGTAGTTGAAGTTGATTGTGTGTGCTTGTCGTAGATCACTCTGGAGTGGACGGCACTCTTCAGATTGACCGCTTTCAGGAGAAAGCCTACATGGAACTGCAGGACTACGTGAGCAAAGTGTATCCAGAGGACACATATCGGTGAGTGACTATAGTAGCTTGCATTTGTCCAACCATTCAGCATAGATTCTCAATTATAAAGTGCATAATTATTGTCAAAATATATATTTTTTTGTGATAAGCTAGTTGACTATAAAGCACCGTTCACACCATGAACGAGAACTATAAAGATATTAAGCGTCCACACCAGCGGACGATATCGTCTGTTTATTCTCCGCGCACTCTCGTCTGCCGCTTTAAATTCTCCAGCTCGTTACAGGATGGATTCTGATTGGCTGTCAATGTTTAATTGTTCATTAGCTGGAAAAAATCGTTCTGAAAGTGATTCCAACGATATCGTTTCCCTGTGCCTTTATCGTTACAGAGTGTCTGTTTACACTAAGGGCAAATAGCCCACTTTGTTGGCAGAGGCTATTTACAATAGCTCCACCCACAATCTTGTGATAGGAATAGTCAACACTATAACCGACAGCAGACAAACGTCAGCTTCAGTGGTAGAGATAGTAACGCGCGTACCGTTGTCTTTTTGACGCAATCGACCCAAGTTCGAATATGACTTTTACCAAACTTTTTTTCCCTCCTTTTCAAATCTCACATCACATCGTAAGGCATATATTTTCCATAAAAATGAAGGAAATAATCAAAAAGTTGAAAATAAAATATTGGGTAAGGTTAGGGTCGGTTTAGGGAGGGCTTTATTGTCCCAGTAAGGTGGCATGCATTTAATAATTTGAATAAAAATAATAATTTACACCCAATAAGTTATTACTACATACTGTTTTATAATGTACTATAATACTGAGGTGCAGATAATTGACACTCTTTGCAATAAGTAGTTGGCCTATAAATAACAGAAAATCCTGCTATTTTCACGTTATAGCTGTGGTGTGGACAGTCTGTTATTCTTTAATCTTGATAACAATTTTAGAACTTTATGGTTATCGTCTTTGGTGTGAATGGGCCTTAAACGAAACTTTAAATCCTCTTTCAGTCTTTCAAAACTGTTAGTTCGTCTGCCTGCTCTGCGGCTCATGAGCGCGGCGGTGACCGAAGAGCTCTTTTTCACCGGCCTAATTGGGAACGTTCAGATCGACAGCATCATTCCCTACATCCTCAAAATGGAGTCTACCGACTACAACAGCCAGCCAATCAGCACTGCTGAGTGACAGAAACCCCTGCCACAGCCACACCCATCAGCTTTGCTTGCTCAGACCCTTTGAGCCGAAACAGATATAATCATGTGGATTTTGCATAAGGACATCATTTTGTTCAGACTTTGCTTTTTTATTTGGTCAGTGGTTGTGTTTATGGGTTATGTAACTGTTGCGTTTGGATCATTTGACTTTTATTGTACTAGTGTAATTATGTTTAGAAAAAGTGTCTATAAAGATACAGGAAGTGCAAGGAATCTGTTCTTAAGAACCTGTCCCAAAGAGAACTTTGCCCCCCGCCCCAAGCACTGACTTTATGTAAATGAATGATGTATATAAGAATAATAAATGTCCAATCAAAGGGGGGAAATGTCTGTATTATGGTATTTGTTGGAGACTGTTCCTTTTTTATCAACACATTAAATGTGATATACAGGGTTCCCACAGTGACAGAAAATCTTATTTTCATTCCTGGAAAAGTCATTGGAAATTATGTAGTGCATGTAAATGTTTCTGTTTATGCTCTATTATATTTAATTGGCCAAATATTAATCTATGAGTGCAATCTTCAGTGTGTGGGAGTCTAGTCAAGTGATTGAACTCTGTATAACGTTTAAATAATGAGTATGTTTGTGTTGCATTTTTATTAAAGGATGAACCAGACTTTCAGAAACATGTTCTGCACCAGCTTGGACACTTAAATTGCACTATAAATCATTATTACTATCAATGAAACACTTGGAATATTTCTTAATTAGCTACTCATGTCTGCTAATACACATCACCCAGACACGTGATCTGCTCATACCAAAGTAAAAACATTGTTTTTTAACATACCAAAGTAAAAACATTGATTAAACAAGATTTAATCGTTAGAATTTGCGTCTATGTAATTGCGATACTGTGGTAAAATATGAAATAATATGATTTGCATCTTTAAAAGCTGTTTGTACTGTAAACTACTCGTTTCATAGCTTCAGGTAAATTATAAAGATAATTTTGAAAATCAAGTTTTAAAAATTTGTATATGTGACCCTGGACCACAAAACCAGTGATAAGGTTCCATTTAAAATTTAGATTTATACATAATACATAACGAGAGACAAAGTGTCGTGTGTGACTGTGAGAGTCACGCTGCAGTCCGTCGCTTATGGCGTGGGTCAGCTAACCGGTCATGAAGGTATTAGAGGTTTCCTGCTGCAGCTCTTCAGGTGGGTGGCTCGTCTTTGGACCTGCATTAAATATTTTTGGGGATTTATTCTTGATATTTGTATGTTATTCATTTCTATGCACTTATTACATGAATAATTGATTTAAAAAAAACTGTATTTCTCAGGGTGAATGATATAAAGACTGGAGCCTTGGTGGGTATTGACAAATATGGCAACAAATGCTATGAGGACAACAGATACTTTTTTGGTATGAGTATACATATTTTAACTGTATGTACACAAATTTGTTGTATTATGCCTTATTAATGCACATTTTTTTATTTAGGATGTTCAGGCCGTCAACGATGGATGATTTAAACCACGGAGATGAACGGCAAGAGAACATTGTGGGACGTTGATGGCAGCATGGTCCTTGCTGATTGGTAATATATCTAGATGTGCCTGGCATGATGCAAACACAGGCTTCATTTATATAATGTATATATGTATATATATATATATATATATGTATATGTATGTATATATATATATATATATGTATGTATATATATATATATATGTATGTGTATATATATATATATATATGTATATGTATATATATATATATATGTATATATATATATATGTTTATATATATATATATATATATATGTATATATATATATATGTATATATATATATATATATATATATATATATACATATATATATGTGTGTGTGTGTGTATAATGCAATATATATATATATATATATATATATATATATATATGTATTTTTCTTCTATTTTTCTCTCTTTGATTTATTTCTCAGGCCCCGTAGGCTGCACTGCATGACGGATGACCCTCCCACCAAAAAGAACAAACTATGCTGTCAGAAGAGGTCATGAATATGTGCATGACACCAGCAGCTTATGGTTAACACACTAACAGGAGTATTTCTGTGTAAAACAGACTGGTAATTTACAATGTCTAGTTTTGTTTTTCATTCCTCTCTCTCTCTCTCTCACACACACAAACACACACACACACAAGTTCACTGCAAAATGGAAAGAGGTAATGAATTATGGATATACACATTAGCCTAGTGTAATTTCACACCGCCAAGTGGTTTCAATTTTCATATCTCCATGAATAAGCGGCTGTTAGAGTAGTGTATAGGGTGTATTTGTATGTCAGATAAACGTCAGGTCTCTCGATTACAGTGTGCCATGCTTTACAGATTCATTTACCACTGTCGTTAGTGAATACTGAACTATTTCCATGCATAATCGTTTTCTTTATTACCAGTGTCTGCAATTAGTGGTTAGGTTTCACTGTTGCTATTGGATTATGCTGTGTCATACTGTGCAGTTTGCTGAGCTGGAGTGTTTCTGTTTCTTTATTATCCTAGTAACTATGTGGATCACCTTAGCAACACCCCGCAAAAAAGTGTAACAATGTGACAGCCCCAAATAACACCCTAACAACTGCATAATATCACCCTTGAAACCATCCAGAACACCCAACAGTATATTACCCTGACAACATATAGCAACACCCTAGAAATGACAACAACACTTAACACAACTGTATGGTACCCTAACAACACCCTGGCAACCATCCAGAACATGCTAGCAACACCCTGGCGACTACTCATTACACCCATCATAATAACTTCTCATAACATAACCTCATAGCAGCTATCCAGAAACACAAAAACACTGCAACACCAAATATATTACACCATAGTAGCTGCATAGCAACACCATAGAAACCACCCAGAATGCCCAGCTAACGATATATACATAGCAACACCCTAGAAACCACCCAGAACGCCCAGCTAACCATATAGACATAGCAACACCCTAGAAACCACCCAGAACGCGCAGCTAACCATATACACATAGCAACTAGAAACCACACAGAACGCCCAGGTAACCATATACACATAGCAACACCCTAGAAACCACCCAGAACGCCCAGCTAACCATATACACATAGCAACACCCGAGAAACCACACAGAACTCCCAGGTAACCATATACACATAGCAACACCCTAGAAACCACAAGGAACTCCCAGGTAACCATATACACATAGCAACACCCTAGAAACCACACAGAACTCCCAGGTAACCATATACACATAGCAACACCCTAGAAACCACAAGGAACTCCCAGGTAACCATATACACATAGCAACACCCTAGAAACCACCCAGAACGCAGAGCTAACCATATACACATAGCAACACTCTAGAAACCACCCAGAACGCCCAGGTAACCATATACACATAGCAACACCCTAGAAACCACACAGAACGCCCAGGTAACCATATACACATTGCAACACCCTAGAAACCACACAGAACTCCCATGTAACCATATACACATAGCAACACCCTAGAAACCACCCAGAACACTTGGGCTATATATAACCCAGACAATCAAGAATAACAACCAAGATTTCTCATAACACAACCTCATAGCAACTATCCAGAACACTAAAACACTGAAACCCCAATTTATCACGCCCCAGTATCGGCATAGCAACCTAGAAGCCACTAAGAGTAGACCCAGGTAAAAAAAATACACGCAACCAGAACTTGGGCAACTGTATATTATCCTGTATTTCAACAATACCAAGTCACAGGAACTGACATGAACACAGTGTCAAGTCTGTTAATGATCTGTTTAGATTGCTCGCTGTTTTGTATTGTTGGTATGTAAATGTACCAAAATTCATATTTCAGGTTAAGTTCTATCAACAATTTCTATGTTGTCACAGATTTTGACTCGTTCCTTATAACAACAAACTACAATTGTGTTTTCAGTAATGCACTTAAAATAGAAGTCTATGGGGCAAAGTTTTGTATTTGAGATACAGAGTTTCGCAAGTATAATCAAAGGAACTGAATATAATATACAAAACACAAGGCAAGCATAGAATCACATGCTAACCCTACCTGTGCAAAGTTATTTATTGGTTAAATAAAATACAAAACCAGTTAACTTTCACACAATACACACTGGCATACTAGAAAATGGCAGTGAAGTGATCAAACACACTTTTTTTTTTTATACTTGCAAAATGAATGTCAGTGTTAATTGTTTTGGACCTCAGTGGCTTACATATGGATAAAAAAAAAATAAAACAATCTGTTTGTGAAAGAATGTCAGGATTTGCATGACATAAGGGTCAGTAACCAAATATAGAAGCTTTATATTTATGCTCTTAAATTGTTTTTCCTCATCCACTTCCATTGTAAGTGGATTTCTATAAATGCAATTTTTGCTTGTTTTATGCAAACTGAAAAAGGACAGCATGTCACAGAAATAGCATAGATGAAAAGAGGAGACTGATTCATGCTGTGATTTTTATGGGAATTCTTCAGGGCAACAGGTGGAAACTTCCTGTTGTGTTTTTTCCGCTGTAAAGATTATGTAAACTGAGACCAGACCCATTTTCAGCCCTAAAATGACAACAAATCATTCAAGTGTTGATCGGCCTATATTCAAAGAATCACGATGCCACTGACTTGTGAAAGTTAATATCATCAATTAAAGGGGAGCTATATTTAGACTCAAGTCTTTGGTCATTTCACACGCACAGACTGCATTCATCAATAATTCACTTTTGAATGGTAGTCAGGAAGATGAATCATTAATAATGTGACAGCAAGACTTCCAATGAAAGCTCCTCTAGAGGCTGTGTATGATGTTCATTAGAGTTATTGAGCGAAAGGTTGCTGATATATCAGATCTTCAGTTTTATTATAGTTCTATTGATTTTAAATACAATAGAACGCCACAGCTGGGTTCCAGAAATAAATAATAAAATAAATAAATACGCCTTTCAAGACATTCAGTGAACCCTGAGATAGTTAAAAGACATAAATTCACTACCCAGTACATAATGCTGAAGATAGATCTGATCCAACAGAGGCATGTTAACATGGAAACCGAAATCACTGAAATTAACCAGATCTGTACTCATAAGCAACTTGAAAATATAAATAGTTTGCATTAAATTTGTAGCCAGTGAATTTGATAATGTCATCTGCAATGCTTTATGGGATGAGTAGTACACTCCTTTCAAATAGGCGATGCATTCGCAAAAAAAGAGCAGAAGGTCCAATAGATATACATAAGAGGGGGCTAGGTTTTTTTTTCCCTTTAAATCATGTTCTTCTATAAAGAAAAAATATTTATTGCATTTAAATTTTTCATCACTTTGAGGGCTTTTTTAAACAAGCTCATTCTAAAATACTCAAAACGTTGGTTTCAACAGTCTCTTTGAAAACTAAACAAATATTTAAGTACTATAATATTGATCAAGGAATGAAATGCACAGGATTGTGGGATATCAAAGGCAGCGATGGATACATATACGCTGCCTTCAAAATTCGATCAGAAGAAGGTAACCTCCAGAGACAAGAAAGTAAAGCAGAATTTTTTCTTCCATCAGAGAGAATAAATGTTGGCAGAATTTTCATTTTTAAGTGCCCTATCCCTTTAAAGTGGATGCTTGTTCTTGTGCTCTATTATTTATAAATTAATAAGGGAGGATTTAATGATAACTGTCGGTGGAAAGTAAAACCGTTTCTCTGCATCTCTGCATCTTGGTAATAAGGGATGAGCTTTTTGACGCCAACTCTGGCATGTGTCATGAAAGAAAAAGCAGTTATTGCCTGGGATGAAAGGATGACCAACTGATGCATTCCCGTGTGTGTGTGTGTGTGTACCGGCTCTTTTCATCTCCCTCTTAGAGGATCAAAACTACACCGTAGTGATGTCATGTCCTGCAGGGGGGGCTGAGTGAACTGAAAGGGTGAAGGTCACTTTTCTTTCTTTTATCTTTCAGTTCTTAGTCTCTTTGTCTTTCTGCTTTTTGCAGTCCACGGCACTAATTCACAAGAACAAGGGAAAGGACAAAAGAGACCTAAGTGGGTGTGTTAGAGAGACTAAAGAAGAGTATTAGCGCAAGAACTAAAGACAATAAAAGAAGGATAGAGATAGAGGGGGAGAGGGAGTGGTATAATAAAAGGTAACAGGGTAATATTTCAAGATAGGTTACCAATAAACAAGCTTGACCTGTTGTTGTTGCTAAAGGAATATTTTGCTTTAATTTTTTTCTGTGGAAATTTTTATTTTATTTTATTTTTTGTATTTTTTTTTTTGAGTGAAGAGGAGACATGGGAAATAGGGTCAGAGAGAGGAACAGAATAAGTAAAGAGACTTCAGGATGGCAACAAAGATACAGATCCCACATAGGTTTTAAATCTTATTTACACTTACACAAACCTGACATGTCAGAATGGTTGAAAGGTTAACATTTACCTAGCCTTATGTTGTTCTAAACCCATTTCATTTGATTTATTCTGTGGAACACAATTTTTTTTAAGGATGTTCATTTTTCTCTTTTAAATAAAATGAAAGTGAATGGGGACTACTGCTGTTTGGAACTAAACAGCCCCAGCCTCCATTTACTATCATTTCAAAGGACAAAAAAGCACCATATAAGAAGTAATCCGCACTGTATTTCATGTCATCTAAAGCTCTACAGTGAATTGTATTCAAGGTGTTATTTACTTAAAGTCTTCCCTTCCTCAAGTTTCTAATCTAATTAGTGCTTATACATTCTGAAGCTTGGCATGCTGAGGTCAGAAAACATATAGAATGAAATTAGGGTGAAGACAAATTTCTATTATTTTTTGTGAACTGTCCCTTTAAGAACGTAGAACACTTATGTGATTCTAAGCTGTTTGCATGCTGCATGAGGTGGAAGTAGATGAAAGTGTTTATTTCAGACAACGAACCCCTCCTTTTCTCCCTTTTTTCCATTTTATCTGGTTACCAAACCTGATTTTATTGTTCGTTTAATGGGGTTTCTGCATGATCAGTGCCAATCAAACTGTTAGACTCTGTTTCGGCTTGTTTTTAGTAGAAAAGCTTTCAGCTAGACAGAAACAGCCTATGGCTATTCTCATGGATTAGGTTTTCCACAGATTGCTAAAAATAAAAGTCACGGCCTTTACAACATTTATTGTGTGTGTGTGTGTGCAATATGTTGGGTACAAAATCACTTAAATCTCTCTAAACCTCCCTTTAGGAAACATCATCAAAGTTGAAACTGATTCATAAATATCTTTCATAAATATTTCTACTCTAAAATGTTATTTTAGGGGTGGGGTTAGAGTAGTTGCATATTTATAGTGATTATAAGCAGTTGTGAGATTATGGAAGAGTCAGATGCGATGATTCATTCATTTCATTATGTTTGGCAGACACAGTCTGTAGGTCACTAGAACAGCTTCATTTCCATCTGTCTGTATCTAATCACGATGTTAAAATGCAGTTCTGATCAAGCAGAGGCTGGGCGAGAAACACAGCTCTCACATGCATCTTATGCTGGAATGAACTAAAATGGTTAGATCTTACAGATGATTCACTCAAATTTCCATAATAACCAGCGCGATAGCAAGAGCAGTTCAAATTTCCGCCGTCTTTAAGACATCCTTTTTTGGTTGATAAATAATGGTAAAAATATCATTTTGCATCTGAAGGGGAAACTCCTACAAATGCATATTCATCATCTTTAGTAAATCCTGAGAGTACTATTTTAACGCCAAAAGATGATTACTAAATCTGGCCTGAATATGGACCCTTTATGTGCTTACCGTTTTTGACATTTACTACTATTAAAAATCACTAATTGCTGTCGCATTGACCAACGTGTTTTGAGGGTCAGCGGTTAGGGGGTCATTGTTGTTCATTAGGTTGACGTCACATGGTTATTTCCTTCTCAGTGAGTCTAAATGCAAATGTAACTTTACAGTAACACATATGAATAATCTGTCTACATGATAGTACATACACACAATCCTTCATTTTAGACAGGAAGGTTGAACTCCAGACACTCATTTCGCTCTGGTATGAATGTACAAGCTCTCACAAGTAGGATAAGTGCTGGTGTGATTGTGCAAGGTGCTTGTGCATGGAGAGTAAGCAGGAGTGTGTGAGTGTGTGTTTGTGTGTGAAGGTCTTATAACATTGTCTGTTCAGTTTGATGAACATCAAGTGAAAAGGTTTCAGCCCGAGTGTCTGTTTAGTGTATGTATAGCTGGTGTTACAAGCTGGGCTATTTCACAGACTTGAAATAAAGTAGGCCCTCGAGAGCAGTATATTTTCTATTAGTGAATATTTTATGCTTCCTATTTGTTTTGAAAACAGCCAGAGATTAGATGTCCTAGAACTGGCCATAGTCCAGCAAGGTGTGTAGCTATTTTCATTTCAAAAAGATGTTGTTGTAGATTTGCTAGAGGAAGAACAGATTAAATCAAGAACTAAAAGCGTTTAAAAAGGTTTGGTTCCCAGCTACAAAACATTTGATGTACTGTAAGTATAAAAGCAGAATAGCATAATGTGTTTATGACTTAAATATATGATGTACGAAACATAACCAATAGGTTAGAAATGATAGAAATTTATTATATTTATAATTTTTTTTACATGCAAATTATATTATTTGTGTTATAACAACTCTTGTTAACAAATTAAAAAAAGAACTGCCCCTTAACTGTCATTTTTCATTATTGACACATTGTTTTCCTAATTAATGTTGTTCAGTTGCTTTGATGCAATCCTTTTTGTTTAAAGCGCTATATAAATAGAGTACAGAGACTTGGTACTGCAAATACATCCACAACATGCTGCTGTGAGCAAGCAAAAAATATAATTCCCACATATAACATGTATGAAATAACCCCCATATATAACATAAATTAATCAACCGTAGCAGATCTATACAGGGGGAGCTGGGGAAGGTGGAGGGTTTCTGAACTGCTACAGAAGCCAAGTATTGAATGTTGAGCAGCGAGCTCATTGGCTGCTGATACAAAAAGAACCAATCAGCTGCGCCATGTGAATAATGATGTCATTATGTCCGACTGAGCCTGTCTCATCTGTTTCATGACAGAACTATGTATTATTGTTACTTTATATTGTTGTTTTATATAAGAAATAAAAAAAATACACAAAATACAATGGTCACTTTTAATAATAAAACATTTAATCATAAATAAATAAAAAAGTAACAAAATGTAATAAACAAAAATATGTAGTACATATGGCAACATTAGAACGTTTTCGAGAATGTGACCTGCCATGACAGGATGTCAGGAATTTTATGTCAATGGTACTTTATGAGCTGTTTCATTAAACAATCTTTTTGAAAGAACTAATTTGGAAAAATTGAGAGTTTAAATTCTTGGCTTTTCAGAATTAATTCCAGTTCTTCCAAGGCCAGTGTCTTATTATTTACCAAAGTTTCTGCATAACATTCTTAATAGGGGAAAAATGCTAATAATTGTCTTTATAATAGAATGTTGTTGTTTCTGTAGTATTGTAGATGGCTCTCCCTAGCTGTTTACAACATTGTTAAGTGTTTTTGAATGTTTTCACATTTAAGAATGGCCAATTACCAACTCAAAAACATAATGCAAGCATCAGTGTTTTTCTATAACCACATATTGCTTTAGCAATAGCTCCATCATTCTGCCCACAGAAGTAATGAATCAAACATTTTACTGTTTTATTCATGCCCTAAAGCAATGTTAAAACTATTCTGAATCTAGCACTCCCAAACTAGCATTTTCGAACCTGTTGACCCCCCCGTGACCTTCAGAACCATCAGAACTTTGCGCTTAAATGCGATTGACAATTCAACAGGGATTTGTGCACATAAAAATGAGATTATGTAGCATCACAGAAGGGCAGATGAGAATAATTGTAACAGTTCCTCTGGGAAACACATTACTAAACCCATTAAATTGAGTAAAGTAGCTTTGGTATATTATTTCATTATAATTTGTGCAGTTTGCTTAGCATAACTTTTATTATTAAACATTAAAATTATCTGGGTACTGATATTTTAATGTTCCTTTTTTGTTAACTCATGAAGTAAACAACAGATTAACAGTTAAATGTGGGTATATTCAGTAAACAATAGCTCTGACCTTGTGGTAATGACCTTTCACCATGACAAAACAGTCTATGTGTGTGTTTCTATGAGAGACAGTTGACACACCCAGAATGAGTTTGACGTAACTCTTTCAGACCAGAAGATGTTTAAAAATTCAGCACTCATTTGAAAAGGTTTCTCCTCTGAAACATTAATGCTGTAAGATATGATGGTTATTTATGGTTGGGGAGTTGGGACTATCGGGTGACGCGTTGTGAATTGCAGCTCCTGTCCAGGTGAGATAAATAATTACTTGACTAAGAGATGCTGTAAGTTTTTTATGATCACTCATGCTTGTTGAACATTTTAATCCTCAAGTTTTAATAGATGCTTATACTTGATTGGACATGACTTTTGGGGAAGAAAAGTTGTAAATCTTGTTAAAAATAGGAAATAAGTTTTGACAGTGGAAAATTTGTTTTATGAAACTACACACACACACACACACACACAGACACACACAAACACACACACACACACAGATATATATATATATATATATATATATATATATATATATATATATATATATATATATAATATATATATATATATATACACACACACTATCAGTCAAAAGACGGTAAGATTTTTTATGTTTTTAAAATCATTCTCTTCTGCTTACCTGTGTATTAATATATATTCTATTGAAATTATCTACAAAACATCTTTGTTTCAAAAGCCAAATGTTGAATCTTATTCTCATTTTAACAAAATTTTGGTATTTAATTTTAGTACACTTTTTTTATTTGATGCTTCATGGACACAGAACCAGTATTATTTTGTTTTACATTGTACACTTTTATTTTAATTTGTAATACGTTCTTATGACTTTTGTAATGTCTCTATTTAGCTTTCATTTATTTTTTATTTCAATTGTAGTTTTGGAAATTTGAGTACTTCACCTATATTATTATTATTATATTTAATATGTTATTATTTAGTAGTTGCTAAGGCAACATTTCTAAGTTTCTTAAAATAAATTTAAGCCTAAAAGGAGTTCACAATAAAATAAAATAAAAAAACACATAAAAAACATAAAGGAAAAAAAAGGGTAAGAATTACCAAAAACTGCATTTTTGATCAGATTAATACGAAAAAAAAAAATCATTAATTTTTCTCAATATATATAGAGCTACTTTAAAATGACATTTTTTATTTTGATGAAAGAAAAGAACACATTTGACCACCTGTTGTACCGCCCCTAAATGGCTGTGACGTAATGATGAGCTCGCGTCCAGCTCCTCCCCCCCCTCTCTCTCTCTCTCTCACCAGATAAGTGTGCTCGAGGGTTGAGTGGCTGTGACCGTGTGTGTGTGTGAGTGAATGTGTGTGTCGCGCAGATTACAAAGAGGAGTCCACGGACCGTGAGCGCGCGGCGGCGCCCCGCAACCTGCGACACAATGTAGCGAACCGAAATCGCACAAGAGAGTCTAGTTTGACCGGACCGGACCGAAGTGAAGTGAACTATGCCCAGCGCCGACAGAACTTTACCTGAACTCGAGAGGAACTCTTTCTTTCACTGCGAAATGGTAGTTATGCTTAAGTGTGTTTAATCCATCCATGCAGCGCGTTATCTAACCCTGACACTGTGCATGATATGTCTGGATATTGAATGAGCAAATGTGTTTCTGCTGTTTATGGCTCCGAAGAAGATGTTGTTTTTCTTGTTAAGCGTGCTTTTCTGAAATATCTTTAATTTTACTAATAATACTCCAACCAGCCTATTGTTTTGATGTAAACAATGGTTTTGTTACAGTGGTTCTGTTAACGTACCGCGATTTTACTGTCTTTTACATGCATGATATGGCACTGCTGTCGTGTTGTTTTATTTGCATAGTTATCATTACTGTGGTATTACAAGGTTTAAATCTATTAAGGGTATTTTATTAATGTGCATTGCATCTACAACCTTTATAATCTATATAGTAATATGATATCTCTGTTAAACCTCTAAAAATGGCAACATATACCTCAAAAAATAATTTACTGCTATTTTCCGAGACATTATGTCTTGGTTTCTTTCTTTTTTTTCTTTTTTTTTTCTAAATAGTTCTTTAATTCAAATATTATAGTTTGTAAATCTCATAAAAGTAACATTTACCTCAAGGTTAGTTGACATCCCTGGCATAGTACATTACCATTCAAAATTTGAGAATAGTAAGATTTTAAAAAACTAAAAGTAATTAATACGCAGAATAAAAAAAAAGTGACAGTGAATACATTTACATAATATCATGGTTTACACAAAAATATTGATTATATATAAGAAATGCTCATTGAATGTCAAATTGGCATATTAGAATGATTTCTGAAGGATCGGGAAAGTACAGGCTGCTGAAAATTCATCTTTGCCATTACAGGAATAAATAACAATTTAAAAACGTATGAAAACAGAAAACAATTATTTTAAATTTGTAATATTGCAATACTTTTACTGTATTTTTCATCAAATAAATGCAGCCTTGGAGGGCACAAGAGACTTTTCGACGTCTCTTACCGACTCCATATTTTTGAACAGTAGTGTTCATGCCCGATCCATTCCAGTTATTTGCATGATCTATGCACGATGCTCAAGCACGAAAAACAACAACAACAAAAATTCCAAAAGGAATGCCAGTGGAATTTCCATCATGAATTGGAACCAGTTCTAAAAGCACTAGATCTACTATTTGTTAAAAATCTCTTGGTTATTATAATTATTTCATTATTTTTATCTTTTTTTTTTTTTTGTAACTAGGTTACACTAGGTTGCACACACACGCCTAAACCACATTGAAATGCGATTGGAAACACTGGGGTGATGGTGGCCTGCTGGGGCATGTGCTCTGGTCTTGAGTCGGCTGTTGTAAGCAGAACAAGTGCTTCTGTGTCCAACCAACGTGTGTGTGTGTTTGTGTGTAGACCCCCGACCCCTGGCACCAAGACAATGTGTGTGCCAGACTGATGCTGTTGCCACTTTGTTAAAAGAACGTGTTGGTTTGCATTGCTAAACCTAAAGAGTATTTGTGCACTTTCAAGTGAAGTAAATGAGTGCATTAGCAGCACTGAATCAGTCTGTTTAAATGAGGTTCTTGGAGGAAACCCATTTACATGCTGTTAGCAGAGATGCAGGGTTAGAGGATGGAAGGGTCTCTGATTGTTTTGAATGTGTCTGCCAGTGCATTACTAAGCCTGGCGTTAATGGAGAGAAAGAACGTAAAACACATTCAATTAGCCTTTCGTTATTGAATTGCTTTACGTGTATGCTTTGACGTATCAAACGTGTTGCGTTAGTGAAGCTGCCTTTATGGATCTCCCCAGTGGCTGAAGTATTGATTAAATGACAGATCAAATGGAAACATATGTTGAGTTCATGTGACTAATGCTTAAGTGATGCTATACGAATTGGGTTTTGACACTTTGGGGCTCCTAAAAACACAAAAATAAACACATTTGCAGATCTATCATCTACCTGAATTGGTTTTATATTCATTTACTTGAATTTCAAAATGAACGTCTGATTCTTTGAACATTTTGGTCATGTAAAGCTGGCAGATATGTACATTTGTATTTCATACTTTGTGATGAGGGTTACAAAAAGTGATGTAACCATAAACAAAATATTAAAAAGTAATGTAACACTTTAGAAGAGTGAACAATTCTTACTTTTAACTAGTGGCTTATTAGCATGTCTATTATTAACATATTAGCTATTTATTAGTACTCATAAAGCACATATTGTACATGAGCATATTCTTAACAACTACTTTACTAACTATTAATAAACAGCAAATTAGAAGTTTATTGAGGCTGAAGTCATAGTTAATGGTTTGTTAATAGCAAGAATTGGCCCTTGTAATAAAGTGTGACCAATAATAAATGTAAAGACATTTATAAAAAAGAAATTTAATTAATTTAATTTATGCATTTAGCAGACACTTTTATCCAAAGCGACTTACAGTCATTCAGGCTAACATATTTTACCTAACATGTGTTCCCTGGGAATCGAACCCACAACCTTGCGCTGCTAACACAATGCTCTTCAACTTGAGCCAGAGGAACACAAAAGCAATGTACGAACACTAGTTCTTACAACATTAAAGAAATGTAATATTTTTGGTGTTTGGACCGGTGAAAATGTTGGCAGACTTGTAGAAATTATTATTTGTTATTTTTTTGAGGGAATTTCTCTCAATGGTGATTTTGTCATCATTTATATAATAAATAACATAATTATAATTTATATAATTTAATTTTTAATTTAATTTTAATTTAATTTATATGACTTACTACTGCATGCACGCAAACACGTGAGAATGAAGCTGTTGTTCTGGGGATGTTTTGGTGGTCATGGGTGTCCTGCATTCCTGTTGTTTCCAGGGTGACCTGTAGAATCCCCCTCAACCCCCTCACCAGCATGTGAAGCATGATGCAATGCTAAAAACACTAGAACGCTCCCATCAACGGTGCTGTTCACGTCAGATGTTTGCACTCCTGACACACTCTCTCAGTCTCACTCAGAGTTATTACTGTTTCCGTCTCTGTTGTGAAACTGTCCGATGTGGCCATAACTTACTGCTCTACTATTGTGTGTGTGTGTGTGTGTCACAAATAAGATCGTGGAACTGGCTGTGCCCCAGAGTGCTCTCTGCGAAGACAAGATTTGTGGATGAGGATGGATCTGGTATTTTATCTTCCTGCTATATTGGAAGAGATATAAGATGTGTGTAGTGTACTGGGGAAAAACAGATTAAAGGAATGTTCTGGGTTTAATAAAATTGAGCATCTGACATTGTTGATTTCTACAGAAAGCAATTGACGCATCACAGAGTTTGTAAAAGCAAACAAAAGGGGGCTTAATAGTAATGAGCTTACAATGGAAATATACAGGGAAAGGCTTTTCTTTGGAAAGCTAAAATATGTTTATTTTGTGAATTGATTTATGAGTGTAAAATTGCCTATTAATCTTGTACGCACAGAGTCATTTAACTCAAAATGTAAAGACATCAACCACACACATTTGCACAATATGGTTAGTTCAGGATGAATATGTCTTGTGGTGTGACCCTTCAAATAATTTTATATGAATATATGAAATTTAGCAATTCATTAAATTTGTTAAAAATACTTGGAAAAACAAAATGATTTAAGATGTGAGGAAAATGTTCATGCTTTTTATGCTCGGTTACACCACATGACATTTAGTCAACATTTATAAACCTTTCTTTGACAGTGATGGACGTTTTCATTTATTTATTGAATTATTCCAAAGTAATGCGAAACCAACACGAATGCATTTCTGAGAACTTGGCAAGTGTTTTGAAAAGGTCTCGAACTGAAAAACCAAAATAACCTTGATCTTTTGAGGTCACAGTACTTTTAAAAACATCCTGTTTCAGGCTTGTTGGTCTAAAATCAGCTTATATTAATGGATATGGGTATAATAATAATAATAATAATAATAATTCCTTACATTAATATAGCGCTTTTCTAAGCACTCGAAGTGCTTTACATTGTGAGGGGGTATCTCCTCATCCACCACAGCTAATGTTTTTATTACGTGATCGCTATTGCATTGTCTGTTAAACAGATAGTTTTTAACCTATATCACAGCACCGTCCACCTGTGAAGGATGTAGACACAATTATTAGCCAATCATAGTGGCTGTTTACTCTGAGTCTACAATCCGCCACACCTATTCAAACAGAGCATTGTGATGAGGGGGTCAAAACAAACAGAAAACAGCCTATAACTTCTTAATAGTTTTTTTTTTTATGTAAAAAAAAAATCTTGATAACATTATAAGCGGACCTCAAAGATCTGCACAAAAAAAACAGTTAGTGAGTCGTTTACATTTTTTTCGGTCAGTTTATTTTAAAGTCCAATTCTCGCTTTTAAAGCATTAACTATGATTTTTGTCACTCTGTTTAATTATGCCATGTAAGCAAGGTTTATTTTCTTTGTAAATGTGCATACATGAAGCGTTTCAGTTCTTGAGTGAGGACGGATAAGGTACAGGAAGTTAATTATGATATCACGTCATTGAATTTTTTATGTCTGTGCATGTGCTTCTTTAAATGGCCATTATGTGAAATACATTTGCTCGTGTGTTTTAGAGAAGTTTGAACATAGTTTTGAAGGCAAACATGTCTTTGCCCTCTGGCTTGGAGTTTCTATGAAGTTAGTCACGTGACAAGCAGACAGAGCAAGTTTCTGCAGGACGCACATGCTGGACACACCCGAGTATCTACTGTATGTGTGTCTTCATGCAGATACGTGTTCACAGACAACAGTGTGATAACAGACAGCTTCTGACCTGTCGTATTTACACAAAGAATTTAAGGCACAGTTATTTCTTGTGTCCCAGAGTGCTTTACTTTTTTGTATTTACAGTTACTTTAGAGTGCCACATGCCTCTGTTTTTACTTTTGAGACTGCAATTCTACAGGTAAAGGCTTAAATGATCTCTTCAATTTAAATGAGCTTGTTTCTCTATAGTATTGAAGAAACTATGGGTTTCAGTGTCAGATCCTGATATGAGATGAACTGACCTCATTATAGTGTGATAGTTTATTGCTCTTCATGTAAGAGGGCTTCTGCATAAACACTGCTTATTCTTCTCTGTGTAGATAAAATATATATTTCTTATTATAAAAGTGGTTTAGAAGAGCAGTGAGAGATTTTCTCTCTTTTGCTGTTTGATTAACATGAATGACACTTTAAGAGCTGCCCAGATCCAATATACTGTTATACATGTGTTTGCTTTCACTTAAGAGCAAAATGACTGTGATGACAAGCATACTTGCAGAGATGGGTGTTTTAACACATACAAGTGTGTGTATAAACACTCAAGGGCTATAAAGCGGCACAAATAACTCCGTGGTCAATACTTTCATAGTCTATGAGCACCTCTGACAGTGCTCAGAAACACTTTCTCAGTTTTTTTTTTTGTTACTTCCTTTTACAGTTTACAATTATTACAACATAACTGTTTCCTGCAGCATATTCCACAGTTGGAGAAGAAAGCCCTGGATGCCAAAGACATGCAGTTATCCACACAAATGGACATTTCAACCAGGACCTTTTTTGACTCTTTTTTTAGTACTTAATGCAAACCAGTTTGATGCTTGCTTCCCTTTGCCCTTTGCTTGAATTTGGCTGTTTAGTGTGCAGTTTTGCTATTGGTTTTATCACATTACCTCTAAGGGGGTGGGGTTGGGGATGGGAGGTGGAGTCAGAAGAAAGTGAGTGAACACATCTTTGGGCTTTTGTTTGTGGGAATTATGTTTTGGACTTTGTGCCTAGTAGCTTCTATATGTAATGCTAAATAATAATAATGACTAATGACAATCAATATACAACATATATTTGTTGCGTTATCCTCTGACTTGACGCAAAAACAAAGGCTGCAACCAAACTTGCCTATTTCCCAACTATATAGACGAAAAATTGATGTGAAAAGAAAATTCACAGTATTCTTAAATTACTACGACTTAAGACATATTACTTCCAGCGAGATACTGAGGTGTGCATTCAATAGACACTTTATTATACCACAAGGCCATAGTAGATGAGTCTGAAATGGCGGTAAAGCGATGCAACTGAGTGTCAGGACAATGACAACAAGAGGTCGATTTGTACTATAGACAATCTCACTATATAAAACATTGTTTTCAGCCGTTGCGAAGTAAATAATAAGTACGTTCTAAAGAGAGTATGTGATTTGTATTTATGTTTTTTATTTTATTTATAATAAGCAGTTTTTACAATTAAATTGCAGTTTTTACAATTAAAATGAACTGTATTTTGATAAAACATTAAGATGTGACAAGCACTATTGTTTTGTTCAGTATGTAGGATGATGCAAATTTGTGTCGGAAACCCTGTAAAGTATGCATAGTCACACCACCTGTGTATGCAGTTTAACCAGTTCAATCTGATCGTTTATCTTTAGGGGATTGCCAGTAGAAAAACTTGTTCCACTACAACTGTCCCAGCCTTTGAACGTTAGATTTCAGATTACATTTGAGTTTACAAAACACTGGTTTCCCTTTTCGGGCTGAAAACTGACACTCTTACTCTCTGTGTTGTGTGTGTAATAAGAGAAGTGTGTATGCAGCTGCATCTGGGATGTCAAAATACAAATTAATTGTGTCAGAAACCGCCATCTCAGCCCTTTGTTTTTTTTTTTCACTTCCTCATTTTCTCATTTTATCTGGCACTCAAACTATGTTAAATGCAAATGATAAGTGCTTTTTTGTGGTCTGCTTGTTTGAGTGTGTCAGAAAGGAAATTCCATTGGCGTTTTGATTTGAATTTCATGTAGTTTCATTTCAACAGTGTTCTTTCTGTAGACATCAGCATTATGTAAAGCATGTGAACAAGCATCGCACAAGGGTTTTATAAGTCTTCTGTGTACAGAGCTGTTCTGTGCTCAGAGGCTGAGAGCTCTTCACATGATAGGCCCGCTGTGAGGTCACTTCCACTGGCCACATGCTAACTCTAATCTTTTTATCTTAACCCCTCTCTCTCTCTCTCTCTCTCTCTCTCTCTCTCTCTCTCCAGTAATAATCAAGGGTTGGATTATACAATCTCAGTACACACATTCCTTGTTCAGTTTAGTTCAGTAGGGGTGTAAACCTCAGTCAGGCGTTAGGTTTACAGAGAATAACATGATGTACTTGTAATATGTAAACTAACAGGTTTGTTAAGATCAGAGGGAGATTCTGTTCATATATATGTGCATGCGTAATTGTTGTTATGTGGAATTATTATAATGCTTTATAGTGAAGTTAAAAATAATTGGGGAAAAGAAATATGACTCAGACATGTGATAGACAGAGTTCATTTAGATACATTATTATGTTTTAAGGTTATTTTAAAGGATTAGTTTTGAACTTAAACGCCATGTTCATCCAAGATGTTGATGTTTTTCTTTCTTCAGTCAAAAATACATTAATTACAGGAAAAATTCCAGGATTTGACTCCATATAGTAGAATTCAATGGGGAGCAGTGGGATGAAGGTCCAAATCGCATTTTCAAGCTGAGGAATAAGGGTTTTATATCTAGCGGAATTTGATCTGTGATGCTTGTCCACAGCTTTATGCAGTCACATTTGAATGGTCATGCGTGACCCAGGCAGAAGTAGTAACAAGCTCCATCTGATTTTCTTCTTAACACTGTAAAAAAGAATTTGAGTCAACTTCAAATAATGTGTTACCCCGCTAACTTTTTTGAGTCGCGTAAACTTATTTTAAACTAAAAGATATTTTAGTTGACTAGACCAGGGGTGGCCTGAATAGAAAGCTACCGAAAGGTGAGTTTTAATTAGTGTTGGAGCAGAACTCCTGGACTAGACAAAACGTTTAAGTCAGTGGGGTAACAAAATATTTTAAGTTGAAACTATTATTATTATATTATTATGGTCACACTTGACCATTCCAACATGACTACATAACACACAAGACCAAGCTAGTGCAAGAAATTATTAGGCAATTTTTATTCTGGAAGTGAACTCATCCTTTAAGTATTTAAGATTATCATCCAAGAAAAAAAGTTATATGCCAATATTTTTAAAGAAATCTGCATGTAAAAAAAACAAAAGACAAATTCCAGATTGCACAAATTACTGATGACGTAAATCAGACGCCAGGTGTGTGTGTCACAGGAAGGAGAAAGTAAGGAAGGTTAGATGAGCAGACACGTTAGATCTGACTGACCTAGTTCTCCAGAGCACCGTTTCTGCCCTGAAGACACGGATACAGTCTGGTCAAAGTTAGAAGAGGTTCAGAGTTGCTTCAGTGACACATGCGCAAACATGATTAGAGCTCTTTCACAAGCATTAATCATTAAACGCCATTTGACAAGAAAAGTCGTGCTCTTTTAACCTGTGACAGTCCAAATAAGTGGATGATATTGAACTCTTTTGATATTAACAGCATCATAATTGTTCTTCCTTTGCAGATTAAGTGAACATATTCGATTTGAAAAATGTTTTGATTGATGCACGTATTGAATAAAATAATGAACGTATCTGGTGTCAAAATTATGATTCACCAGAAGGTTTTTTTTTTTTTTTTTGAATTATTTCTTTTCAGATTCATGAACTTCAAGCCACTAATGCTTGAGTTGACATGTTGTCTGCATATGCTTGTATTATCTTCCCTCTGCTTGACTGCAGTTCGAGTCATAAAAGCCTCTGTCCCTGATCTCTGTCGGCCTGTTACCGCTTCATGGCTAGCTGCCATGGTAACAGACTTAATTTCATTGCAAATATCTGACATTTGGACATTTGAATTAAGTTTTATATAAGCGTACACAAATAATTCACCACTAAGAGCTGATAATAATAAGTATTTTGCTCTGAAAAGAGCTTTTCTAAAGCTAGCGATGGCTCATATGTTTGAAAACTGCAGCCTCCATCTGTCTCTTGTTAGTGTTGTTTGTACGTGTTGAGATGCTGAATGTAGCTCTTAGTAAGGCTCGAGCGTGGCCTGATGAAAATGAACCATCTTCACAATCCTGTAGAAGAGATGATTCATCCCGGGCAATTTAAAGGGCTAATTCAACCAAAATTACTTAGTGTCACCATTTATTCATCCTCATGTCATTTCGGTATTTTTCATCTTGTTAGCTATTAATTTGTTTCCACTTTAGCTCAAAAATCGACTGTCTGCTTCAAATAATTCATTTAAAGCACCATCTCTGATTTGTATAGAGCTGCTGGGAAGAAATTTAGCCCAACAACAGAAGGGTTTTCAGAATTGAAAATGAATTAATCATTTAAATTCTAAAACTATCAAAATGCTTTAAAAGTTATGAGGTCTTTATGCACTACTTTTGTAGTCTTTTTGGGGCTTGACAGTTGAAATCAGCATCCGTTTTAGCACCTGGGACATTATTTAGTAAATATATCATTTTGTGTTGCATGGAAGATTAATGTGAGTTTGACATGATTGAGTAAAGGCCCAAAACATCATTAAGTAGGGTCCTTGAACATTTGAAATCTACCTTAAATGATTTATTTCTATGGACTGATATTGCTTAAGACTTTAGGGGATGTTCACCATTCGTTTTTCCATTCCAGTGTGCCAATTTTTGTACATTGTTTTTCTAGATAAATACGTATGTACAGTATTGTTCAAAATAATAGCAGTACAATGTGACTAACCAGAATAATCAAGGTTTTTCGTATATTTTTTTATTGCTACGTGGCAAACAAGTTACCAGTAGGTTCAGTAGATTCTCAGAAAACAAATGAGACCCAGCATTCATGATA
Organism: Carassius auratus; assembly: GCF_003368295.1. Lineage (NCBI taxonomy): Eukaryota > Metazoa > Chordata > Actinopteri > Cypriniformes > Cyprinidae > Carassius > Carassius auratus. The sequence continues at coordinate 17,742,675 of NC_039246.1, forward strand.
TGTACGCTCTTAAGGCTGTGCAATTGGGCAATTAGTTGAATTAGTTGAAAGGGGTGTGTTCAAAAAAATAGCAGTGTGGCATTCAATCACTGAGGTCATCAATTTTGTGAAGAAACAGGTGTGAATCAGGTGGCCCCTATTTAAGGATGAAGCCAACACTTGTTGAACATGCATTTGAAAGCTGAGGAAAATGGGTCGTTCAAGACATTGTTCAGAAGAACAGCGTACTTTGATTAAAAAGTTGATTAGAGAGGGGAAAACCTATAAAGAGGTGCAAAAAATGATAGGCTGTTCAGCTAAAATGATCTCCAATGCCTTAAAATGGAGAGCAAAACCAGAGAGACGTGGAAGAAAATGGAAGACAACCATCAAAATGGATAGAAGAATAACCAGAATGGCAAAGGCTCAGCCAATGATCACCTCCAGGATGATCAAAGACAGTCTGGAGTTACCTGTAAGTACTGTGACAGTTAGAAGACGTCTGTGTGAAGCTAATCTATTTTCAAGAATCCCCCGCAAAGTCCCTCTGTTAAAAAAAAGGCATGTGCAGAAGAGGTTACAATTTGCCAAAGAACACATCAACTGGCCTAAAGAGAAATGGAGGAACATTTTGTGGACTGATGAGAGTAAAATTGTTCTTTTTGGGTCCAAGGGCCACAGGCAGTTTGTGAGACGACCCCCAAACTCTGAATTCAAGCCACAGTACACAGTGAAGACAGTGAAGCATGGAGGTGCAAGCATCATGATATGGGCATGTTTCTCCTACTATGGTGTTGGGCCTATTTATCGCATACCAGGGATCATGGATCAGTTTGCATATGTTAAAATACTTGAAGAGGTCATGTTGCCCTATGCTGAAGAGGACATGCCCTTGAAATGGTTGTTTCAACAAGACAATGACCCAAAACACACTAGTAAACGGGCAAAGTCTTGGTTCCAAACCAACAAAATTAATGTTATGGAGTGGCCAGCCCAATCTCCAGACCTTAATCCAATTGAGAACTTGTGGGGTGATATCAAAAATGCTGTTTCTGAAGCAAAACCAAGAAATGTGAATGAATTGTGGAATGTTGTTAAAGAATCATGGAGTGGAATAACAGCTGAGAGGTGCCACAAGTTGGTTGACTCCATGCCACACAGATGTCAAGCAGTTTTAAAAAACTGTGGTCATACAACTAAATATTAGTTTAGTGATTCACAGGATTGCTAAATCCCAGAAGAAAAAAAAATGTTTGTACAAAATAGTTTTGAGTTTGTACAGTCAAAGGTAGACACTGCTATTTTTTTGAACACACCCCTTTCAACTAATTGCCCAATTGCACAGCCTTAAGAGCGTGCATATCATGAATGCTGGGTCTTGTTTGTTTTCTGAGAATCTACTGAACCTACTGGTAACTTGTTTACCACGTAGCAATAAAAAATATACTAAAAACCTTGATTATTCTGGTTAGTCACATTGTACTGCTATTATTTTGAACAATACTGTATGACCATTGCGCTTGCGTCATGCATCTTTTGCAGCATCTTGCACATGAATGCCAAATTTTTCAGAGGTCGTGTCAAGTTAAATAAAATAAAAAAAAATTAGCTTCTAGATGAAACGCTGCTTATCAATGGCAGTTCCAAAACAGTGGATCAATCAGAAGACCACGGAGGCGGGGCCAGCTTTGTGAGCTTTTGTTTGTTGTTTTTGTTTCTGTTATTGCACCACGTTTCAAAGTGGAGTGCTGCACTATTGTAAAAAACTTATTCGACGCAAAGACGCATTTTGTGTTAACGGCACCTTAACACTTGGATCTCTGACCCAGTTGGTTTGCTCGCTTCCATGGCTCCAGTACACTGTTTTTTACACCAACTGGCAACCTGGAGTGTCGAAATACTATTGGGGAAAATTGGTTGTGGGCGGAATCACACATTTAAGAAGAAGAATAACTGGCTGTGCCATTGTTTTTCAGAGAAACAAGAAAACTAATTTAGCGTGTTTCTTAATTATCTGCGAATGTATATATTTTGTATGCTTTAGTACAGTCAAAAAAATGACATACAGTAAATTTTTTGAGTGGGTACCAAAGTGCAGTGTGCATGCAGAACATGAAAGGTCCACTGGACCACTGCATTGCCCTGAAAATTGTTTTTGGACTAACTACCCTTTTAGTTTGCCTGAATGAATTTATGTTCTTCAGGACCCTGGGGATGGCTTATTATTGTCAACCCATTTCACAGGATTGTAAAGTGACCTTATGAAGGGCTTCATTCATTTCCTCATTCTGAGAGGAATTTCTTCCACTCCATTTGGTCCACGGCTTATTTCAGTCAAAAAATTGTTGACCCAAATCTTTATTTACTACTATAGGTACACAATAACCATTTCCTTCATCTATAGTCGTTATTTTGCATGTACAGGACAAGTGGATATTTTTTGAATGGGAAAGTGAAAGAGAATTTTACTGCTAGTTAAAACGTTTAGTGCTTCTCTAGTAACAGAAAATAATGAGAGAAGCAGCAAACTTTGGAAAGAATGTCTCTGATTTTATTACATTGTTATGATTATGGATAATATGTTGACAGTAACAAGTCCATAAGAAATCTCTGTGTGAGAGAGATGAAAATTCAAAACAAGTTAGCCAACGGAAATAGTTTTAAATGTTAACAGCCCTAGAGTGTCTTATTGTTTTAATATTATAAAAAAAAAAAAATCTGGACAAGTAAACCTTTATTACTTGGACTAATGAATGAGCGATTAACCTGTCAAAACAATTTGATTAACGAGCCCTGCATTGGAGAAATTCTGAACCATTATGTAGCTAAAGACATCTATCAAATGTATTGTTATTATTTTGGCCAGTACTAAACACAAGCTCTTTGTGTGACACTTTATTGTATCCATTCTAAAATGATTAATTTTAGTCTCTCTCCATTCTTTTCAGGCAGAGAGAGGTGGTGATGTGAACACCCTCAGCGTGCCAATGGTCATGCGTAGAGGAGGTTCAGAGACTTGTTTAGATCTGGATTCTAATCTGGTGGTACGGGACACCCCACGATCACGCGCTGGTCTGAACACCCTACAGCAGAAAGTGCTGAAAGTGAAAGAGCAGCTGAGAATTGAGCAAAATTTACAGGATGAGAACGTGGCTGAGTATCTCAAACTCATTAACAGTGCCGACAAGCAGCAGAGCAGCCGCATCAAACAGGTGTTTGAGAAAAAGAACCAGAAAACGGCACACAATATCGCTCAGCTTCAGAAGAAGCTAGAGCAGTATCAACGCAAGCTGAAGGAGTGGGACCTCTCAAATTTGACCAAACACATGCCACCACACTCCAAAGAAAATGAGCTGCTCAAAGACAACCCCAAGGACAGTGTGGTCACAGGAAGTGGGCACCACTCACATTTGGAGAAAGTCAAAACTATCGGTCCGGGAGTTTCACTGTCGCCACCGTTCTTCTTCAGCAAGTCCAAAGGGATTGCAAACCTCATTCGCAACAAATTTGGTAGCGCGGACAACATTGCACACCTGAAGAGTACCATGGAGACAGGAAGTGGGCTGCAGGTGGAAGGGGGGGCCCGAAATCTGAGCGGCAGCGCCACCATAACCCCTAAACCAAAATATCCAAGCGATGACGAGTGCTCCACAGAGACGTCAATGTCCATTGAGAGTAATGGTCATGTGACTGGATCAGGTGTGCCAGGGTCTGGGAGAGAAGAGGGCCAAGGGGAAAACAGCAGCCGGCTGGTGGAAGCCTGGGAGGAGATCAGGGACCTGAGAGAAGCTCAGAATCTACTGTCAGAAGACATTGACACGCTGAAGACCCAGTTTAGATGTGAATTTGACAGTATTATGCAAACACTACAAGAGGAGCGATTCAGGTAAATAGTCTTGGTAACACATGAAGTGTTCTGGATAAAGATCTTTTTGCTGATACAAAAAGAACCAATCAGCTGCGCCATGTGAATAATGATGTCTTTACGTCAGCCTGCGCCAATCTAGAGTTTCACGATAGAACTTTGGATTTATAATGTTGTTTCTAAAATCCACTTGAAGCCCTTTTAGTGTTCTATTTAATTAGGACGAAAAAATAGGTTACATTTTATAATATCCACCTTTCATCTTTCATTATTGGCCATATCATGCAAGTAATTATCAGCATGAATACCAAATATCATCGGCTCCCATGTGTCTTGTGACCATTTGTGGCATGTTGGGACATCAGCACGCCACTCAACATAAGCCGGGTCTTTCAACTCTTCATTTCCACTCTGTATTTCTCACACACTCTCCCTAATTGATATTCTTCTGTATTAGGTGTGAGCGGTTGGAAGAACAGCTGAACGACCTCACAGAGCTCCATCAAAATGAAACTGGAAACCTCAAACTGGAGCTAGCCAGCATTGAAGAGAAGATGGCCTATCAAGCTAATGAACGAGCACGGGATATACAGGTACAGACCTACACAAAAACACTCAAATACGCTTATGTAAAGTGCTGAATAAAAGGAATACTATGTTACTCTAATCGTGATAAAACAATGAAGTTATCTTTTCAATGTTAATTTGAGCTTTAATCCGAACCAGCCACAACCACAACATCCCGCGGTAAAATCTCACTCCACTTAACTGTATCTAGACACCAAATATTCTGACTTTGATAGTGACGGAACTTGGAGCATACGTTTTCTGTAGATCTTCACCAATGCAAAAGTGCTCCATAATCCCTCAAGGAGCCCTTATATTAAAGATCCGCAATCTTTTTGAACCGCTGCTTGGACAATCGGATTAAAAAACTGGAGTTGTGTATCTTTCTCTTCCACTCCGCAGGATGCTTTAGAAGTTTGTCAGACGCGAGTGAGTAAGTTGGAGTTACAGCAGCAGCAGCAGCAGCAGGTTGTGCAGTTGGAAAGCGCCGACGCCAAAGTGCTGCTGGGAAAATGCATCAACATCATGCTGGCCATCGTCACCGTGATCTTGGTGTGCGTCTCCACTGCTGCTAAGTTTTCCGCTCCACTGATGCGGAGTCGTCTACACATGTTCGGGACTTTCGTATGCGTGTGTCTGCTGCTGTATAGCTGGAGCAACTGGGAGCATCTGCAGTGTGCAATAGAACGAATGCTGCTGCCCAGATGAGGGACGCGAAACATGCATGTTCAGTGATTTTATCCTCCTGGGATCTTCCCTTCATAATGTGACTGTCCCAAGACAATGGCTTTAACACGTTCTTTCGTTTCTTCTTTTTTTTTGGTCTGTTGTGTTTTTGTGTGTTTGTGAAAGAGTATTCATGATGTACTGTAGCAGAAACGGATCCACCTCTGTGACTATACTGTGTTATCTCAAATAACTTTGTTATATAATATTTCATCCTGTAATCATAAGAACAAAATATTTTGCGTAAAGAACATGAAGAATAATTAAGAGACCATAGATTTATTATTATTATTTTTTTTTTTTTACTGTGACATTATTGTCATGATTTTTTCATGGGTGGTTTACTTTTGAGGAATTCTCATTATTATTATTATTATTATTCTCAATGTTCTTCATTATTCTCATTAGTCTTATTACTGTGATGTATTTGATTTGAAAACAATATTTTTTTTCTCTAATTTTTTATAATACGATTTGTATTGCAGTAATGAGAATGAGAATGCAAAAAAGGTAACAGTCTTAAAAAAATGCTTGATTCTTTATGCAGTAAAATGTATGCTTATTTTTTTTTATTTTTAATGTTAAAATAGAGAACAAATACGGACATGTTTTAGACACAGTTTTATCTGTTTACTGTTTTCTAGCATTATTTGTACTACTGAAATGGCCTGAAGTTCTTTTCACTAGCACTTTAAACACAGTGCCCAGGTTTATGAGATTCTGTGTGGGGCTTTTTTTAATTTAATTGTATTATTATTCTTTAGTCTGAGAAGTGGTTCTCTGTACTGACCACAGAAGATGGAAACACTGTCTTTTTGTTTGTTGTGTAATAGAAATGCCTTGGGGTTATAGAAACTAGAACATAAGAAGGACACAAATTTCAAACAAAAAGGAAAAAAGCTTATGTAACATATTCTGAACTGTTCCTCATTGGAGTTAGAATTACTATTTTTATATACATTTTTTTTTAATTTGCTTTGTTTAATGTATAATTGAATGATTCCCACCATGCAAACTGATTTCAGCATCATTACCACTGTCTGTTTGAGTGTGTGCCTGTCTGTGATTTTGACTGAAGATTGTATAAGCCACTAAATCTGAATTTACCCATCAACCTGAACTAAAATGTGGTGTGTAAATAGAGTTTTAGAGGCCTTTTTACCTTTAAGCATGGGGAAAGTGATTTTATTTTATACAGTGTCCATGTGGTAGGAGACTGGTCTGGTCTTAAATATGGTCTAAACCTAAAATAAACGGCCTCATTTTTACTGAAATTTGACTTTGTTGATTCTTTATTTACTCAACCACCAGATGAATTTCTCAGTGGATGGAACCATTTAGTTCTTTCTTCTAACTATTTCTTGTTCAATTGTAGTTGTTCAGTTCAATATTTATATTACACTGCCTGTGCTGTTTGACATTAAGTTACCTGACACATAATCCTTTGCGAGGCCTGAAGTGAAGCGTTAAATGTCTTTCATTATTTTTTAAAGGTCACTGATAACGCGTTTGCTTCAGAAAAAAATCTTGATGCCGCCCTCTTGTGGTTGATGAAGGAAAACCAGCAAAGGACCAGCATAAACCAGCAAAGGGCCAGCATCAAAACATGGTCCGTGTACTTGTGGGCCAACGGATTTTCAAAAAGATTATTTTTGGATTATTCAAAACATACCTAACCAGCATATGCTGTTTTGTTTTTTCAGCAGGGTCACCATCAAAATCGATAAAATCTTGTTTGGACAAGTTAGAGAAGGCTTAATTTATAAATTCAGTTGGCTCAAGCTTTATTAAATGATCATTGTATGATCAATTAACAATTAACACAATTAATATTGAATAAACATCGTACAATATTTGTTTTCATTATTTTACTGTTTCCACAGTTTTATGAAAGGAATAAAAAAAAAATCCACAGTTGTCATAGCTTCGTTATCACATGTAATTTTTATTTTGGCATTTCATATGTCACCATTAGTTTTATCAAGCAAATCCAAACTGATTTGCTGTTCACAAGGGACATGGGGCTTTCTCCTATTCTGCCAAGAGGAATGTTTGTTGAGAAAATATTGCACATTGCAATATTCTTCATAAAGGACACAATAAACTGGATGAGTTATTTATAGTTTCATAGAAAAGGCAAAAACATGTATTCAATTCAAGTTTATTTAGCTATGCAATGAAAGGTCAAATTAAAATCTTGCATTGCTTTTGCAATGGCAACATGTTTTTAATAATACACAGCTGATTATAATCTGAGTTTATAACGTTATTAATTAGTTCTTGGTCATTGTAGTTAAGCGCAGGTGCTGTAGATGGTGATTTTCTGACTGAGTTCTTGCAGTACATCCCTGGCCTCGTTCTCCAGTGCATCCATCTCCTGAGCTTTCTCCACCAGAATGTCCTGATTGACCTCAAATAATCTCTCCAGTTCTGGAAGAGTTAAAGAAGAAGAAAAGTGAGGAATCCTAGGTAAATCTATAATCAAATCTTCAAACCTGGGAGCAGTTGTACCTCTCAGTCTCTGTAGTTTGGTCGTGGTATCTTTTAATAGAGCTTCTGCCTCCTGACGTAGTTCCTCGGCCTTCTGACGTGCATCCACCACACCTGCTGCCTTCTGATCTATCACACCACTGGCCAGTTGGTACTTCGGTTGCACGAGTAAGTCAATGTCCTAAAATACACAAAGGGTCAAAAGCGTATAAGAGAGTATAAGCATATGCATTCAAGAAAAGTATCAATTTAATACCCGTGGTGTCTCCATCAAGTAATATTTTCCTTACACCTTCAATATATTGAAATCTATAGTATAGTTTTGAGTAATTTTTAATAATAAATGATTATGCTTAACAACTTGACAAAGTCTTATTTTCGAGACATTCCTTCTTTGATCTTCATCAGAATATCAGGACAGTTGCATCACTCCAACATTTTATAATTGTATGTCCCCCAAAATAATATCAAAATGTGTTTTAATACACACATTTAAAACATGTTCAGCGTAGTATTCAAGTATTTTAATGAGTGAACTTCATTTGAATGTATTTTTGAATAAATCGCCGCTAAAATCCAGTTACCTTTTCAGTGAGCTCGATTTCTGATGTGATGTACTCCTTTAGTCTTTCGGTCTCATCTGCGCTGCGGGATGTTTCTTGAGTTTTGTGTTGGAGTTCGTCGACCTCTCTCTCGAGATCCAGAAACCTTCTTGTGCTGCTACTCAGTTTGAACTCAGTCGCTTCAGTTTTTGATTGCACCTGTAAACACACATTTTGAGTAAGTAAGAAATTCAAAAAACAGACGCATAGTGATTTTAAAGGTAGAAATACTCACATCTGCGATTTGTTGTTTTGTTTGGTTCATGTCGCTCTTCACCTCTTGCAGTTTTTCGCCGGCTGCAGTCTGAGCGCGTTCAGTGTCCTCCAGAGTTTCCTTCGCCTCATCAGTGGCCCGTTTCAGAGCTGTAGCTCTCTCCCTGTGATACACACACAAAAAACACACACTTCTCTAGTCAAGGATGTTGTTATAATGCAGGGATTTTATTACAGTACGTTACAGATTCACACTGTTCTCTATGTAGTTTTTTGCTTCTTATCAAATGCCTTTTCCCTTGTCCCATACCCAGTAATCATTTTTTTAATTATGACAATCTAAGAAAAAGAGTGAAATATAAATATATTTAGAAAATCAATAACGTAAATAATTAACAAAAGGTATATTTTGAAAGTGTGTATGTGAACACTGACTTGGCAGCCTGTGCTGCTTGCAGGAGTCTCTGTGCAGTGTGTGCGCTCTCTGCCGTCTGGGACAGGATATCATCCACCTGGGTCAGTCTGGACAAATGTTGATGGATCTCTGTGGTCACGTTTTTTAGTGCAGCAGGCAACACTGGCAAACTCAGTTTCATCACCTCATCTGCTACTTCTTCTATACGCTTCAGATCAGTTTCGTCTACACAAACAAACAGATTCAAGTTTCTAACATCAATATTTAGATTTTTACTGTATTTGTGACATAATTTATATATGATATCAAGGGTTTGTAGCATAGGGCATATGGGGGTAATCTAAAGCTTTTATACGTAAAAAAAAAAATCTAGTATCATTTGATGCAGATCTGCATAGCTTGCACACAATACATACTGAGTGTTTGAAAGAAAGTCTGTTAGTATGCTATTCTCAGCACGGCCAAAATGTGAGTGTTTTCTATATACGTGACAATTCATACTTGTGAGGAAGTCTCGTATTTGCTGAATGAGGTCTCTGAGCTCCTCATTGGTCTGTTCCACTCGCGCTTTGCTCTGATTGGCTCTCAGTAATACATCCTGAGCATTGAGCTTGGCCACATCGGCACGTCCTCGAGCATCTGACACCTAAAAAAAAATAAACACATATGCATGCCCTTATGCTTGCTCATACTTTAATGTTGAAAACAGTTGAAACGTTGAATGTTGATGTTGAAAACTGCGAGTATTTTGACATTTACTTAACATTTTTACAATTTCCAGTGTAAATGGCTTTACTGTCACTTTTGATCAATTTAATACAGCATGTGACTGCTAAATAAAAGTATTGATTTCTTGCAACAACAACAACAAATCATACTGACCCAAAACGTTTAAATATTAATGTGTATATATATACGAATCTCAGTGGACATAATAAATAAAATAGAGTAATAATAGTTAAAACTGTTGCAGATACTTACCATCTTGTTTAGCTTGTCTACTTCTCTTAAAGCATGCAGGACCTCCTGGTCTGAGTTTTTGGCTTCGTTCAGGGCCTTTTGGGATCGTGTCACAATGGTCTCACATCCTTCCCCACCACACTGGGACGTGCCATCCGCGCTCACACATCCCAAACCGCCACAGTTACCGCAACCATCTAGACCTGACGCCCCTCCGCACACCTCCACACACACCCACACATCTGATATTATAACTCATCAAAAATAGGTCTGATACATTCAAATAGCAAGCAGCACATTGTTTGGATTTTGACTAACATTTGACTAATATAAGATATGTTTCTGAGAACTTATTAGCACGAGCACAAAAATTGTAACGCAAACTAATTCCTTCAAAGTTGCCCAAAAATGTTGCACCAATAATGAGTCTATATCAGCGTAAAACATGAATTAATGAAAAACTGTAGAATAAGACAAATTGACAACTAACCGAAATGAGTACTAAAATGACTAAAACTTAAAGTGAAACTTAAACTTCAATCTTCAAAATGTGCCGATGTTTACATCAAGTGTGAACAAAAATTAAGATATTTTTGATGAAATCCGAGAGCTTTCTGATCCTGCATAGACACAATCAAGACCCAATAGTTTAATTACCTGATGGCTTAGTCGTGAAAGGTCTGCGGCGTCCAGGTCAGATTCAATTTTGTCCAGCCTCTGTAAATGCAGCTGATGTTTCAGGTTAAATTCGTTTACTGTGCTGTCTAATTTGGCCTCTGTAGCTTTCCGTATCTGGGCAGACTCTTTAACTGTACTTTTTGGATCAGAGACAGCTCGATTGACACGAAACTGCGCCTCTCCGGATTCCTTGTAATACTCTCTGATGCTGTCCACCGCACCTTCAGGAGATGATCAGCACACACTTCAGATAACATCACGTGTGTATTAAATTCAAACCGGTATGTTTGTGTGCTCTGCTCACCTCTGGGGTCTGAATGTTTGATATTCAGAACCTGCTGCTGTTTGTCAGAGGAGATCTCTTGTAGGTTTTGGGCCTCCTCAGTCAGGCCTTTTAGGTTCTCCACAGCCTGCTGATGGTCAGCAGAGACCTTGTCCAGATCTGTTACAGATCGGTTCATTGATTTTCTCAGGAGAGATGCTGTCTCACTAAGATCAGAAGAAAGAAACTGAAATATCAGAAAGTGAAGAGTGTGGAAAACAACTGCATTCACATTAACCCTGGTCTTGAAAGTAGACTCGGATCTCTTCTGTCCATTTTTGTTGTGAGTCTGAGACTCAATCCATTTTCTATTAACACTGATGTTTTCACACATCCAGATCAACTAACTATTAATGGTATTTTATTTTAGCCAATACAAAACTTTGTATTTTCAGAATCAACAAGTTGGTGTTACAAACATACTGCTGAAACCCTGGGAGAGCATAGTCCATCTTACAATGACTGAAGTCTGCTAATACAAATATTGGTGCATTAGGTTTGTTATGTAATTGCTGATGGACACAAATAAGCAGCTTTTGAAGCATCCCCAGTGGGCGGAATATATATGGCACAGATGAAGATATTTCCATAGTCTCTTGGCAAATAATAAGGTCTTAGACTTATGTCTATAAACATATAATATGTTTATAAACATATAAGATCAGGAGTACATACCGTATCCTTTACTGAATAATGTTTACACCAAGAATCTCAGATGAAAGCATGGCTTCAATCTGACTTCAATCATAAATGTTTGTATTTGACAATATATATATATATATATGTGTGTGTGTGTGTGTGTGTGTGTTTACTAATGCACAAATTGTATGACCTACATTTATGCCATTACTTTTTTGAAAAACTATTGCTTTAAAGGTGTTGGGTTGGTTGTGTTTAACGCCATGCTAGCTTCTGTGTGCGTTTTTCATGGCGAGAAAAATGTATGGCTAAATCAAATCATGTTTTTACGATTAATTTACGCTGAAATCTCTAAAACTCTATTTGGCTTAAAAATCTCTTTAGAAGAGTTAACCAAATAAAAAAGTTTTGTGATATGAGTGTGAATGTGTAGTACACACTTGACTTGCTGCAGCTTCCTCTGCACGTGTGTGAGCGTTTGCTGAACCTTGTCATCTTCCAGAATCTGTCTGAGCTGTCTGGTTTCATCATCCAGACTCGATATGATGTCTTTGTAGGGTGTAGCCACGCCAGTGTCTTTAATTTCCTCCACTGTATCCACCAGTCTCTGCGTGTGATTGGTCAGCTCTCCCACATTAACATCCCAATCGCGGAAACATAGATGACAGGCCTCGCAGTCAGGAAACGTCCCAATGTAGCCACGTCCACATGAGTCACACCTCCGCCCGGCTACACCCTCTACACACACACACTCTCCGGTCATCTTATTACACTGCTGAGTAGCAATGCCTCGTGGATCACAGTCGCATGCTGGAACACAAACATGCACAAATGATTGAAAAAATGAAATGATGCCAAAATTCTTAGGATTTAAAATGTTGGATGTGAGTGCTGGAAGGAACAGTGAATTATTGTACGCATGTGTGCGATGGAATGTGTGAGAACACATCTGCTTATTACCACGCATTATAAACTGTGTGAGAAAACTGGGAAATATGTGTTTGGGTGAATCTCCTAAAGACCATGTCTAGATCATAATTAACCCCAAAACCAAAAGAAAAATATGAAAAGCATCATTATTTTTAATTATTAATACAAAATTTTATACCGTTTAATATTGTTAGGTATCAAAAATATTCTCATTATGGCAGTTGGAAAAATACAGAAGAGGATTAGGCCCAAGCAAAAATAAAGAAAATAAAACCAATTCTGAGAAAAGTATCGAAATAAAATGTTAAGAAAAACTAATTTATTTTTCAAGAATAAAGACATTATAATGCCAGATTAAACTTGTTACATTTTTGAGAAAAGTTTTGAAATAAAATGTTGAGAGTAAACGCATACAATTTTGAGAATAAAGTCATTGTGTTTCGAGAAAAAAACTGGTTACATTTAGAGGGAAAAAAGACAAAACAAAATGTTGAGAATTTTATTTATTTTATTTTTAAATTGACCCATTTTTTTCTGAAAACAACTTTATTCTCAAAATTTTAAGAGTTAGTCTCAAGATTTTGAAATCTTTCTCGAAATGTAAAAAGTTTAATCCCGCATTATAATGATTTTAATCTTGAGATGGTTTTATTAATTTTTTTATGACTGTTTGGCCCTAATCCTTTTCTGTGTACACAATACAAACAAATAAATAAATTGTACTCGATATGACAAATAAATAAATTGTACAGTATGGATCCGGGTTATTAGTAACTAAAAAATATTTGAATTACTTGTAAAATAACTGAAATAAAATCTATAAACATTTTTATATTTCTTTTATTTCAATTAGCTGCCAAGGCCAACAAGTCTAACTAAAAAAGAAAATAAACTATATAAAAAATAAAAAAAATTCAAAAACACCTAATAAAATGAACTAAATTCAAATTGAAACAGAAAATATAAAAATCTAATCTTATTCAATATATTAACGCAGTATATGTATGATACTAAAATAGCACTAGTATGAACACAAAACAAATTATTTTAATGATTAAATATTATTATTTATTTTTTGTTGTTGTTATAAACAGTGTTTGGTTCATAACATTCCTTTTGGAATATTATGTGTATTTTCGCCCTTTTTATTTTGATATTAAGAGCTTTTTGTTATCTCCATTGGAATTTCCTATGCCTCTTTTTATTTGACTTTGAAACATAAACACAACCTTTTAACTCTATATCAGGTTTATGGTCTTTTTCTGACAAAAGAAAACCATTAAAGGTGTTTATTCAATCAGATCAAAGATTGCGCATGTAAATGCAGCCATTATCCCCAAACCATTAAAATCCACTTCAATCCCGAGATGTTTTGCATTAGTGCTCACTTAATTGTACCAGAAAGATAAAAAGCACGAAAGGAGATATTGTTTGTTTGGTTATAGTTCAACAAGAATACTCATCCACACAATTTACTCTGGGTCTCTTGAACTTCTCTGTAGAATATTAGAGAGAAGAGAATAAATCACACCGACACAAATAAACACACATGCATATACTTCCCAACCAGTTGAAACATTCTGCATGTATTTGTTTGTAGCAGCCCAGTCTCACAAGGGAAACCTTGTCAGCGTACCACAGAAACATTGTCTGGTCACTTTTGAACTGTGTATTGGAGAAATCCATTATGACTTTGGGGACTATGTTGTATTTGAGTAACACAAGAGTAAGGAATACTTAGAAATTCTCCCATAAATAGAAACAAAACATCAACACATTTTCATGCTAACTTGATGTTTTCATCCATTAATTTTTATACACTATGCCAAAATTTGAATAGAAATGTGTTCATTAAAAGTCTGCTATTGGTGAAGTACATGTGCGGCACTAAATTGAGGGTGTAAATGTGCTACTTAACTGCACTGAAAGCACAGCACGGATCAGTTTTAATGACGCAGTGCAGACTCACCATGGCACTGGAGCTCCGGGTTCCCCCAGAACAGTTCCCTGCACTCCTCACACGTCCTGCCTCCAAAACCAGGCTTACAGGAACACTGACCGGTCAGCTGAGACGAGCGTGAACACATGAAAACACATTGTTTGTGATTCAGTTGATATATGAATTAAATGAAGACGAATGTGTGTTCGTACCAGATCACAGGAGGACGTGTACGAATGTTCAGGGTTGCACTGGCAAGGCTGGCATCCTTTGCCACTGTTGATGTTCCATGTGTTGGGGGCACAGCGGTCACAGTGCTGTCCCACCACGCCGGGCAGACATGGGCACTGGCCAGTAACCCTGTCACACTCACACAAGCCGTCAACACATCCTTGCCTAGAACTTCCCACGAGATGGCACATGCATTCTGAAGACAAAACCAAACAAAAAAGGCTTTACAATAGCTTAAAGATGATTGAAAGGGTAATCCTATGTCGCTCAGAAGTTGCTCTTTCATAGTTCACTCAAAAATAAAGATTCTGCCAATGTTTCTTTGGTGGACCACAAACAAAGTTGTTTTGTTGTTCTTTTGAACCCCTTTGACTTTCATTGCATGCACAAAGACAGCTGAAACATTCTTCAAAGTTCTATCATGAAACTGTAGATAGCGCAACTCAATATGACATAAGGACATTATTAGTGACATGTCACAGCTGACTAGTTCTCTCCTGTATAGGTAGCCAATGAGCAAGCTGTTCAACATTAAAATACTTGGCTAGTGTTTGTTGTAGCAGTAGCAGTGCACTTCAGAAACCCTCCACCTTCCCCAGCTCCACCTGTATAAATCTGCTATGCAGAGATCCATGTATGCTATTTTATATGTGCAGCAGCAATATTTCTTACATGCTCACGGCAGCATGTTGTGGATGTATTGGCAGAAGCAAGTCTCAGTTCTCTCTCTCAGATATATTCCGCCAAGACCAAATACATTAACATTGTCATGCATATTACCACTCCGAGAGTTGTCATGACAGAACTTCTTTTCTCTAACATAGAACAACTATGTCACATACTAAAACAGCACTGAAAATGAATGGATTTTTAAACAAGAGCCCACACTTGTTTAAACCGAATACTCACTCCTGCAATTCTGAGTACGGGCATCTCCATAATAACCACGACTGCAGTACTGGCATGCACTGCCATCGGTGTGAAACAGACATTTGAGACAGGCACCAGTGCGGGCGTCACATGATTCAGGGTCCTGCATGTTAATATTTCTGTTACACTGACACGGATGGCACCGTCCTCCTGGGACCTGAGGGTTACCATAGTATCCAGAGGCACATTCCTCACACTTGGGTCCTATAGGATGGAAGAGGAGTGAGATTTGTTTTAAATTGGAGTTTTAAATAATAGCTTCTTCTGTTAATTTCTCAGACTGCTGTATTCACCTTTGTAGCCAGAGCTGCAGACACACACCATTTGGAGAGAGTTGGGATTTTGGTAACAGCTTTCAGCGAACTGCATTCCACTTCCAGGTCCGCTAGGACACATACAAGGGCGGCACGGCTCACTGGAGCCCAGCAGTGTGTTACGGTGATAACCACTTTCACACCTGGAACAGAGGGTTTTAATAATCATTTAATGTGGCTTAAACAACCCCAATGTCATAAAATGCTTTAAAAAAAGTATACATCCTGGAATAAACACAAATACACATCACACAAATCATTAATCTTTGAAATAAATCACCTTTTATGAACTAATAATGGAAAAAAAAATTCAGCGAAATAAACTTTCAATACAACCATTATGACTAACCTATACTTAAGACAAGTACAACAATATTTTTTCAATATTTACCACTTTAAATGCACAACTTGGATGTATTTTAAATAACTGGCTTCTCAAAAGAGCTTACTGAGCCCAGAGCTGCACTATGTGCACCCATAGAGCCCAGATATTGAGCTGTGCCAAATGGCCTAAAGAAACTCCATGCAATTATGATTAATTCTACAGCAAACAATGAGCCTGCACCTTGTTTTAATAACTGCTTGTCTATCTGTTAAAAAGATACATCTGCTGTCTAAAAAAAGAAAAGTATCTCTTCATCACTGACATTTTTTCACTGTTTTCCTCAGCCGAGGAGACTAAAAACCGCACAAAGTGCATGAATATTTAATGACTTATGGACTAAGCGTTATGATTGAGTGAGCCTTGCTAAACAACGCAATATAACATTTTCACATGATATGGTTTATTTTTGGTACCACAATTCAGGGTCAAAGCCATAAAAGTAATTTCATAATAAAAAAGATAAAAACTTAATCCTAACCACAAAAAGGTCCAAAAAAGAGGTTCACCCACTGTTAAAGGGAGAGTTCACCCAAAAATTAAAATTACCTAATATATTTACTCCCCCTCAAGTCATCCTAGGTATATATGACTTTTTTTCTTTCAGACAAAAAAAAATGTCCTGGCTCTTCCAAGCGACTTATAGTCAGGTGCGGCTTATTTATCAAAATTAATTTGACATGAACTCCAGCCGTGAGAGGGCGCTCTATGCTGCTTAGTGCTCCTGTAGTCTACACTGAAGACATAGAACCTCTCGTGGCTGTAGACGGTAATGTTTTCTATTGATTCTAAATAAATGCGACTTTTAGTCCAGTGTGACTTATATATGTTTTTTTCCTCATCATGACGTATTTTTGGACTGATGCGACTTATACTCAGATGCAACTTATAGTCCAAAAAATACGGTAGTCATAGCGTAAAGCCCTGTCCACACCAAGAACGATAACTATAAAGATAACGATAAAGATACAGTTCAATATCAATATTAAAGAATAGCAGATTCCAAACCACAGCAATAACAATAACGGCAAAGTGAAACGATATCATTTCAGAATGATTTTTATCCTGCCGATGAACGATTTAAACATTAACGGCCAATCAGAACCCATCCTGCTCCTTTAAGGAGCTGGAGAATTTAAAGCGGCAGACGAGCGTGTGCATATCAGACATATAAACATACGATAGCATTCACTGATGTGAACGCTAATATCGTTGTCTTTATAGTTATAGTTCTTGGTGTGAAGGGGGCTTAAGAAGGACGTTTTGTTTACAGCAAAGGAAAACCATTGTGGTGCACTTTTTCGTTTTTTTTTTTTCGTTCTCATTGATTGCCATTATAAAGCCAGGATTTTATATATGTATATATATATATATATATATATATATATATATATATGGCATCATAATGGTATTATACTACCAAATCATGTACAGTATCAGACCTGTTAAACAATATTTTATCGTCTTTTACCTCTCACAGTTGTGGCCTGTGGTGTGACCCCTGCAGTTCAGACACTCGCCCGTAACTGGGTGGCACTGTTCACTGTTCCTGTTACAGAAGCAGGGCTGGCATTGAGGGAAGCCCCAGTGGTTGGGCTTACAGTTGTCACATTGCCGCCCATATGCCCCTGGCACACATAAACACTGGCCCGTGGTGGGGTGGCAGAAGAGGTTCTGAGAGCCCAGTGGGTTACAGTCACATGCTAACGAGGAAGTGATCAGAAAAACATTGTTGATGTTATTCTTTGCTAATGGCTATGTTGGTGTCCATTGGTTTGTTTATGTGTGCATATGAGTAGTTTTCACTTACATCTACATCCTGAGGGTCCAAACAGGTAGGTGGTCGGGGCACAGGTGTCGCAGTTCCTTCCTAAAATGTTGGGTCGGCACTGACACTGCCCACTGACATTGTCACACACTGTGCTCAGAGAACCTTGGGGGTCACACTTGCACTCTGCCAGTGATAAATAATTGAGAGACAAATGGCAGTTATTAAGTAGAACTCATAAAAATAATGTACAGTACTTTTAAAGCTGAAGTATATGCACTTTCTGCACCACTAGCATCACCAAACTAAATAGCAAAATAATGATTGCTTTAAAGTGGGCTTCCCTAAAACAGCAGCAAAAGATTGTGGGAAATATAAACTCAAAAAAGCATAAACCGGTACTTATTTGGAAAATCTCTAGTATTAGCTAGCTGCATTTTGTGTTTCTCACCCAGAGCTCCATTGTGAAGTAGTGCTGACACACTGAAGATGTAATCTCTGCAAATATCCGTTAGGGGGATTTTAATAACACCCTGGCTGCGCTCCATACATCTGTATTTCTGGAACATCTCATAGTCCTCCCGCTGCTGTGGTCCGCCAGAAAACAGAGCCAGGTTTTGCACCTCTGGCAAAAGCACTATCTACAGAAGTCCAAGGTCAAGGTTTAAGTCAATATGAATGAATATCGTAATAAACCACTGTGTTGTAAATGTAGAGCTTAGAGGAAAAATTTACTTGTATTAGTGGGTATGTTTGTAATTGCAGATGTGAGATGGTTTATGTTATATTCATGCACTAGATTTTTCAAAAATTGTAAATAAAACAAAGTTAATTTGAGTATATTTAGGGAGAAACTACAATTTCAGTCTTTCTACTGTACTCCAAAAAATTTTTCAGTATGTTAAGGTTCTCAAAACAGTGTACAATTTGCCAAATATGCATTCAAACAGCTTCATAAAGGTACTATAATGTCTTATTTGAGTTTTAGAATTTTCTTATTCTTTTCTTTTTTTCTTGGAATATAAATAGTCCCGATGACCAAAAGGTTGTCTTTAGAAGGATTGGTTTAGTGATCATTATCATTATCAATATCATTAAAGCCACTAAAGGTAAATGAAAAGCCATCACCATTACATAAAATGCATAATTTGCATATTTTTTTACATTTGGATAAATATTTATAGCTAAATCTGACATTTTGATTTGTACATAATTAGTAAATTATATCATATTTTTTAAACCTAAAACGGCTATAAATTGCATTAATATGCACATTAAATAAACTTACTGAATCAACAAGTGTGTGAGGAGAAGAGTGATGGCTGTATGAGGAGTACTGCGGGAAGCTAATTTTCACTGTGTAATTTTGACCCTTCTCCAAACACACTGGACCAGGCAGAACCGTATGTCTGAAACACACAAGCACGTTCAGGAGTCAAATACATGGTAAACTAATCTCTGCACACACACTAATGCACCCTTACCTGGATCCAGGGTGCAGTGAGACAGTCTGCTTATCATTGTATGTAGAAGTGCAGTGTGCTGATGGGTAAGTGCCTCTGGGCCGCTCTATCTGTACTACAACCTGCTCCCATTCATCTGGCAACTACAATAAATGCATCAAACACGTGTTTATTTGTGTATGCTGCCTGTGTAGCAGATATGCTTTAAACTGAACATGGTGTGTATGTTTATTACCAGTGGTTCATAGCGGATCATTAAGTTGTACTCCATCGATCGTGGTAAATTGTAAATGCTGAACCTCAGTGTTTCACCCTCTGGTACATCTGCAAATCCTTTACCCGTCCAGGTTGGTTTACGATCCAAAGGTAACGGTTTCTCAAGCACTTTTACTTCCTGCATACAGTCAATAAACACTCTGAATTTACTCGTTCAAATAAAGGTAGTTCTGTTACCTGTTACTGTACAGAGCTCACTAGTTGTCATATTCAAAACACTCATGTCACAGTTAAAAATGCTGAATTCCTTTTGTTTTAAAATGTTGAAAAACAAATTCTGCTTCTATATAATGAATGAAGGCGAATGGTACACTTACGGGTCCGAAGGAAGCATCCTCAGCTTCGTAAATATAGTGGTCCAGTGCCGCAAAGTAGTACCCAGAATGCACTTGGTCACATCGTCTACCAAACATATGCTTCTTACAGGCACATTGTCCTGTCTCCCGAGAACAACTACAGAGAGAACAGAAATATTAGGAAGAATATGTATGTAGGCCTGGATGAATTCATTTACAGTATGATAAAAATATTGAAATCAATAGACATAGGCTTGTTATGATAATCAATTATTGTTATATGGGTACTTACTTATTATTCAAAGCCCCACCTACGTCACAGTCACATGGTCTGCAGCCATCCATATCATTACTGAGACCCCAGTGCTGCGGCTGAAAGGGGAAACTGTGTTATGCCCGAGCACGAATACACAGATTGCATAAACTAGTAATAATGCTCTTTTACCAGACACTGGTCACAATTTCGTCCAGTCACAAGACGTTTGCAGTAACAGCTTCCTGTCTGTATGTCACAGGAACTTCCTGCTGGGAGTGTGCCTAGAGGATTACAGCTGCATGCTGGGTTTACAAAAACACACACAAAAGAGAGAATAAAACAAACATGGTCATAGAGGAAGCCAGGGGTCAAAGCCTTGAAAAAAAACCCATGAGAAAAGCTGCTGGTGTGTGAATATGTGTGTGTTTACGCACGCCGACAGCCTAATGGGTCTTCACTGAGGCCATAATGTCCCTTTTTACAGTGGTCACAACGTTGTCCCTCCACGTTAGCTTTGCAGCGACACTGTCCGGCTATCATATCTCTTTGAACATCTGTAGCGCTGTCACATAAGCCTCCGTTCAGAGAACCAAGTGGGTCACAATCACAGGCTAAATACAAACAAATGACACAGTTATAAAATAAGATCAAATGAATTCAATTTCTCAGTTGAATATGCAGAGTCAATTAACTTTTAATTATTTAACTCTGAATTCAAATGAAAATTGAATTGTTCTGATAGGATTAGTTCACTTCCAGAAAAAAAAAATCCTGATAATTTAGTCACCCCCCTTGTTATCCAAGATGTCTTTCTTTCTTCAGTTGCAAAGAAATTACGTTTTTTGAGGAAAACATTCTAGGACTTTTTTCAATATAGTGGACTTCAATGGTGGCGGGTTGAAGGTTCAAATTGCAGCTTCAAAGGGCTCTAGCCAAAGAATAAGGATCTTCTGTCATTTCAGAAAAAAATACAATGTATATAGTTTTTAACCACAAATGCTCATCTTGCACTAGCTCTGCGATGTACGTCCACGACTTCATGCTTTACGTAATCACGTTGGAAAGGTCACGCACAGTTAGTTCTTCGTTTGTGTACTTTTGTGTTTGGGTGAAAAACATGACATCTTATTTTCTCCTCCAACTCGTCCAACATCATTATTTAACTTATTTTTTTGTAGAGAGCATTTGACTTTTTTTGCACGTACTCTTTTTAAACACTTCCGCTTACCTGACCTTTACTTGACCTTTCCAAGGTTATTATGTAATACATGAAGTAGAACTTGTGCATGGTGAGCATTTGTGGTTAAAAAGTACATAAATTAAATGTTTTTTAGAAAATGACCAATCGTTTGGCTAGATTAGACCCTTCCCTTATTCCTTGTCTGCACTGAAACTGCAATTTGGACCTTCAATCCGTTGGCCACCATTAAAGTGCATCATTATATGGAGAAAAATCCTGGAATGTTTTCCTTAAAACCTTTATTTCTTCCATTCTGCAATGTAACACAATTACCGTATTTTCCAGACTATAAGTCGCACTTTTTTTCATACTTTGGATGGTCCTGCGACTTATAGTCAGGTGCGACTTATTTATCAAAATTAATTTGACATGAAATGAGAGAAATGAACCAAGAGAAAACATTACCATCTCCAGCCGCCAGAGAGTTTATACACTGAAGACATAGAGCGCCCTCTCGTGGCTGGAGACGGTAATGTTTTCTCTTGGTTCTTGGTTATAAATAAATGCGACTTGTAGTCCAGTGTGACTTATATATGTGTTTTTCCTCATCATGACGTATTTTTGGACTGATGCGACTTATACTCAGGTGCGACTTATAGTCCTAAAAATACGGTAAATCTATCCTCTTTAAAGTGTTAAACACACTTACGCTCACAGATCCTGGAGTCTCTGATGTTTCTGCCAGGGTGCCTGTAGTAAAAGGGTTTGCAGTTCTCACACCACTGGCCCACTGTGTTGTGCTGACAGTCATCACACACTCCTCCACTCCTATTCCCCGATGACAGATACACCGCCATGTCGAAATGACAGGAATGCGAGTGATGGTTACACTCACATCCTGAGAGAAAAAACAAAAGATGAGTGAACTAAATTTAAAGCCTTTCATTTCATTTTAGAATGCAGAAATGTCAGTGGGAAATAATGCTGTTGTGTTTTGTATTAAAACTGTGGGCTGTCATACTCTTGCATGCATTTGTCTCCCGACCCACTGCTGGTCTCCAGGGCAGATCATGGTAAAAGTCCTCACACTCTTCACAGTTCAGTCCAGTAGTGTGGTGATTACACATGCAATGACCATGAACCTGCACGCACACACACAGAGACACAGGTGAGTAATGTGCAAGTGGATCTGGATTGTGATAGTTGTTGTTTTGTTTACTCACCATGCCCTCAACCCCTGCCTCAACGCCGACTGGTGCACACTTGGAGGAGTGGCCATAGCAGAAACAGTTTCCACGGACGACCATATCGTACAGAGCGTAATAGTATTTCTCTTTCACTCCCTCTCGGTCATCAAACAGATCATCACCTAAAGTGTGCAACTTTTCCATCCGTATACGCAAGTTTGTAATCTTCAGTAAGTCTACATGTAGGTAACACACATACAAAAAAGTAGTCAGAAAAAAAAGAAGAAAAAAAAAGACTGAGTTGTCAAAATAAAAACAATTGTGTGAAAATTCAGTAGAAATCTTTTCAAATCACAAGAGGGTTGCTGCCCTGATTTACTTACTCTGAATGCGTGGGCTGTAAGGGTCAGGAATATTAAACGCAGGATCAAGTGCCCTAAATATGACCTGTGTGCAAGTATACAAGAACAGTGGCTCAGGAGTTTAATTTTGCATAGTATATGTAAGTATGTTTATATTTGTTTATGCATGAGCACTACACAGTACACACCTCTCCTTCTGTTGATGGCTCAACGCCTGAATAGCGGCTGACACAAATAACATCATCCACTTTTCTGATTGGCCCCTGAGGGACGTGCGGATAGGATTCAGCACATTGGAAAGCATAGTAACGGTACACCTGCCAGCTTCGCCCATAATCTGCAGAACGCTCAATCAGCATGGCTGCCGGCCGAAAGGTCTGTGGAAAAAAGCAATACGTTCACTTAGAATTGGATACTAAAAAAGGCTAAAGTTTCTCAAAAGCATCATAGCAGCTTAGCAAGGAGGTCATAGAGGCCACCAATGGCTTCTATGATCAGGTTACAATCAGTAACACAGCTCTGGACTTAAAGAGAAGAACTTCAAACATATCTGCACAAATGTTCTACATTCCCCAAGACTGCTCTATTTCAGTGTGTTTATGCATGCGTGACCGTGTCTTTCTCACCTTAAAGGTCATGATGAGGTGTGTGAAGTGGAATTCAGCTTCCAAATCCAGCTGAATGGTCACATTTTCAACTCCTAATATAAAGGAATGGATAAATGAGTGAAGAAATAAATAAACGAGGTTAGGATAAACTGGACCCATTCTAAATAATATTTTATGCAACAGTAACGGTCATTTAATTTGACTGGTGAAGTATGTACTGTAGCTCAATTGGTAGAGCATTGCTTTATCAAGTGCAAGGTTGGGGGTTTGATTCCCTGGAAACACAAAAATTGATAGCCTGAATGCACTGTAAGTTGCTTTGGATAAAAGCGTCTGCTAAATGCATAGATTTATATATATATATATATATTAGTTTACTGCAAAGTATCTGGTACGGATCATTTCCCAGTTAGTTCATAATATCAAAAAGTCAGAGGGTTGTTTCATGAAAAAAGAATTTTCCTTGATCTTTGAAACAAAAGACTTCACTGTCTTGTGTAAACATATTGTAAATTTTAGAAGTCAAAACTTCCTCTTGAGTCTAAAAAGATCCCTTTGTCTAAATATGCCTGCTTCCCTAACATATAGTATAAAAAAACAGTACATAAAATGAGTATAATGTCTAGTACTTTGTTAACGGGTGTGATGTTTATTGTATCATCAGATGTACTAGCTACTTAAGACTATGCAATTTCAGATACAGCTCATTTTTTAAGCTAAGCTCCAAAAACGACTTGGTCTCCGATCAATGGATTCATGGCAATTCCTTATTAACATACAACAACCCATATTTGCACATCGACGACTCCTGTTGGGTGTTGAGAAACATCCAGGCATCCATGAAGTAATACAGAGAAGGTACAAAGTAGGATAGATACCAGTATTCCAAAACCCCAGAAGAGGATAATATAAGTACAGGGAAATGGAAAACATGCTCAATGAATCATGCTCAGGAATGCTGAACTTTAACATAGTCAACACAGTGGTTGATGGCAACATAGTTGGATAGATTTTTCATCCAAAATTTAAATTAAGTTTGCAAAGAGAAGGATTGGGCTGCTTAAACAATATTAGACTTCATGGAAAATGAGCAAATATTATAATATATATAATATAATGTAAATTTTACGTACACAGATGCAGAGCTTTTGCATTCACTCTCAAAACTTGTGCATTCTCTTCAAAATGTATTTTAGTCCTCTGAGAAATGTTGTTTTTAACTGCAAAAGTATTTCCTCACACCTGATATAATTTCCATCACAACATTTTTGTGAGCAAACAAAAAGGTTCTTAAGGCAATTGAAAAGTTTCTGCAAGAGAATGCAAAGTTTCTTGAGGGAACACAAAAGTTATGCAAGAGAATGCAAAAGCATCGAAACATACGTTTTCCATCACCATGTACTTTTAGGGTCTCCATACAACCCAAACCTTAAAGGTACAGTAGCAACTGTAAAACAGGCTGTTTAATTCTAGTTGTCAGATGGAAAACGGTTATGAAAAATGTGAAATGTAACATTTTATGCAGTCCATAAGTTAACAAGCCATTACTGCACAAAAAGTAACATTACACACTACAGGAAGCTGAAAATGTAAAGAAGCGTAATCTTTAAATCCCTTTTACTAAAAACAAAATTGAAACATTATAGAAAATGTCCACATTTTCTTTATATTTAGTGGGAACAATGGTGCAACAAAAGAGCAGCACAATGCCAAATAAAGCATCCAAAGTCCTAAATTCTC